>NC_056730.1:32100114-32413864 GCF_019279795.1 Protopterus annectens | reverse complement strand
CATCTAACAATGGTACCACTATTTCCCCAGATAATCACACCAAACTGCTAGGGGTTATCATAGACAAAAGGTCAACAAAACCATACAGACCATCAATAAGAAGCTTGGATCACTGTATAGAAACAAGACATTTTAACCCCACTGGCTAGGACTGCAATCGCCCGATCACACCTACTCTCTACTCTTTTATATTCCTCGCCTGTAATCTGAAACCTCAACAAATCTGAACTAGGTAAGCTGTCCCATAGCTACAATCATATTGTCAGATTCGCCACTGGCACCACCTATAGAACCCACCACTGCCAGAACCTTAAACAACTAGAGTGGCTAGAACTGCCCAGCATAATTCATTTCAATCAACTCTTAATAGCGTACAAAATTTTGTACCACCCTGAGGATACCCCCTCACTTAAAAATATTATTAAGCCATATAGCAACCTAATATCCCTATGGTCAGCCGATAAACTAGTGGTCCAAACCCACAAAGCTAATAAGTCTGCTGGTGAATCCCTGTTTGCCAACTTCATTGGCAAAACCTGGAATTCATTGCCAAACTATATAACCCTACAGTCCTCCAAAAGTCTCTTAAAAAAAAAACCTCAAACAGTATCTCAAAGTGAATTGGCTATGCCCATGTACCAACCGTGATTAAGTTATAAACTAAAAGCATATTCTGCAATTATCATAACTTGTAACTACATCACCAAGCTCTGCTTCCAATCTGATGTCTCTTACTTTTAATTGTCTGTCCATGAGAATTGTGAGTCCCTACTAGGGAACACTACTAACCCATTGTATATAATCACTTTGTTTTTATAATTGTTTACTAACTTCTGTGTAATCTATGTAAGTTTGTCTATGTGAAGTTTTCTCCCTGGGCCTCCGCTGAAAATGGACATGTATCCAGTCGGACTATCCTGGTAAACAAATGTAAAATAAAATAAAATAAATAAAATAAAATGTATGTGCAATAGTGATATCTTAAGCCCTGCCCATCTCTGGTACTGGTGTAGACAAACACATTTCCTCCTTACTGAATTTTTCAGTTCTAGCATTAAAATATTTGCCTTATTTAGATGAGTGTTTGAGACATAGGTGCTGATGTTGATACCTTTGTTAATATTTAACCATCCAAACACCTGCCTTTGGGCTCACAGCCTTCAGGGTCAAAGTCATTGGAGTCGGCTATCTCACTGGAGTTGACTGACTTAATGCTAATACTATTGACATCGAGTGAGTTTTCAGCTCCAGTGATTGGGGGTCAACCTGTCAATATTAGTTTCAGCCCTGATCCCTTCAGGAATATTGCTGATTTCTTAGAGGTTATCCTTTCAAACTTTGGGGTTGATGTCAGAGTCAGTGGGTGTCTAAGCTTCATCACTTGGGTCAGGCTATTGTGGAGGTCAGCTTCAGGGGCTTCATTCAGTACTAGATTAGACTATAGTGGATGTAAGCCTCAAGGGCTCAAAATCGAGCTAGGCAATGACATATCTCTCATCTTTGATGCCAGTGATGCAGCCCTCCCAATGCATTCTACAGTAACCATATAAATGTCAGTCTCAACCCAGGACATCTCTGTGGAACTTTGGTCTCATATTCTCTGTCTGTTAAGGAAGTCCAAAAAAAGGGGAAAACGAAGCCAAGAACTTAGAAACAAAACCAGGAAGCGTCACCAGCAGCTGAAGTATTAATCCTTTATTAGGAACAAACACCACACTTTAAAAAACCAAGCGCTTTCACACGGTGAAATACCAAGCTTTTTCAAGTTGTTCTTGTATTCAACTAGTCTGTATTATATACAGAGAACAGAAAACCACGTGATTCATTTACTTAATTAACTTAATTAGTTCATTCCATCAAGAGTACAATTAAGGTTTCAAACAGTAAAAATGCCATACTAGAAATGTTAAAATTGTAAATAAAAACAGAAACGATAAATAATAGGTTTACTGAACACACTTTTCAACCTTTAACATTTTTATCTTTATGAGCTAGTAGTGGCACTTCTGTAATGCTTGTGTACACACATACACACCTTTATTTTATTTTAGAACGACAAGCTACAATTGGTTGTGGGGGTTTGGTTTGATAATTCAAGTAGAACACATGAATGCTTACACAAAAACCATTGGATTTTTTATTGTATATAGAGTGGGTTTATTATATATTATATTCTTAAACATACCTTATTTCCTTGATTAGGGGATCTCAACCTCATCCGGACAGGGGCTCTCAACCTCCTCTAGACAAAATGCCCAGGGTTGAGCCCTCTGATCCCCACTCTTCAGAGGAGGCCTCTGATGGGTCTGCTCTCTCGGACTACCAGGAGGAGGCTTTTTCGGCCTATGAGGATTCTGATGCAGAGGAATCCATCCCCTCGGCCTCCCCTCCTGAAGAGCTATCCTTCGGTGAGACCCTTCACACTATGAGCGAGCATTTCAAATGGCAGGGCCAGGAATTTTCCGATTCCAGGAAAAGATTAAGGACTTTTCTGCATTTACCTCAGCATAGACCTTTGGCTATTCCTCCTGTTTTGAATGTCATTGATGATGTGTACTCTGAGTCTAGCATAACCCCTGACACACTTCCCCCGGCCCCTGTAAAACCCGATAGGTACTATAGGGTCCCGGACTCTTTTCTTTACAAGGCCCACTCTGCTGATCCAGAAACTATTTCCCAGGGCCCTAAAGGGGTTGCGGCTGCCACCTCTAAAAATCCACTCCCTTCTGAAAGGGAGTCCAGGGCTTTAGAGAGATGGGGTAAAAAAGTGTATTCTTCTGCTACTCTTTCTATGAGGGCATTAAATTGTCAATTTCATATGATACAGTACCAAGAGTATTTGTTAGATGAATTGCATAAGAAACTGTCTTCACCTGAACCCCTAGATCGCAAATCACTACAGGATCTGGTACATAACTCCCAGCAGGTTAGTAACCATTTCTTACAATGTGGTTATAATGCATTGGAAGCTTCATGTAGGTCAGCTATGACAGGTGCAGTCATACGTAGGCATGCTTGGCTGAAGGAACAATCTCTGCCAGACCATGTTAAAGCTAAGCTTCTGGATGCTCCCCTGGAAAAGCAAAAGTTATTTGGCTCCACTGCTCAGGAGATCTTAAAGAAGGTTGAGGAAAAGGCAAAATCTGTACAAACAGTTAATGATTTTCTACAAGTCCAACCACCAAGATTCAGCAGAAATTGGCCTGCAAAGAATTGGTCCTTTCCGGACACAGAAAGATTTCAGAGAGGCAAGAACAGGCGTGCCAGAGGTAGAGGGCAAGCTAGAGGCTCCTACAGAGGGCGTCAATGGCAGCCTCCCAACCAGAGAGGTAGTGCAGGACCTACAACTGCTGCACAAGGACTGCCAAAAAGAAAAGGCATGCCAGACCTGCCACCAAATCAAAGGGCAGAGGCTTTGAAACAAATCTCCAACTTAATGCAAATGAAAGCTATAGAAAAGGTTCCTCTTTCAGAACAAGGCCAAGGATTTTATTCCAGACTTTTCCTTGTTCCAAGAAAAGAAAATCAGTGGAGGCCTATTCTCGACTTGTCCGCACTGAATAATCTCATTGTGCCAAAATTCAAAATGCTGACTCTACAGCAACTCCTTCCCATGCTGGGCAAGGGGTCTTGGCTGGTGACTCTAGACCTCAAGGAGGCATACCTGCATGTCCCTATCAGACAAAGTTGCAGAAGACACCTCAGACTTCTTGCAGGCTCAGAGCATTATCAATTCTCAGCATTGCCCTTTGGCTTATCTACTGCGCCCAGAGTATTCACGAAATGCCTGGCATCAGTAATTGCACACTGCAGACTTCAGGGGATTCAAATATACCCATATCTGGACGACTGCCTTATACAAGTGGACAGCCAACAAACTTTGCTAAAGGACTTGAATTATGCCATCCACCTACTGCAGGCATTGGGATATACAGTCAACTTTCACAAATCAAGACTTGTTCCATCCCAAAGAATAACTTTTCTGGTTGCGGATTTAGACACAACCACCCAAATGGCTTTTCTCACAGAAGAAACACAAAGACAACTACCGGATTACTTCAAGAATCTGACAAGACAAACTCAGCTGACTGCAAGGAAAATCCTGCAGGCCCTGGGTTACATGGCATCTTGCATTCTTCTCATTCCCCAAGCAAGGCTGCATATGAGGAAACTACAATGGTACCTAAGGAGTTTATGGACTCAGCACAGCCACAGCTTAGAAACTTTGATCCCACTCATTCCATGTCTCCAAAAGGAATTTCTGTGGTGGGCTCAAGCAAGCCAATCAAGCAGGGGTCTGCCCTTTAGCAAACCAATAGCCAGCCAAACTATTACAACGGACGCTTCAGACCACGGTTGGGGAGCACACATGGAGGGCAGATGTATTCAAGGACTATGGTCACAAAAGGAGTTACGCATGCACATAAACCAAAAGGAAATGCTGGCAGTGATACATGCAATTGAGGCCTTCAAACTCTTTCTGCATCAAGGCCACCTGCTAATAAGGACAGACAACACCACAGTTATGTGGTACATAAACAAGCAAGGAGGCACCCATCCCTACCCTCTTTGCAGACTGGCAATGAATCTATGGGAACTTTCCTTGAAACTCAATATAGACCTGCAATCCCAGTTTGTGCCAGGAAAAGACAATATACTGGCGGACAGCTTAAGCAGAAATATCATGGATGCACACGAATGGATGTTGCACCCAGACATCTTCCTACAGATAACACAATCATGGGGGAGGCCAGACATAGATCTTTTTGCCTCCCCCCACAATCATCAGCTGAAGAAATTCTGCTCAAGGACATACCACCCACAAGCATGGAAAGTGGATGCCCTATCTTTCAGCTGGAGAACCCTAACAGTTTATGCATTTCCACCTCTTCCATTAATGACCAGGGTCTTACTGAAGATCAGGACAGAGCAGCCAAAAGTGATTCTGATAGCTCCGGACTGGCCAAGACAGCACTGGTACCCACTGTTAAAGAGCATGTCACACACGGAACCATGGCCTCTTCCTCAATGGCCACTTCTCCTGACACAGCACAATTACAAAACTCTGCATTCCAACATGAAAACCTTGCGACTAACAGCCTGGAAAATACCTTGACTCCTCCTCAGGATAAGCTATCCAAGAGAGTGAAGGATATCATCATGGAAGCTCGCAGGCCTTCCACAAGAAAGGCATATTTGGCAAAATGGAAAAGATTTCACATTTGGAACACCACAAAGGGCCTAGATGCGACAGTGATGAACATGCCACATATCCTGGAATACTTGGCAGAAATGCTCCACAATGGCCTGTCTTACTCTTCCATTAAAATTCATGCTTCAGCAATTTCAGCAGAGTACAATACTGATCCACCTGTTTTTTCTCATCCTCTCCTAAGACAGTTTCTCAGAGGAATTAAAAACATCAATCCTCCAGTGCCTACTTGGGACCTTAACTTCGTGTTGGAAAAACTAACTCTGCCTCCCTTTGAACCAGCAGCATCTGCAGAACTACAGTTCCTGTCTTGGAAGACCGCCTTCCTTCTGGCCATAACCTCAGCAAGAAGAGTATCTGAGTTACAGGCCCTCATGGCAGTACAGCCATTTCTTATTTTTCATCAGGACAGAGTGTCATTGAGAACCAATCCTTCATTTATGCCAAAGGTGGTATCCAGGGTCTCATTAAACCAAGCTATTCACCTGCCTACCTTCTTTCCAAATCCACAAAACAAAGGGGAGAAACTTCTGCACACTCTGGACATACACAGACAGTTGCGCTACTACTTGGACAGAACGAAAAGCTACAGAAAAACTGACCAGCTGTTGGTAGCATATGCTGCTGGTGCACAAGGAAAAGCCATTTCTAAACAGACAATTTCAAAATGGATAGGAAATTGCATTCGTTTCTGTTATTCCTTCCATGGAAAAGCTGTGCCAGCTAACATTAGACCTCATTAAACCAGAGCCACAGCCACCTCCACAGCCTTCTTAAGAGGGGTGGCTACCAAGGACATTTTAGAAGCTGCTACATGGAGCTCCGTGCATACATTTTCCAAGCATTACAATTTACCTTTATATTCCAGATCCAGAGCAGGCTTTGCTACGGCAGTCCTGCAGGGCATTTTAGCTACACCATCCTTTACATAGATCCTCCACCCCCAGATTGGCTATGGTATTCTACCCATATGTGATAACTGCATATGCATCCTTGAAGGACATAGTACAGTTTTGTACCTACCATAAATGTAGATGTCCGATAGGTATGCATCTGCAGTCAGGTTTACCCTCCCTCCTTCCCCTCTTTGGGATTTATTGGGTACTTTTCCCTCTCATAGCTAGCTGGGGTTATCTATTATGGTGTATTTGTTGTATATATATATATATATATATATATATGTATATATATTTCTATGCATGTTTGGAATTATTGCATTTATCCAAATTTAGCCTTCCTTTGAGGGCACCTGGCATCTGGGGCAAGAAACACTGAGGAAGATGGCGTCGGCTGACGCTTTTATACCCCAGGCACTCTGATGACGGGGAAGGGGCGACGTCAGCCGACGCCGGACCCAGACTTTGGAATCCGGCCGACCGAAGGGCTGCCTGAGGCAAGACAGGTATGCATCTGCAGTCATCACATATGGATTATCGGACATCTACATTTATGGTAGGTACAAAACTGTACTTTTTGGGTGCCTTCTGGTTTTTTTTTTTTTTTTTTAATATTTGAAGGTCATGAATTTTCTTTCTCTTTTAAAAAGCTATTTATGTTTGGATGTCAGATTTCCAGAAAAATGAACTGAAACCTTGGACAACTGAACAGAGTCCTACACGCAGCGGCAGCAACACTGGTATGTTTACCAGTTTGTTGTATATCTGATTGGTTTGTCTGATGCAGACTTGATAGTCTAAGGTTCTGATTGTTGTATCTGTATTCAAGACTTCATGCATACCCAGTTATGTCCTATTATTGCTTCTGTCTTTGAGGTTCTGATTTAAAGGGTGTTAGTCTTGGATTTAACATCCTGTTCCTCAAAAAGTACCTCAATTCCTTTTGAATGTTTTTACACAACTGTGTTTGTCCTTTTTCTGTATGAGCAAAGTTTTACAGCCCACAGTTGTGTTATGTTTAGTAACTTTTTTATGTCTGACTGTATTTCTGTCTTGTTTTACCTCCAGTATATATGTGCTCACTTGTTCTTTTACGTGTTGCAGCCAACTTCTAGAGTGATCTCGCGGACAGCCACTGGTCCCTGCTGGGTTCTGTAGGCAAAAGGGCAAAACAGAAGTAAGTTGCTAGGTCTTTCTTCTGTATCACACATGCACACACACACACAGCTACAGACAGTTTAGAGTAGCCAATACACCCATTGCATGTTATCAGAATATGAACAGAAACCAGAGCACCCAGAGAAAACCCATGTAAACACAGGGAGACCATGCAGACTCCGCACCGAAGAACTGAACTAGAAACTCTTAAACATGTATTAGTTGCTGTTTTGCTCCTCCCTTCTGATATTTGCTTCTACCCATCTGCTTCAGCACCAGTTATTATTCACTACAATGTCTTCAGTGTTATACATTGCTTCTGATGCAGTTACAGCATTGTGCCCTATTTGTCACAGTGTATACCTTTATTTTCTTGGTGGTTAGTTACAGACAGGGATGGTGGTTGGATTTCATATCCATTGTCTGTCAGGCCATAGATTTGGCTCTCTTGGTTACTTGTGAATGATGTTTGATGCAAGGGAACTTAAGACTACAGTGCTGCTGTAAATAGCTATCATCTTCAAGACAGCTTTGTGCCATTCCATAGGAGCAATGATGAAATTGTAAAACCACTGAAAAGGGTATTGCGGGTGCTTTCGTCCATTAAGTGAAATGTTTCTTACTCCAGAATTGTAGCAATACTGATCTTGAATCTTAGTAATAGTGTCATTCTTTGAATTATTTTATCTCATCAGTTTTGTTTTTTAACTTTTACGTTGTTTAGGCCATAAGTTTACCCTTTACCATCTTTTATTTAAGGGCTGTGTATGGATGTTTTGGATGGCCATTAATTATAAGGTTTTATGTGATACTTTTTTTTTCTCCTTCACCATCTCTTTCCAAAATTTAGCTGCAAACATGTTGCTTCTTACAGGGATTTTGTAGTGAGATGTAATCACCCTTATTGTCAGATGCAGCTTTACCAGTGACCAGAAGACGTCTTTGTGGAAGTAGAATAGGTTTGTATCCTCTTACCCAGAGAATTTCTCTAGTTGGGCACTTCTTGTCTTTGCTACTTTGTTTCACCTTCTCCCACATGATTCACAAAGGTCAAATTAGTAGTTTTGTTTTTTGTATGACCTGTCAGAGAGAACACAGGTTTCTGTCTGAGGGACTTTCTGTATGTCAGGCTGTATATAGAGAAAGTATCAAATGGGAGGTCTGCCTTTCAACAGATGATAACTCTGACAATGCACTTTCCCTATTTCATAGTCTCTAAAATGATAAGTCCTGGAATATTTTTGTTTCATTTATTGGCTCTACTGTAAGATTGCAGCACTCTGAGCTATTTTTTTTTCATCCTGAATATGGTCTCTTTTTGTCTTGTGGTTTTGTGACAGTGGAGGTAGCAAATAATAGGACATGTCCCTCCTAAAAACAGACTTTTTAAAATAATGTCACACACAGTTGTTTCATTGGCTTTAGGTTTTTGTGGGTTTTGCTCATCCATTTTTCTGTCTGGTGGTTTTAGCTTGAGTTCCCTTAGTGAACACGTGTCAGACCAAAACCTCTAGTTTGCAGTTTACTTGTACCACAGAGCTGACAGTTTTTGATTCTCTCATTTATGGTCTGCATTTTTGCATTTTCAGAAGTCTTCATCATCAACCCCCATTTCTACAGGGGGGTCAAGGTGTTGTATCAACTCTGGATACCTCTCTCCTGTCTGAGCCACGCACCTGTGTTTTTCAGCATTTATGCCTGTCTGTTGCACAATTTTTGTCACACACATTATAATTCTCTTGGTTGAATACCATTGTTTCCTCTTGCTTTCCTTCCTATCTTTCCCAAATCATCTTCTGATTTCCTGTACATGACCAAACCACTATATCTGTTCTCCTTTGCTTACTCTGCAGTTCGGCTACTTTAGCGTCTACTCTGTTTACCTCATTTCTTAGTCTGTCACACACTGTGCATCCTACTAGCCATCTCAGACATTTCATCTCCATCAACTCTAGTTTCCTTAACTGTTCTGCCTTTACTTCTAATGTTTCTCTGCTGTACAAGATCACTGATTGTGCAACTGTTTTGTACATCTTACCAGTCACTTGCATCACATACTACCCCTGACACTTTGTGCCTTTTGGCTACAGCACCTCTGATTGTAGTTTTGACCTCTTTGGTTAGACTTCTTCTCCTCAACTATGCTTACCAGATACTTGAAGCTGTTAACCACTTCCACAGTTTTCCCTTCTCTCTCAATTTTCAGCTTCTTCTGATTCCATCCATTTGCTGCCATGATCACTGTCTTGCCTGTACCTGATTTCATCCCATGTGCATTTTGTTTTGCTTTCCAGTCCCCTATAATTTGCCGAAATTTCTGTTTATACTCTGTTTGTAGTGCCACATCATCTTGTGTACAGCGGCTTTAGTGATCTGTCCTCTTCAACCTGTTTGCTATTGTAGTCTGTCACCAATATGAAAAGAAGTAGTCTCAAAGCTGAGAAGAAGCCAGTCCCACTGGGAGCCCGTCTGTGAGTCTAAAAAATGTTTGTACTTGTAACATTCAGGTCTTGTACATAACCTTCACCAATTTTACCAGTGTTTCTGGGAAGTAACCAACAGAAATATGGTGCACTGTCTTTCCTGCTTTTTATCATTAATTGTGTATTTGTCCCATATATCCCTTCTTTCCTGTTTGCACTGCTGTCCTTGCTGCTCATTTTACGATGTCCTTCAGCTGGCTTTTGGTGATTGTTCTTCCCCCCTTGAAAATGTGTTTCTGATGCACTGGGTCATTGTCATCTTACAGAAGGGTATCTTTCCTTTTTGGAACTTAAAAAACACTGTATGAACCACAGTGCATGTCCCTTAACCCTTCAGAATTTAAATAATGGCTTGGGGGACTGCTGTGGCTGAGTAGTTAAGATTTCTGTTCCACAGATTCAGGATCTAAATTCAGTCCTGACCCCTTGTCACTATCTGCTTTGTAGCCAGCATGTTCTTCCCCCTTTTCCATATGGATTTTCAGTAGGAGCTGTGGTTTCTGCCTCAAAACTTGTTGGTTGATTGGCTGTTCTATACTGCAGATAGAGTTTGCATTTTCTCTTGGTGCTGCAGTAGCATTGTTGCCTCACAGTAAGACTCTGTCCGGTTCGATTCTCAGCTAGAGCGTCTTCTGTGTGGAGACTTGCGTGAATGGGCGTACCTTCGTTGAAGGTTGTGCGTCAGGGCTGGTAACTCGGTACGTAAAAATCAAACTACCAATCATTAGCGGACCAGAGTTCCGCTGTGGCGACCCCCTAACTGGGAAAAGCCGAAAGACACAAACAAAAATTGTGAGCCAGGTCATGTCTGAAAAGAGCAGATTGACTTAACTGGTTACCAGTTAAAACAAAAATAAAATATAATTTAGGTTATTAGATTTGCTTCTATGTGCAGTAGACTTGTTTGCTGCATGTGGGATAGAAAATTCATAGTCCCTTATTTGTTATTTCATCCTTGTAAAAATACTGGACAGTTCTTGACAAAGTATTTTATTAACCACAGAAAAGCTAGATTAAGTTGAGCCAAGTGTAAGAATGTTACCATTTGCAGCAGAGTAAGACTTAGGTAATTGGAGGGGTTCCCCTGAATGGTACCAGATTTCTGTGGAGTTTTTTTTTTTTTTTTTATCATTTAGACCAGTGAGCATGTCTCTGGAGAACAGTTCAAAAGAGCAAGTTGTTTTTCTCACCTGTTTTTTGTTTGGTTTTGTTGTTTTACTGCAAGGTTATTAATAGTATTACAGTTGCATATTATTTTTACCGAAACTGGAACATCAGCAAAGGTTAATTAAATAACATCATCATATGAGGTTATCTTCGGCGACATACCTACAGTGTGTTTCTTCATAAAATGCATATGGTTGTATGTACCCAGATGGCATGAGGAGATTTATTTTATGACTGTCTCCATGGTTGTTTAGCTTTGAGTGGCATATTCTTGGATGTGTAGACAGGCTTGTAGGTCCTCTTGGAAATTAAGGTGATTATGCCATCTGTGCGAGTAAATGCATTATATCCTGCAGCTAAATAGCATAACTGAAACAAATATCCACAGGCACCACCAAGAATTGAAGACCAGCTGTCGTATTGCAATACTTTTCTCTAGCTAGCTAACAATTGTCTTGCATGTGGAAAGCAAATACCTCACAGAGATTTTCATTCTTACTGCATCACCTGTTTAGGCCCAGACCACGACGTCCCTCGCTGTCAGTTTTGTGCCTTGTTTAATGCCTGAACCATTCATTGTCGGGCTATCTTTGTCGCTAAATTCTTTCACTGTCATTCTCTGTATTCCAAAATGGCTTTTGTAAGCCATCCGACTACCGATCTTCCGAAAAAAAACGTAAAGATAAAGACAGAGACAAACCGCATAGGTCCAAAATTGCCAACGACGCTTCCGTTAAGCTAGTCACCAGTCCGCCATTACTCAGTGAGGTGCCTTTGCAGCCCCTGATGCCCACTTCTACAGATTCGCAGGCCTCTGCTGAGACCCATTTGGAGTCCGGTATGCTGCGAGATGCTTCTTTGACTATGGAACCTGTGGATGTCTTTACCTTGGATGGGTCCGGAGCTGCTGTGAAGGCACCGGCTTCTGAGGATGTATTCTGACCTACCAATGTTCAAATTAAATGGGCGACTTCATTTTTAGCTAAAACTACCGAATTTCTGAGGTCCAGAGTAAGCACTACACCTAGAAAACCGATGACCAAAGTGCATGCTCAAGCTCCCATGCCAAAAAAACAAATGCTTAGAATGTCTAAAGACCTTATTACCCTAAGTAGGGGAAGCCAGCCTTTCCCTGCTAAGAGACAAAGAACTGAGTTTCATTCTGATTCTACAGACCAGGAGACCTATGACTCTGACCCTTCTGGTTATCAGGACATGCCCTTATCAACCTATTCAGATGCAGAGGAATCCATTCCCTCTCCCTCCCCTCCAGTGGATTTTTCTTTTGGTGAAACCTTGCATACTTTAAGAGAGCATTTCCACTGGGAATGCCAAGACTGCCCTCAGTCCAAAAAGAGACTCAGAGAATTTTTAGAGTTGCCTCAGCACAGGCCTCTAGCTATACCCCCTGTCCTGGATGTTGTAGATGATGATTTTATAGAATCCAGTCTTACCCCAGAAACTTTAGCTCCAGCCCCTAGGAAACCTGACAAAGTATCCGATTCCCACAAATTTCTCTTCAAGACTCCTACTGCGGATCCAGAGACCTAAAGGTATTAAGGCTACTACAGCCAAAAATCCTACCCCTTCAGACAGGGATTCCAGAGCCTTAGACAGGTGGGGTAAGAAGGTATATACCTCTGCAACTCTTGCCATCAGGGCATCGAATTGCCAGTTTCACATGTTGAAGTACCAGCAGCATATTATGGAACTAATTAAACAAACCAGATTGTGCAGAAAATTAAGATTTACAAGAGCTTACATCAGCTTTTCTTGCCGAGCGGGTGGCTGAAGCAGAAGCAGTTGCAAGTGCTGGTTGTCCGCTACCTGAAATTTTCATTATTCGAGTTTCAAACCTGAAGTCTTCTAAAGCTAAGTACCCCATTGGAAATCCTTTTTTCTTGCTCTAACCGATGTCAGAAAAAGTTAACAATTGTCTTGCCTGTAGAAAGCAAATACCTCACAGAGATTTTCATTCTTACTGCATCACCTGTTTACGCCCGACCACGACGTTCCTCGCTGTCGGTTTTGTGCCTTGTTCAATGCCCAAACTATTTAATTGTCTGGCTATCTTTGTCGCTAAATTCTTTCGCTGTCTTTCTCCATATTCCAAAATGGCTTTGATAAGCCATCTGACTACTGATCTTCCGAAAAAACGTAAAGATAAAGACAGAGACAGACAGCATAGATCCAAAACTGTCGACGATGCTTCCGTTAAGCTAGTCGCCAGTCTGCCGGTACTCAGTGAGGTGCTTTCGTAGCCCCTGATACCCGCTTCTACAGATTCACAGGCCTCTACTGAGACCCATTCGGAGTCCAGTATGCCGCGAGATGCTTCTTCAACTATGGAACCTGTGGATGTCTCTACCTTGGATGGGTCCGGAGCCGCTGTGCAGGCACCAGCTTCTGAGGGTGTTTTCAGACCTTCCAATGTTCATATTAAACCAGCTACTTATTTCTCAGGCCCAGAGTTCGCACTACGCCTAGGAAACCCGACGACCAAAGTGCATTCTTAAGCTCCCATGCCACAGAAACAAATGCTTAGAATGGCTGAAGACCTTATTACTCTAATTAGGGGAAGCCAGCCTTCCCTCTCTAAAAGACAAAGAATTGATTTTCTTTCTGATTCTACAGACCATGAGTCCGATGACTCTGAGCCCTCTGATTACCAGGACATACCCTTATCTACCTATGAGGATTCAGAAGCAGAGTATTCAATTACATTTGCCTCCCCCCCCCTAGAGGATTTTTCTTTCGGTGAAACCCTGCATACCTTAAGGGAGCATTTCCACTGGGAATGCCAGGACTACCCACAGTCAAAAAAGAGACTCAAGGAATTTTTAGACTTGCCTCTGTACAGGCCTCTAGCTACACCCCCTGTTCTGGAGATTATAGATGTCTTCATGGAATCCAGTCTTACCCCTGATACTTTACCACCAGCTCCTAGAAAGCCTGACAGGTACTACAGAGTACCTGACTCTCACAAATTTCTATTAAAAAATCCCACTGTGGATCCAGAGACCATTTCCCAAGGACCTAAAGGTATTAAGGCTACTACAGCCAAAAACCCTACCCCTTCGGACAGGGATTCTACGGCTTTAGACAGATGAGGAAAGAAAGTATGTACCTCTGCAACCCTTGCCATCAGGGCTTTAAATTGCCAGTTTCACATGTTGAAGTACCAGCAGCATATTTTGGAACTAATTAAGCAACAAAATGTTGTTGATTCCTGATTGTGCAGAAAATAAAGATTTACAAGAATTAATGCATTCTGCAAACCAAGTTGGTAAACATACTTTGCAGTGTGGTTTTGATTCCTTAGAAGCATTTTGCAGGGCTTTTGTCACTGGGTCTGTTCTGAGAAGGCATGCTTGGCTGAAGGAACAAATCTTGCTAGACCATGTCAAAACAAAATTACTAGTTGCTCCATTAAACCAAGAATTATTGTTAGGCATAAAAGCAGAAGAGGTTCTTAAAAAGATGGAGGAAAAAGCTAAATCTATGCAAACTGTTAAAGATTTCCTACAGGTGCAGCCACCTAGATTCATTGGCCTTTTAAAAAATGATCCTTTCCAGTCCCTCCCAGACCTTCTCAGCCCAAACCCAGGGGGGCAACAGACCACCAAGTCTGCAGTCTCAGGGTATGCGCAGATCTAAACAATGGAGTGCTCCCACCTCAAAAACAGGGAGTGGTAAGCCACCCCCTTATGGAGAAAGTTCACAATGACTTCTCCATCCTACCCAGCCATGCCCAAATACTTGCACCAGTAGGAGGAAAACTTGCCCTGCATGCAAAAAACTGGGAGCACATTACCCAGGACCGATGGGTCTTAAAAATTGTATCCCAGGAATACAGACTCTACTTCCTCTCACTGCCAACCCCAAACGGGTTGCCAGACCTTCCTCCAAACCAGTGGCAGAGGCCCAAAGCAAGTACTTTCTCTTCTCAATATCCGGGCTATTCAACCTGTTCCAGCAGAGCAAAGGGGACAGGGTTTCTACTCCAGTCTGTTCCTGGTGCCCAGAAAAGAGAACTGTTGGCACCCTATCATGGATCTGTCAATTCTCAACACCTTCTGGTGATACCAAATTTCAAAATGCTTACACTCCAGCAGCTGCTTCCTATGCTAGACAAGGACTTCTGGCTGGTCACCCTAGACTTAAAAGAAGCTTATCTGCACATCCCCATAAGGGAATCCTGCAGGAAATATCTACGTTTCAGGGCAGGCTCTATGCACTCAGTTCTCTGCACTTCCCTTCAGCTTATCTACTGCATCCAGAGTATTCACAAAGTGCCTGGTTCCAGCCATTGCATACTCTAGGAAGAGAAACATTCAAATTTACCCATACTTGGACGATTGCCTGATTCAGGTGGGCAGTCAAGAATTGCTACTTCAGCACCTGATGTTTGTAAAGAGACTCCTAACTTCTCTGGGGTATACCATCAACGAAAAGAAATCACGTCTGGTACCCAACCAAAAGATTGTATTCCTGGGAGCAAGCTTGAACACAACCTCCCAGATGGTATTCCTCACTCCAGAAAAGCAGGTTTATTTGTCAAATTACTTCAAACTACTGGCCACCCAAACCCAGCTATCTGCAAGAAAAATACTGCAAGCACTACGGTTCATGGCCTCATGCATCCTCCTAATTCCGTATGCAAGACTGCATATGAGGAAACTTCAATGGTACTTAAAAAGTCTCTGGTGTCAACATTCTCAGGACCTGGAAACAGTGATTCCTATCATTCCTTGCCTAAGGACAGAGTTCCTTTGGTGGGCAAGAGGCTTGCAACCACAACAAGGGACTCTCTTTCTCTCAACCCCCCCCCCTCCTGCCACCCAAACCCTGACAACAGATGCATCAGACTATGCAAGGGGGGGGTGGGCTCACATGGCAGGCAAATGCATTCAAGGCAAATGGAACCCAAGACAAATGCACCTGCATATCAATCAAAAAGAAATGTTAGCTGTACAGAATGCACTGACAGCCTTCAAATACCTTATCCTTCCAGGACAACTCTCGATAAAGACAGACAACATCACAGTTGTGTGGTACATAAACAAGCAGGGGAACTCATTCCTACCCACTCTGCAGGTTAGCCATGGCTCTGTGGAACACAGCCTTGAGCAATCAGGTGCACCTGCAAGCTCATTTCCTACCAGGCAAACAAAATTCACTCGCAGACGACTTAAGCAGAAACCTAATGGCCCCACACGAGTGGAAACTGAATTCCAACTCATTCAAACTTCTACTCCACAGCTGGGGGACTCCAGAGGTGGACCTCTTTGCTTCCCCCAAAACCATCAATTGAGCAAATTTTGCAACAGAACTCCCCACAGCCAAGCATGGAAAGTGGATGCCCTATCCGTTACATGGGAAAACCTCTCAGTCTATGCCTTTCCCTCTCTGCCCCTCCTCTCAAAAGTACTACTCAAGATTAAACAATACAGGCCAAGGACAATCCTTATTGCACCAGACTGGACAGGCCAGTACTGGTACCCAGTTTTACGCAGTCTGACAGCAGTGCCACCCTGGCACCTGCATCAGACCCCCTGTCTGCTGTCCCAGCAGGAGGGCTAGATTTTGCATCCTCAGCTGCAAACTCTGAACCTAGCAGCCTGGCTTATTCCCTGAATACATCACCAGCAACCCTCAGCAAACAGGTGCTGGATGTCATCCTTGAGGCCTGGAGGCCTAGTACTAGGAAATCCTAATCAGAAAAGTGGAAAAGTTACTGTTCTTGGAGCCAGTTTCAGGGAATGGACACAGCCTTGCCCACCTTACCTCAAATCCTAGATTATCTAGCAGAGCTGCTCCACAAAGGCCTATCCTTCTCATCAATTAAGATGCCTCTGCCATCTCAGCTCATTACAATACTGAGCCCACCCCTCATTTCTCACCCTCTGATCAAACAGTTCCTGGGAGGAGCTAACAATTTAAGACCCCCGAGGAGAGCTCCCACTCCTGCCTGGGACCTTAACTTTGTACTGGAGAAGCTCACGCTTCCCCCTTTTGAGCCTGCTGCTACAGCAGAATTAAAATTACTCTCTTGGAAAACAGCATTACTTCTAGCCATCACTTCAGCAAGAAGAGTGTCTGAGTTGCAGGCCCTTATGGCTGTGGAACCTGTCATTATCTTACATGCGGACAGGGTTTCCCTCAGGACTAACCCATCATTTATGCCCAAGGTGGTATCCATTGTGGCTTTAAACCAATCCATCCATTTAACAACCTTTTTTCCTAATCCCCAGAATAAAGGGGAAAGGATCCTGCACTCCTTGGACGTGCACAGACAGCTCAGGTACTACCTTCACAGGACTAAACCTTTCAGAAAATCTGACCAGCTGCTAGCCAGCTTTGCTACAGGGGCAGAGAGCAAGGCCATTTCAAAGCAAACCATTTCCAAATGGATAGCGCACACTATCCATTTCTGTTACAAACACCATGGAAAATCTAAAACTCATTCCACTAGGGCTACCTCAACCTCTACAGCATTTCTCAGGGGGTCCCTACCAGAGACATCCTGGAAGCTGCATCCTGGAGTTTTGTACACACCTTCACCAAGCATTACCACTTACCTATTTTTTTCTAAATCCAGAACTGGATTTGCTACAGCAGTCTTGCAGGGCCTGCTAGCTAGCCCTAATACTTTTTGACTGCCTCCACCCTTCCTCAGCTTTGAGATTCAACCCAAGTGTGATGACTGCAACAGTGAAACACGAAGAACATAGTACAGTTGTGTACACTTACCATAAATGTAGATGTTCAAGTGTATTCACTCTTGCAGTCCTGGTTACCCTCCCTCCAACCCCCTGACTTTTCTATACTTTCTGCATAGCTTCTTTTTTGCCCATACCTTATGGCTATGGTATTTACTTTTTACTGGAGGTGTTCCACACCATGTAATTGCTTCCTATTTTGGTGGCTCCTGACATCTGGGGCAAGAAAAACTGATGTAATGGCATCGGCTGCATGTTTTATACCCCTGACAACCTGACGTCATGGAAGAGGTGACAGCATCCGACGCAGAAATCCCAAGACTCTGGTATTCAGGCCGACTGAGGGCTACCTGCAGGCAGATAACCCAAGTGTGATGACTGCAACAGTGAATACACTCAAACATCTACATTTATGGTAAGTGTACACAACTGTACTTTATCCTCCTAGTTGAGACCACAGCAGGTCATCAACAAGTAAAAATCATCTTAATACATGTTTTTTGTTTCTTATTTCCACGACCTGTTAAAACAAAATGTGCACGTACTCTTAGGAAAATTATACAGAACTATAGGAGAGGAAAAACAGTAATTCAGAGTGCAGAAAACCTAGCAGTTATGCTAAATTAATGCTTTTAAAAATATGAGATATGAAATATTATTAGTAGCAGACTTTTTTTTTCTTTTCTGCTGTACAGTATTAAGACTTTGTCTTAAAATACCCCAAAGGCAATTCGTACATGTTCTTATTGTCACGCTCCAGTAACTGCTGACCATAGTTGCAAGTAATTACCATCTGCAGCTAATCTAGCCATTTGTTTGGAACAACTGTGTAATTCTGCTGATAAATGTGGCTTCACAGAAAAAAAATACCGAATTCAAATGTTATTTCTCTATTTGTGGCCTGGTTAAAGCAGACCAACAAGTATTGTTAACTGGACACTCTAGTGTACCTGGTTTCTGCATGCCCTTTCCCATCCCATATGAAGGGATGGCAGGTAATATACTTGAAGTTTGCCTGTCAGGATCTTACTTTGGGGGAGATTCATCCTGTCTTTATGTTTTACTCACTAGCTGAGCTATGTTTAGTCTTGCCATTCTTCTAAAGTGCAAGTCTTGCAAATACAAACACAGGTCTTGAACCAATGAAAGTACTAATGGAAGTGGCAAGGGACTCCTATATAAAACTGATGTCTGCATATATTCTTTTAATTTTTCTTCAGCACTGAGAAAAGTGGTGTTAA
Organism: Protopterus annectens; assembly: GCF_019279795.1. Lineage (NCBI taxonomy): Eukaryota > Metazoa > Chordata > Ceratodontiformes > Protopteridae > Protopterus > Protopterus annectens. The sequence continues at coordinate 32,394,985 of NC_056730.1, read as the reverse complement.
AGCTTAGAAAGGTAATGGCATTAAAGCATAACATCTCCCGTAGCCATGGAAAAGGAGGGACATAAAAAGAAACGGAAGCCAGAGAAGGCAGTCTGATAAATCAGAAAATCACAAGTCCTCCTCATGTTCTTTGGAAAAGGGTCTTCCACTTTGACATCACCCAGTGCAGGGGTTGTGAAACAAATACAAAGACCCCCAATCCACAGTGCCATGCTATAATCGGTAAAAACTGAAAGCAGCAATAACCTTAGTATCTAGGTAGGAACTTGCAAAAGTAATATTACAAGTGCAGGAACTGCATTGAAATCTGGAAAGTTTTACAGTAGAACCTCACTAAGTCTTTGCATATTCCTGCACAGTCTAGCTAGAGCATGTCATCTTAACCTGCCTACCTAGTCTTTAACTAGTATCTTGGCTTTAACCCAACAAGTTATAGATTATAAGTTGTTTATCAAGGAGCATTTAAAACTGGTGCTTTAGACTGTTTTCATGCAATGACAGCCTATAACAGTCCCATACGTGAACTGATGTCATTCCTATTGTAGAAGGAAAACAACCAGAGTGCCTTATAGGTTCATAGGTGATTATTTGGTAATGGCCCTAAGCCTAGCCATGCTTCCCAAAGGTGAGAATGAAACCATGTACCTTTTTCTTATACGGTAAAACACCTTAACCATTATACCAACCCCAAATCCCCTAAAAGATAAATTTACTTCACATCAGGGAATCAAACTCTGGTCACCCATTTGACAGGTGGAGATACTCACCACTGTACTAACAAGGAAGACTTCACCATTATCTTTGAAGATGTCTGAAGGAAAAGAAGCCGCCTATTTCTTCAGTTCTGTGTTGCTTTCTGCTGATGCCTTTTCTGTGTATTGCATATTTTGAGGCGTACTTTGTAGGCCTTCATTAGATGTCCTTGCAAAGGATGGGGTTGTTTGCCTGGTTTTATGATGGCAAACATGAAAGACAACTTTCTAGGGGAAGCATGTATTCAAGAAAGAAATGAAGGGTATGTTTAATTATGTTAGTAAAGGGGTTGAACTAGCTGACTGCTTAAAGATGATCAAAAGCTGTTGACAGATGTATGTAGCGGCTAAGTTGTATAAATGGGGTCTGCTATAAAAGCTACTTAAAAATCCTTTTATGATGAATGCCTGATATATATTTTCATTAGAAAGGTACATAAAGTAAAACTGTAGCGCATATGTTTTAATTACTATAATTATAAGTGAGCATGGAATTAAATGTGCAAGTAACGTTTAAATAGCATTTTATTTTATGTAATTTCATGTAGTGAACAAAACTGTCAGACATACTTAGTGACTGGTATACACAATGTATAGCTGGATGTGCATCATTTTGCCATTCCTGCAATAGCCTTAGCTATATAGGTTACATCTTGCTAGGCTATAACAACTAGCAAGCATCCAAAGCTTAAGGCACCTTCCACACACCCAGACCATTAAGAGCTTGAACAGAGCTGTATAAAATCATCAGTGTAGATGCCAAGCCCACCAGAGCTTTCCTGCTTATGAAGAACACTCCTCTTGCTGGCTTTTGAGGATCAATGATTGGCTTGTGTATCACTGTTGTGGGTCAGATAACCACTTCAGGGAAGAAAACACTTCTACAATTTATTTTATAACTAAAACAGTCATAAAAGTGTAACTTTTAAAGTATAACTGTTTTATGCTAGGAATTTCTTTTTTTTTAAGATTATCACATGACTCTACAGTCAATTGGAAGACTATGTTTCTTGTTTTACCTTTATTGTAAATTTTGTTTATCTTGGTGAATACTAGGCTAACTGCCCCAAAGGGCCATTTTAAGCATAGCCAGTAGCCAAGGTCAGAGTCAAGCTCTGTACCTTGTATCTGTGAGATGAAAACCTTGACCATTATGCCAAACCCACCCCCATTTAATGTCTGCTTTTTCCAGTAAAACTTTACATAAGTGATTGATTTTTATTTTTTTTCCACTTCGAATTCTGTCAGTTTGTAAAGGCATTGACCCGTTTATCTGGACTAGCTGCTTGGGATTTGGTATTATTGGAGTTCATTTTTGTGTTTTAGTTCCGGTGTGCCCCAAGAGTGGCCATCCATGCTTCAGCATGCATTACTCAAAGGACCAAAAACAGGCTTACTTCTGCGTACTTGTCTCTTCCGAATGGTTTACTCTCTTAGAAATGTGGAGTTGTCTCATCCACTTTAAGGCTCATTCTCTCAAGTTAGTTGCTACCTGTTGAGCCTTCTCTGCTAGGATGTCCTTAGAGATGATATTTGTGCTGCGGCCACCTGGTCCACTCCTCACACTTTCATTGCTCATTGTAAGCTAGATATGGTCTCCAGAAGCCGAGCATCCTTTAGTTCCACAGTGCTGAGGTACATCCTTCCTTAGGGCCACCCAGGATTCGATTCTAGCTGGGGATTCTGACCCACTTGTGATGTTGTGTCTTTCGGCTTTTCCCAATTAGGGGTCACCACAGTGGAACTCCGGTCCGCTAATGATTGGCAGTAGATTTTTACATGCCGAGTTGCCGGCCCTGACGCACAATCTTCAATGAAGGTACGTGCATTCACGCATGTCTCCACACAGAATACGCTCTAGCTGAGAATCGAACAGGATATCTTACTGTGAGGCGACAATGCTGCCGCAGCACCACCACCGCAGTATTCTGACCCACTTGTGATGAATAATGAAAAGGATAATGTCAGATCAATAGTTATGTACATACCATTACTTGGTATCTGTGTTATCCTGTTTCTTTATTCATCGCTTCCTGCCCTCATTCCCCCTTCCATGTTTCTGGAGGATCTGGAGAGGCTGGAGTCTCGGCCTTTTGAACTTTTGCCTCTAGGGTTAAGCATGGTAGTATTATCTAAGTGTAGATAAATAGTTATGTTCTTTGGTGTTTAACATTTCGACAGCAAACTCAATCTGAGGGGTAGAGGGTAGAAAGGGATTATGGGAGATGGGTTTGAGCCTTGAATCTAAGTCTGTAAAGTGCCAGTTCAGATATCGGATCTAAGGCCCAGTTGTGATGAATAATGAAATAGGGTAACACAGATACCAAGTTATGGTAAGTACATAACTATTGTTTTTCTGTGTGACCTTTTTACTCTGTTTTTATATGTGTGCGTATATATATATATATATATATATATATATATATGTGTGTGTGTGTGTGTGTGTGTGCGTGCGTGTATATACACACACAGAGAGACACACACACGTATGCACATATATAGATCTGTTTTTGGTAACCGTGAACCTGTACAGGTATGGGGATGCCATAGCTTTCACTTATGTTGCATATTACCACTCTAGCCTCCTCATCAGCAGTTTATACGCATTCTACTCGCATCTTCAGTTAAAAATATTCTAAACTTGTCATATTTATGAAGTTTGCTAAAAATTTCACATTAAACACTTGTATCACCAAAAAACTTAGCCTGCCTAAAAGAGCCCTGCAATCTAAATATTCACTTAGAAAAAAAAAAAGATTTAAAAAAAACTAAGTAAATAAAACAAGGGTGATTCCACCCATTCACTTCAGAGTAAAAAAAAAGTAATTTTACACATTGGACGCAAAAAGTACATAACCCCAGAATTCCACCTTAATCACGCCCCCCACACACACGCACATAAATTAAAAAACAAAACTGAAGAATGACAAAATAAAGTAAATGCAGACCTTAAGTAGCCAGATGGCAAATGGAGCTAAGGGCTTTACATTTGGTACTGTGTGCTGTCTCAGAACCCAGGCAACTTTGCAGTGTCTTATCTTCTACTAAATGTTTTTATCCTTATTTTGCGTGTGTTGGTTTTGTATAGGCCTGCAGTGTGTCCCACTAAAGTTATTTTTTTGTATGAATAGTTATGTTCTTTTGTCCCTTGTGCAGCAGACCGTCAACTGGAACTAGTGGTTCTCATTCTTCTTGATCTCAGAGGTCAGGAGCCACCCCCCAACCTGATCTAATACCGTTTCTGTTATCTAGGAGGAGTTTGAGATATCCCAGAATAAGTTTGAAACAGGTGTACATAAACTAATGAAAGGATTAATGGCTTTTGGGGGAAGGGGGTGATGCCAGTTAACAATGTAAAAAAATGGCACATCTGTAATCTGCTTGTCCTTTCTGGGAGGTATTCAGTGACGCATGTGTGTTGAAGGTATTGAACTAGAGCTGACCTTGGGCTATGCAGAATTATAACTTCATGATAATTCTTTTCTGTGTTGTGTCTCATTAGCAGAAGTAAGTTTAATCATGCAACTGCATAACTGGAAGTGAGGCTGCAAAAAGTTGTGTGCGTCAGTTTTGGAAGAGTAGCAATCTGATATTTAAGACCAATGCAAAATGCTGACTTTGTATATCATTGTAAACATCCTGCACTAAATTATTCACATCCTGATTGCAGCCTAGGGTAGAAGAAAAGTCTGCAGAAAGGAGGCAGAAATACTTTATGACTTCGGTGTGACCCACAGATGCAAAATACATGTTTGGTTGCTACTAGCAGTTGAGTTTCAAGGAGTTGCTGTTATTGCAAGACCAGGGGCAAGAATATGAATTGGGTATGTTAGAGAGCGTGCCTTCTTTCTGGAGTGTAGGGATTGAATCTGCAAACAGGTAACCTCCAGTGTGGGTCTCACATGTGACAATGTGCTGTACTTGTAAGGACTACCCTACCATGCAGTGGATAGCCTAAGAATGCTTATATGCTACCCCCACATCAGTACATATCAGTTCTTGGGTTAGAACAACTAGAATGACAGTTTCAGCTGGAAAAATGAATAAGCCATGACTCAATACTCTGGTGCCTCCCTACAATCCTTACATTTCTTGCATCTCTTTGCATGGGTGTCACTTGAGCTCTATAAGTCTTAATTATTTTTTTTCAACCTGGTTAGTACTGAATGTAAGAATCAGTATTGGCTATAGACCGAGGGACATGGTCAGAGGTGGTGGAACATGATACCTGACTAGAGGCACTGCTTATGTGTTGGTTTCTAGAACATGGACATTCTCAGACCTGGGGCATTAGTGTAAAATATACAGAAGGAAGCACAGAACAGTTTAGATATGTTGTGGCTATATAAAGTTATTTAGATGTGTTATTTTGTAAGGGTGTTTTAGAATGAACTGTATCTATTTATATATTTATTTTGTTTGGTAAATGTGAAGTCCATCTTAGTAGAACACATTTTCAGAAACTGTGTCTGACATAAAGGATTCATATATATATATATATATATATATATATATATATATACACACACACACACACACACACACACACACACACACACACAAGCTAATAAAGTTAATGTATTCACAAGTGCTTAGTGTAAGCAGTTGCTAATTTGTTAGATGCTGTCCAAATATAAGAATATTTTATCAAGCCATGTGATCAGATTGATTGCATAATGGAAACGTGGCGTTTGACAACTTCTCCATGTGCATGCACACATATTCTTACATGCTTATACAGGATAGGGAATTTTAATTTTTGAACATATCTTGCACATTTCCATTACAAAACTGCACCTATATAATTTTAAATCCAAGAAATATCTCATTCCTTTTTTCTTTTGTAATATAGGCTACTGCTTTTTATATTTAAGCAGGAAGTTATATTAGGTTGTGGGTAGTGCTGTAGTTACACCCCTTAACAATATGGTTTATCCCTTGCGAGTAGAGCATCATGGTGTAGATACCTTTCATAGAGGTGTCATTTGTGACTTGTTTGTAATTGTGCTTGTAAATTTTTATGTAGGTGATAGTTATTTTGGTAAGGTTTGTGTCATCCATTGCCATCCATACTGTTTTACAATGTGTCTGTAGGTAGGGAACTATTTTTAAAATGCATATGGGAACTTGTAATGATTTGAATAATGTCAGCAAGTGTGTACCATTTTGAGGCATTAGATTAATTCTGAATGCTTAAGTAATGTCTGGTGCCAGGCACTTCAGTTTACCTTTATTATGTGTCTGTATCCCAGGAATGTATTGCAGCACCAGTAATGTACATTTATGCATGTGTGCAATATAGGAAGTGCTGCATTTCACTTGAGGTAGGTTTACAATTGTGCCCACTAATGCACATGAAGAAAATTAGATGGTAGATGAACAGTAAAAACTAAGGAAATGTCTCCAGCATTTAAATGTAATACAAGTCTGTCCATGTGTACTGAACATGAGAAACATACACAATGTTTTATGGGCTTGTAGAATAAATTGTGTCAGTCATCATGAGCTATTGCTGTCATTGACAAATATCACTATTTGAAAGTTATAAGGGTCTCTCCTTGGTGTCTGTTAATTGTCCCAGTGACTTCCTATCAGCTACACCATAATGCCTCACTTTTAAAGTTTGCATGTAAATGTGGTGTAGCTAGTATAGTTAATATGGGTTACCCTCTAAAATGTAATCTTTAAAATGGTAAAGTTTTTTTGGTCATGACAAACCCAGGGTGAAGTACATTTCAGGTTCACGTTATTAAAAAAATATTCCATCTAGAAAGTGATATGGCAAGCCTGATGTAGAACTTTGTTCTGTGATGAAAGTGTCATCTTGTAATTAAAGATGCTATGCTGCTGTATGATTACAAAAAAGTAGGCATTTATCAATGTCAGTAATATTGTATATTGCGTTAGATGTAAATTCACCTAGTGAGTTCTACTTTAGGTGGCATCCACATTAAAATACTATCATCAGTTTGAAAATCCAGAGTTTAAAAAACGTGTTAATTAAGTGGCTTATAGTGTAGCATTAGGTAAGGCAAAGTTGCTTTTTTAGTGTAATACAAGTTTATAGGGCGGTTACTTAACAGAGTCATAAATGGCTGTATATAAATTGTCCTTTGAAAAACTAGTTCTTGAGCACCACTCACCACATCCATCAGTATCGATTATTTCTTACATTTCAGTCAAAATTCTTAACCAGAAAAAGATAAAAATGTTGTCAGCTAGTGCCTCCCTGACCAGTCAAATACAAATACCAGTATCATTCGAAAATATGTTCCCTTCCTTTTGTGTTTCACAGAAGTTAATTTTTGTATGCACCATAGTTGCATATTCCAGTCTAGTTTACAGGCAGGGCAAACTCATTCTAAACAACAAAATTTGGACTTGCACCTTTTCTGTTATTCCATGATTGACTTCTCCCTTTTACATGAATCTGAAGTAATGATGTCACCAGCACTGCTCTGTGCTGTTCACCTGATTGGGCAGGTATACTAATGCTGATATAGTAATGTTTTCAGACACTTTGGAAAAATGGTGATTAAGGGCAGAGAGATTCAAGATAATAATTTAAATAAATTTATGTTGTTGAAGAAGCCTTGCTTTTATAACAGCATACTGTTGGATTAGTTCTCACAACACTCTCAGTTGTATAGGTAGTGTGTGTTACCCTTAGGATATTATAAATGCAGAAAGTGATTGGTTTCTGGAATGACCTCTGCGGTTAGCCTTGTGGGCCATGTAGCTTGTAATGCTTATTCCACGCATGTCAAGGAGAGATACCTGTGTACACTGATAGAATTTTCCTGTTCAGACTTGTGTAGCTCAGGTAGCGTATGAAGAACATGGACCTCTGCTGTAAGTGTGGCCTGGTAATATCTAGAATGTATAAACTGTCATAGTAAAGAATGTAATTTACTTACCCCCCCCCCCAAAAAAAAAAAACATGGCTTTGTGATTTTTCTCTGAATTCCTAAAAATGTTTACTTACAGACTAGCAATTTTTTCCAAGCACAGTAAAGATGAAAGCAGCTTTTATGCACATTTTATTTTTCCGTGTACTGATGGTGTTTAAAAAAGATTCTTCACAGACCTTACTTTAAAAGGTATTGGAGATTAACCCAAGTCACCTGGGTTATTATTTTTTTTTCTAAAAACACTCTTAAGGTGGAACGTGGTTTACATAATTATGATGAAGTGATGATTTTCATTCTTAAAACTCTAGACTGTATGTGTAGTATATTCATATTTTTAAGGGGGATGGGAATATATTTTTAAGGGGGGGGTGGGAATTTAAGTATGTCTGTTGACTTTAAATAACACGTGCACTTTCAAAAAGCTTTGTAATGCACATGACATGATGGGTATAGCATGTGTTATGCACATTAGCGCAGTAAAGCTTTGCCTAATTGGTTTATTTTTTGTTTATTGTTTTAATTGGGTACAGAACTGACCCTTTGTGTGAAGTATTTTAATCCATGACCCAAGCGTATATGCAGTATGTATGGGCAGTTTTAAAGAAGCCTAATCTGCTAGTAGGTTTTTGAGCAGTAAGACGAAAGTGGTGTACCAGGAGAAACCCTCACAGAAATGAGGGGATAAAGGAGGGGGAGGCAAGCAAACTCCACACAGATACTAACAGGAGGCCAATATTAAAATTAGGGCAGAAACCTTAAACACTACACCCCAGTGCTACCCAAATCTATTCACCAGACCAACATTGTTCTACAGATTCAACACACTGTAGGCAAAGAATGTCAGATTGTATGTTTATTACAGAAACTGTTTTGTGCAAAATTGATTCACTAGTAGTTGCAATGGAGGTTGATATAAAGGCTCAGATTCAAAAGATTTGCTGTCACTGTTAATCTGCTCGGATTCCAAAAGACTTGCTGTCAGTGACTTACTTCTGTGTAAGGCCTGTCAGTAAACAAGCTTACACTGGGGCCAAATTCCAAAAGACCTGTTCTCAGTGTAAGTGGTTAGTCTTTTGGAATTGGGCCCCACTGTCTGTTGATTTTTGAATTTAATGTACTTCAGCAGTATATTTAACTGGTTCTTTACAATGTTATAGTTTCTTTTATACCAATGGAATCTATTTGATCACAAATTGAGGACTACAGAAGTTTTTATTTTTATAGTAGATTATTTTAGTAGGGGCTGGGCACTGTAATCATAAACATGATCAAGCTTGAGGGATATTTCTGAAGTCTGAAAAAATATGTCTTATTTCCTTCCTCCCTATGGTATTTAAATGGAGAATGAATCAAAAAGTGTTCTTGCCTTCCTGCATTTTCAGGTATAGAAACCATTGACTTTAAAATGTAGAATATTATTTGGAGTATTGATTAACAAAGATCAGAGTTCAAGTCTCATGCTACCCACCTGTAGTGCCTAGTTTTTTTTTGTTTTGCTTTGTTTTTTTTTTTCAAACACCTTTATTGAATTATCACTCATGACATAGGCGAATTTACATTCATGAAAAGTAATCAAATTATATTAACATAAACATTATACTTCACATATATTGATACGTATAATATCACCTAGCAATATTACATAAATTATTCAATTTCTGCCTTTTTTTTTAAACAAGACACATTTTATTAAACCTGACTGTCACTTGTTGTATAGGTAATCATACGTTTATATAAATAAAAACAAATCACACCGACACAATCTTAGTTGCCAGCATTTTACATCACAAACCGTACTCATACACTCCCAGTTGTAAACATTATGCATCACTTGTAATCTACCCAATCTTTCTCATTCAAACATTACATAGCTCATTTAAGTCCTGACGCCTTTTAGACCTCATTCCATCCTTGTATGCATCATTCCAGCAATTCCCATGTTTTCCTATGTAATTTGCTCCTACCCTTTTCTAAAGATCTCCGTTCCAGTTGTTTTATCTCTGTTACCGTATTCACTACTTCCAGTATATTTGCTTTAGATTTTGATTTTCTAGTAATTGCTTTTTGGCAGCCACTGTTATTAGACACAGGAAGGCCTTACCATGTCTAGGCAATTCCGATTTTGTATCATAGCTCAAAAAAATCATCTCCCTTGTCAGACCAATCTGCCCACCCAGCCTGTCTGACAGTGCATCTCATAGGGAAGCCTTAAAGTCCGCCAGCTCATTGCACTCACAGAAAATAATTTCCCAGTTACCTCTTTCTTCCCCTTCACACATCCAACACTTACTTTCTGCCTGAGGAAACATTATCTGGAGTGTACTTGGGGTATAAATATATCTATGTAAATATTTCCAGGCAAAAATCCTAAATCTTCTATTTTGTTGCATATTTGGGAGAGACACATATATCCTTCCATTGTTTCTTTGTGAATTGCTTATCCAATCTCTCATCCTAATACTTTCTAACCTCCTCTGATTCATTCTTATAGTTATCATGTAATATTTTATATGCTTCACTAATTAATCCTTTTTTAATGGCAGCTTCTATTCTAGATGCTATTAAAAACTCAGTGCTGGTCTTTCATTTAGGACCCCCCTATTTCTTTCTCTTTGCCTGTACTCTGATATCCATCACTGATAGGGAAGGCAATGTCTCACCTGCAGTCCAAATTATTGGTGTCTTCTCATTCTGTCATCTTTCCCTCTCTAGTTATTTGCTCCCAATACCTTGGTTCCTTTGCCAGTTTTCATTAAGAAATTCTGGCCCCCTCCTGCCTGTTGTCTGCATCCTTAATTGCAGTCATCCCTATCAGCAGAATCTCCTTTCTCCATTCCCGTGTTGGTTTAGTTCTCAGAATACTTTCTGCTACTTTATGAATATAGTATTCTGCTTGATTGTTGTTGTTCTGGTTAAAGGCCTGTATCCAAAATCCCAGACTCTATGTTTCTTGCACTTCCCCTGTGTTTCATTATCATCCCTTTCCAGTTTGTGTTATAGTTTTCTGCGTGTGCTATCTATAGGCGTCTTAACTGTGTAGCTCTGAAATACCCCTTCAAGTTGGGTAATCCCAATCTGCCCTGTTTTACGGAAACAATGAGCTTATCCCACTTAACTCTTGCTGTCTTCCTCTCACAGATAAAGTCCAGTCCTTCAGCTCTTTATTAATTGCTACTCACAACTTCTCCTCTGGTTGATAAAAATATGCCTGACCTGTGTATAAGACTAAAGGGACTAAAAACATGTTAAATGCTTGTGTCTTACTGTCCATATAACAAAGCATCCATTGTCTCAGTTTTTGTATTATCTTTTGTTTAGTCTTTTCCCACATATCCGTAACGGCTACACTAGCATCATTTTTAATCCATACTGTTAAATATTTCATTTTACCATTTCCCAATAAATATGGGTATTCCTGAACCAGTTCATCTGTGGGTACACAATTTAATGCTATTGCTTTTGTTTTAGCTTCATTTATTTTGTATCCCATAAGGATCTGAAACTGTCTCAAAATGCTCCACAACATTGTAATAACATCTTTTTCTGGTTTTGTCAAGTACAAAATATCATCTGCAAATAAAGCCAGCTTTTCTTGACTGCTCTATCAATTATATCCTTGAATTTCTGAGTCCCTTATTTTCTTTGCCAATGGTTCTGAATATAATAGAAGTAGTAAAGGAGAAAGAGGACACCCCTGCCTGGTTCCTCTGCTCAAGCAGAAATTATCAGACAGGACCCTACCCACTTTAATTTTTACCTTTGTCCCTCATATATTTTCCTAATCAGCCTTATATTTTTTTCAGGAAATGCAAATGCTTCCATTGCCCTGCTCATAAAGTCCCAGCTTAGTCTGTCAGATGCTTCCTCTGCATCAAGACCCACCAACAACAATGGTATTTTTTTACAATGTCCTTCAAGGATGCATCTGCAGTCATAACAAATGGGTTGTCCTGCCTCAGGCAGCCCTTCGGTTGGCCGGATTCCAAAGTCTGGGTCTGGCCTCTGCTGATGTCGCACTTCACCCGACGTCATAGCTGCTAGGGTATAAAGGCATCAGCCGACGCCATTTTCCTCAGTCTTTCTTGCCGCGCAGAAGCTGTTCGCAAGTGCCGGTCGGTCAGATCCAGAGATTTCAGCGTACCGAAGACTTCTAAAAAGCTAAGTACCCCATTGGGGACTCTTTCTTGCCTCAGCCGATGTCAGACAAAGTAAATAATTGTTTAACTTGTGGAAAACAAATACCTCATAAGGATTTCCACTCTTTCTGCCTTCCTTGCTTAGGCCCAGACCATGACGTATCAGCTTGTTTAGCCTGTGCTTCCTTCAACCGACGGACTCTTAGACGTCGGTCGGAGTTTGCAGAAGAGTTTTTTGGCTCCACTTTTGCATATAAAATGCCGTCGGAGACTCCGACTACACATTTAGCTAAAAGCCAAAGAAAAGGACCGACATCGCCCGCGGTTTCAGCTGAAACCACGGTTAGGCCTACCGTGAGTGTCTCGGTTTTCGGCTGAAACCGAGACCTCGGTTCTCCCTTCGGCCGAAAGCATGCCTCCGATAACCGAGGCCACAAAGGCCATGGCTGAGTCGGCTACAGAAATTCCTGCTGAAGTAGCAGGCACACAAGAGTTGTCTGACACTATTCCGTTGGACATCTCTACTCCTGCACATGGGGCAGCTAGACCCCCTGCTTCTATGTCTATCAAGGCCTTTTCCAGGGATAAAGCAGCCAAACTTTCCAAGCTTTACCTTCAAAAGCTTCAAATCTACCCATACCTGGACGACTGCCTAATACAAGTGGACAACAAGACAAAATTAATAAAGGATTTGGCCAATGTCATACAACTGCTGCAAGCCTTGGGATACACAGTCAACACACAAAAATCAAGACTAGTGCCATCCCAAAGGATAACATTTTTGGGTGCAGAACTGGACACAATAACTCAGATGGCTTTTCTCACAGAGGAAAAACAAAAGCAACTACCAGTCTATTTCATGGCATTAACAAGACAAACTCAGCTTACTGCAAGGAAAGTCCTGCAGGCCCTGGGTTACATGGCATCCTGCATAATATTGATCCCACATGCCAGGCTGCATATGAGAAAGTTACAATGGTACCTAAGGAATGTATGGTCTCAACACAGACACAGTCTAGAAGCCCAGATACCAATCATTCCATGTCTGAAAAAAGAATTTCTGTGGTGGGCTCAGGCCTGTCAGATAAACAGAGGATTGCCTTTCCACAAACCACATCCAAGGCAGACCATCACCACGGACGCCTCAGACCTAGGCTGGGGGGCACACATGGAATACAAGTGTATCCAAGGCCTATGGTCACAAGACCAGCTGAATCTACACATAAATCTAAAGGAGATGCTGGCAGTGAAACATGCAATCGAGGCATTCAGACCATTCATCCAGCAAGGACACCTACTGATAAGGACGGACAATACCACAGTCATGTGGTACATCAACAAACAGGGAGGCACACATTCATACCCTCTATGCTGGATGGCAATGGACCTGTGGAACTTGGCCCTGAATCTCAACATCCAACTGCAGGCCAGATTTGTACCAGGAAAAGAGAATTCACTAGCAGACAGCTTAAGCAGGACTACCACGGATGCTCACGAATGGATGCTGCATCCAGATATTTTCAAAACCATAACAATGAAATGGGGAATGCCAGAGATAGACCTGTTTGCCTCCCCACACAACTACCAACTGAAGAAATTCTGCTCAAGAGTATACCACCCACTTGCCTGAAGGGTGGACTCCCTTTCTTTCAGCTGGAAGGACCTGACAGTATATGCCTTTCCACCTCTTCCTTTGATGTACAAAGTTCTACTGAAGATCAGAGAGGAACAGCCAAAGGTAATTCTGATAGCTCCAGACTGGCCAAGGCAACATTGGTACCCGCTACTGAGAAGCATGTCTCGACGCATTCATGGCATCTACCTCTATGTCCTTTACTTCTAATGCAGAACAATTACAAGACCCTGCATCCAAACTTAAAAACACTGCAGCTAGCTGCTTGGAAAATTGCATAAAACAAAACCAACTTGATTTATCTCAGAGGGTTAAGGACATTATCCTGGAGGCTCGCAGACCCTCCACAAGGAAAACATATTCAGCCAAATGGAAAAGATTCCTCATTTGGAGTGCAGAAAGGGGAGAAAATGTCACACTAGCAAACCTAGCACACATCCTGGAATACTTAGCAGAACTGTTCCACAATGGCCTGTCCTGTTCTTCCATTAAGATACATGCATCAGCAATTTCAGCAGAGTACAGCATGGATCCTCCTGTCTTCTCTCATCCTCTCCTCAGACAATTTTTGAGAGGGATCAAAAATGTAAAGCCTCCAAGGAAACCACCTTTGCCTGCATGGGATCTCAATTTTGTACTAGAAAAATTAACTCTTCCCCCTTTTGAACCAGCAGCAACAGCAGACTTACAGTTGTTATCTTGGAAAACTGCCTTCCTGCTAGCAATCACTTCAGCAAGAAGGGTATCTGAGTTACAGGCATTAATGGCAGTGCAGCCTTTCCTTATCTTCCATCAGGATAGAGTGTCTCTGAGAACCAATCCTACTTTTATGCCAAAGGTGGTATCCAGGGTATCCTTGAACCAAGCCATACATTTACCTACATTCTTCCCCAACCCACAGAACAGGGGGGAAAAGCTACTACACACCTTGGATGTACACAGACAACTGCACTACTATCTGGACAGAACCAAGCCCAGCAGAAAAACTGACCAGCTTCTGGTAGCATATGCAACAGGAGTGCAAGGAAAAGCAATTTCAAAACAGACAATCTCAAAATGGATAGGAAATTGCATTCGATTCTGCTACTCATTTCATGGAAAGACAACTCCTGAAAATATCAGGCCTCATTCCACAAGAGCTACAGCCACCACTACAGCTTTCCTATGAGGAGTGGCTACCAAAGACATTTTAGAAGCTGCTACTTGGAGCTCCGTGCATACATTTGCCAAGCATTATAATCTTCCTTTATACTCCAGATCCCGAGCAGGTTTTGCAACTGCTGTTTTACAAGGGATCTTAACTACACCATCATTATCTTAGTGCCTCCTCCCCCAGTTTGGCTATGGTATTCTACCCATTTGTTATGACTGCAGATGCATCCTTGAAGGACATAGTACAGTTATGTACCTACCATAAATGTAGATGTCCGATAGGTATGCATCTGCAGTCAGGATTACCCACCCTCCTTCCCCTCTGTGGTATTCCTAGGGTACTTACCCCTCTTTTAGCTAGCTGGGGGAATCTATTATGGTGTATTTGTTTGTATGTATATATGCATATATATTTTGCTTTCTACTATTTGGAATTATTTGCATTTATCCAAATTTAGCCTTCCTAGAGGGCACCTGGCATCTGGGGCAAGAAACACTGAGGAAAATGGCGTCGGCTGATGCCTTTATACCCTAGCAGCTATGACGTCGGGTGAAGTGCGACATCAGCCGAGGCCAGACCCAGACTTTGGAATCCGGCCAACCGAAGGGCTGCCTGAGGCAGGACAACCCATTTGTTATGACTGCAGATGCATACCTATCGGACATCTACATTTATGGTAGGTACAAAACTGTACTTTCTGCTTCCCTCTGGATCGTCAGTGTTCTGTTAATGTTATCAAATGTTTGCCTCCCCTCCATAAAACCATAGTGATCCATCTCTATCAGGTTTGGCATTACCTTTGCCATTCCTTTAGCCATTATAGACACAAACACTTTGTAATCATGGTTCAGTATTGAAATGTGCCTGTATGAAGCTGGAGCTGATGATGGATCTTTACCCTCTTTAGGTATTGCAGCTACCACTGTTTTCTTCCAGGACAGTGGTATTTCTCCTCCTCCTCTTAAGATCCTGTTAAACAAAACCTTCCAGATCTTAATCAGTTTTTTCCTCCTAGCTTCCAAACTTCCAAAGGAATACCATCTATTCCTAGGGGCTTTCCTGTAGATTGGTTATACATCACAATTTTTATCTCATCTCCCCCTATCGTATTAGTAATTGTGCCTCATCTACCTCTAACCTTGGCATATTTAATTCTTCCATAAACATTTCCATTTGTATCTTTTCTTGATTTTCATATTCCTCTTCTGTAGAGAGTCTCTCATAGAATTTCCAAAATATTTGTAATACCTCTACAGGATCTCTTGTTACCTTCCTTGTTATAGGCTCCCTATGTTTGGCAACAGCCCTTTCTACTTTCTGTTGCCAGAGTCGTTGTGCTAAATGTTTTTCTGCTATAGTGTTATTATCAAAAACAGTGGATTAACAGCAATCTTTCTAAGCTTATGCATATTATCGAGGTAATCCCTTATTTTCTGTCTAGCTTTCTGCAGTTGATCCTTTTCTTGTTCTGTGAGAGTCCCCATATTCTGCAACACTAACATTTGTCAGTCCCACTAAATAATTCTGGTTACTTCTTAACCACAACTCTCCTTTCTTTTACTTCCACCCTATTTTTAAAGTTCACCTTTGTTTTATCCCTCTCCCCAGCTATAATTTTAGAAGAAATTTCTATCTTCTCTAACAGCTCCCAAGTAATCTCCACTACCCATTCTTTAAATCCCTCTCTTTTTAACAGATATGTGGGAAAGCACCAATGTCTAATTTTTATTTCATTACTCTGTTTTTATTTTAGCTGTTATTGATGTATGATCAGAAATAGTTATTGGGGTGGGTATCAAGATCTTCAGTTAAATGCACATGTTCCTGTGTAAATAAATTCTGTTTAGCATGTCCCATTTTTTATATCTTGGGGAACAATATGTAAATTCACTCTGAATATCTATTACTGAATTCACATCTGCCATGCCAAATATTTTCATAAATGTCTTCAAAAATCTATCCCACTTTTGTTATATTTTCCCTTCTGGGCCCTCCAGACACATCTTCACTGCTGCAAATCAAATTCCACTCCTCTCCTATAACTAATATTCCTTGCTGAAAAATGATTATTTCTCCCAGAATTTTCTTAAGCTCCATTATAGCAGTTTTAGTGGAATGTAAATACATGCCAGTGTAATCCTTCTCCATTGCCAGTAGCCCCTTAGCACTACAAATCTGACATTATTATCTTTTTTCTCTTCTTTTATCACCATTGCAGCTCCTCTTGCAATTAGTATAAGTACTCCTCATTTCGTTGGTTCCAGGTATTCCACTGAATAACCATCTTGAAAACCTTTCTTTATCAAATTCACATGTTCATTCCTTTCTAAGTGTGTCTCCTGTAACATAGCTGTTTGCATTCTACATTTTAAATATAGTTTATTACTCTTTCTTGTTTGTATTTATCTGTGAGGCCATTTACTTATAAAGACATTAAAGAGATCATTATTATATTAAAAAGTTATTATTCCCATCTTTTATGTATAACGCATTTTTTTGTTAATTGTCTAGTTCCAGCTTTTGTGTTTTATGAATACATTGTTTGGCAGGTTGAACTTTTATACAGCTATTTTTGTCATATACATTTGAGCCTCTGTCACATCTTATAAAACTTTTTGTTTTATTGAAAGCCATCAAAAAAAACCATGCCCCACTGAAACCTATTAACTTAATACTAACACACAAGACTATGTACACTTTCAAATATTGAAGTTTTACCCTGATAATAGGAACAAAAGTCCCAAACTGACAGCCACACTCACAGACTTGAGTTAACCTAAAAGAAAAGTCATCCATGCTAAGATGCATGGTGCAGCCTGTGCTTCTACTAAGTGCTGATTGGTTTTGTCTTATCTTTATAGCTTTCCCAGCTGCAAAAAAACCCTGAATGTTTTCAGAGTATATTAACTACCTTGGGAACGCCCCTGAATGCTTTCAGAGAACATTATCTAGTTTGGGAAACCTCTAAATGCCTTCAGAGAACATTATACCTTATCCAATTTCTCTTTTTTCTTTTTTTTGGTCAGCCAATCACTCTCCATCAGACTGTAGCCAGATGTTCTTTGTGTTTCACTGTTGCAGTCATTATATTTGGGTAATCTGCTGGCAGGTTGCCCTGAATATCAGTGTCTTGGGTCCTGCGTTGGTTGCTGTCTCCTCTTCCATGACGTCAGGTCGTCAGGGGTATAAAACATGCAACTGACTCCATTTTAATCAGTCTTTCTTGTTGCACGGTGCCCGAAGCAGAAGCAGTTCGCAAGTGCCGGTTGGCCGACCCCTGAAATTTTCATTTTCGAGTTTCAGAACCGAAGTCTTCAAACTAAAGCTAAGTACCCCGTTGAGGAAACTTTTTCTTGCTCCTTAAAGATGTCAGTAAAAGTTAATAATTGCATTACTTGTGGGAAGCAAATACCTCATAAGGATTTTCATTTGTACTGTATTCCTTGCCTAGGCCCTGATCACAACGTGCCTTGCTGTCGGTTTTGTGCTAAATTTAACCAACGCACTATTAAGCGTCGGTATATTTTTGCTTCTAAATATTTTGGTTCAAGATTTAACTACCCTGAAATGTCGTCGGTTAGCAATCTGACTACCGGAGTTCACAAAAAATGCAAGGAAAAAGACAGGCAGACCGTCGAGGTCCAAAACCGATGACAAAGCTTCTCCTAAGCCAGTCGCAGGTTCACCGGTACTCAGTGAGGCACTTTCGCAGCCCCTGATACCCCCTACTTTTGAGTCGCAGGCCTCTACCGAGAACCATTCGGAGACCAGTGTGCCGTGAGATTCACAAAGTATTGAACCCTTGGATGGGTCCGGAGCCGCTGAGCAGGCACCGGCTTCTGAGGATGTTTTCAGGCCTCAACATTTTTATATTAAACTGACGCCATCAACAAAATTCAAGGTAAAAAATGACTTCTGTGTCTATAAAACAGACGCATGAGCCATGTGCTCAGGCCCCTATGCCTAAAAAACAGATGATCAAAATGGCTGAGGATTTAATTGCCTTGATCAGGGGTTCCCAACCCCCCCCCCCCTGCTAAGAGGCCTAGGCAAGGCACTGATTATGAATCTTCAGATCAGGTTTCCATTTCTTCTGATCAGGAATCTTCTATTCCACCTTATGAGGATTCTGATTCAGAGGAATCCATCCCATCTGCATCTCCTCCTGAGGATTACTCTTTTGGAGAGACTTTGCATACTTTAAAGGAACATTTTCACTGGGAGAGTCAGGACTTCTCTGAATCAAAAAAGAGGCTTGGGGATTTCCTTCTTCTTCCTCAGCATAGACCTTTGACAATACCGCCTGTATTAGACATTGCTGATTATGTGTTCTCTGAATCAAGCATGGCTCCTGATTCCCTGCCTCCAGCTCCTAGTAAGCCAGACAGATATTACAGGGTTCCTGACTCTCACAAATTTCTTTTCAAATATCCTGCTGCTGATCCTGAGACTATTTCTCAGGGTCCCAATGGTGTTAACACTTCCACAGCCATAAATCCTACCCCTACTGATAGAGATTCCATGGCGCTGGATAGATGGGGTAAGAAGGTTTATATATCTGCAACCTTGGCAATCAGGGCTCTAAACTGCCAGTTTCATATGCTTAAATATCAACAGCATGTTATGGGCTTACTGAAACAGAAAATTATGTTGATTTCTGATTATGTGGAAAATAAAGAGTTACAGGATTTATTGCATGCAGCAGAACAGGTTGGAAAGCATACTCTGCAATGTGGTTTTGATTCCTTGGAGGCCTCTTGCAGGGCCGCCGTAACTGGATCTGTGATAAGAAGGCATGCCTGGCTCAAGGAGCAAAATCTGCCTGATCATGTTAAAGCTAAATTGTTGGATGCCCCTTTACAGCATGATAGTCTGGTAATAAGGCAGAAGAGGTTTTAAAGAAAATGGAAGACAAAGCTAAATCTATGCAAACTGTAAAGGATTTCTTGCAAGTGCAGCCACCCAGGTTCAGTAGGCACTGGCCTACCACAAATTGGTCCTTTCCTGTGTCCAACAGAGCCACTCAGGGCAAATCCAGGTGCTCAAAAGGCTCCAGATATCAATCACAGAGATCTTACAGGTCAAAGCAATGGGGTGTCTCCACCTTCAAATCCAGAGGTAACAAAGCACAACTCTACAGTAAGCAGTCTCAATGACGTTCCTCTACCATCTCTAAGCACTTATCTTTCGGCAGCCCCCTTGGGGGGAAAACTAGCACTTCATACTCAAAATTGGCGGTTAATTACCCAGAACAAGTGGGTATTAAACATAGTATCCTGGGGTACAGATTTCATTTCCATACTTTGCCAATTCCAAATGGATGGCTAGATCTGCCACAGAACCAGTGGGCAGAGGCCCAGAAACAAGTCATGTCCCTCATGGATATGGGGGCTATTCAACCGGTACCAGAAAAGGAAAAAGGACAAGGATTTTATTCAAGACTTTTCCTGGTACCCAGAAAAGACAAATCACGGCGTCCAATACTGGACTTATCGATTCTGAACACGTTCCTGGACATTCCAAAATTCAAAATGCTGACTTTACAACAGCTTCTGCCTATGCTAGGCAAGAATACCTGGTTGGTAACCCTAAAAGTGGCATACCTGCATATCCCAATAAGGGAATCTTGCAGAAGATACCTCTGCTTCAAAGCATGTTTTTTGCATTATCAATTCTCTGCATTGCCCTTTGGCTTATCTACTGTGCTCAGGGTCTTTACAAAGTGCCTGACACCAGTAATTGCATTCTGCAGACAAAGAAACATTCAAATTTATCTGGACAGTTGTCTCATTCAGGCAGAGGGCAAGGACACTCTTCTTCAACATCTGGCATTTGTAAAAAGGCTTCTGGCATGCCTAGGGTACACCATAAATGAAAAGAAATCACAACTGGTACCCTCTCAAATAATTACATGCCTGGGTGCAAGCTTGAATACAACTGTCCATATGGCTTACCTCATGCCAAACAAATGCAATTGACAATATACTTCAAACAAATGGCAACAAAAACCCAGTTATCTGCAAGACAAATTCTGCAGGCATTGGGGTTTATGGCATCCTGCATTCTACTGATTCCATATGCGAGACTGCATATGAGGAAACTTCAGCGGTACCTAAAAAGCTTATGGAGTCAACATTGTCACAGCCTGGAAACAATCATTCCTCTCATTCCCTGCCTACAACAAGAGTTTCTTTGGTGGGCAGAGACATGTCACCAAAACAAGGGACTGTCATTCATAATACCCCCTGCCACCCAAACTGTAACTACAGATGCATCAGACTATGCTTGGGGGGCCCACCTGGCAGGGAGATGCATTCAGGGCAAATGGAGCCCAAACCAAATGCATCTACATATCAACCAGAAAGAAATGCTAGCTGTTCAGAATGCTCTGACAGCCTTCAAGGACTTGCTTCATCCAGGACAACTACTGATAGATGGACAGCACCACAGTTATGTGGTACATAAACAAGCAGGGGGGTAATCATTCCTACCCTCTTTGCAGACTAGCCATGGCCTTGTGAAACACAGCCTTGACTTACCAAATACATCTTCAAGCTCAGTTCCTGCCAGGAAAGTAAAATACTCTGGCAGACGACCTAAGCAGAAATCTTATGGACCCACACGAATGAAAACTGGATCCACAAACCTTCAGCATGTTAACACAGAAATGGGGAAGCCCTGGCATAGACCTATTTGCCTCTCCCCAAAACTATCAGTTGGACAAATTCTGCACAAGATCTCATCACAAAAAAGCATAGAGAGTGGATGCTGTGTCCTTCAGCTGGAAAAACCTATCAGTCTATGCCTTTCCCCTCTGCATCTACTCTCCAAAGTCTTACTAAAAGTCAGATGGGAAAAACAAAAATGATTATAATTGCTCCGTACTGGCCTTGCCAACACTGGTACCCACTTCTAAGGAATATGTCACACCTTTCTCCGTGGTACTTGCCTCGAACACCATCTATTGTCTCAGCAGAACTATCAAATTCTGCATACTTATCTCCAAACTGTGAATCTTGCAGCATGGCTAATCAACTAATTATTCAAACCACATCTCTCAGCAAACCTGTGATGGATGTCATTTTGGAAGCCAGAAGGCCTAGTACTAGAAAATCGTATGCTGATAAATGGAAGAGATTCTGTGCTTGGAACCAAGCTCAAGGAATAGACGCAGCAAAACCCAATATTCCTCAGATTTTACAATACTTAACTGAGATGCTTGACAAGGGCCTATCTTTTTCTTCAATAGAAATCCATGCCTCTGCCATTTCGGCTCATTACAACCCAGAGCCTCCCCTCTTTTCTCATCCACTGCTAAAATAGTATCTCAGAGAGCCAAAAATTTAAGGCCTCCCAGGAGAGTGCCAACTCCTGCATGGGACCTCAATTTTGTGCTGGAAAAACTCACCCTGCCTCCTTTTGAATCAGCAGCTACTGCAGATATAACATTTCTTTCTTGGAAGACAGCTTTTCTTTTGGCAATCACTTCAGCTAGAAGGATTTCAGAACTACAGGCTCTCATGGCAGTGGAGCCTTTCATTCTTTTTTTATCCGGACAGGGTGACCCTCAGGATTAATCCTTCCTTTATGCCTAAGGTGGTATCCAGTGTGGCTCCTAACCAGACCATTCATTTGCCAAACTTTTTCCCAAATCCGCAGAACAAGGGGGAGTGGATTCTGCATTCATTGGATGTACACAGACAACTAAGATTCTACTTAAACAGGACAAAATCTCTAAGAAAGTTTGAGCAACTACTGGTAGCATTTGCTGCAGGATCAGAGGGGAAGGCTATACCAAAGCAGACTATTTCTAAATGGATAAGCCATTGCATTTGTTTCTGCTACTTGCACCATGGTAAATATGTGCCCAAGGGGATCAGATCCCATTCCACCAGGGCTGCCTCTACCTCAGCAGCTTTTCTCAGAGTGGTCCCTACTAGAGGCATTCTAGAAGCTGCTACTTGGAGCTCAGTTCATACGTTCACAAAGCATTATCATTTACCTCTCTTCTCTACCAGGGCAGGCTTTGCCACTGCAGTCCTGCAGGACCTTATAGCTGCTCCGAATGCTGTTTATTTCCATCCTCCCATCCATAGCTTTGGGATTCTACCCAAATGTAATGACTGCAACAGTGAAACACGAAGAACATAGTACAGTTGTGTACACTTACCATAAATGTAGATGTTCGAGTGTATTCACTGTTGCAGTCTGGGTTACCCACCCGCCAGCCCCCTTTTCTATACCTTTTCTTTCCTTCACTATACTCAAAAGCCTTTGTGGTGTATTTGCTTTTAGTTGAAGGTAAAATGTTTTGTTTCTAAGGTGCATTTATATATTTACTGTTTATACATATAATTTTGCTCCCCATTTGGGTGGCACCTGACATCTGGGGGGAAAAAACTGATTAAAATGGCGTCAGCTGCATGTTTTATACCCCCTGACGTCATGGAAGAGGAGACAGCAACCGATGCAGGACCCAAGACTTTGTTATTCAGGCCGACTGAGGGCAACCTGCCAGCAGATTATCCAAATGTAATGACTGCAACAGTGAATACACTCAAACATCTACATTTATGGTAAGTGTACACAACTGTACTTTTCTCTTTATCAGATTGTCTCCATGGAAACATGTAGACCAGCTGTAGAATTGTTAATGAGCATATATGTATTTGCTAGAAAAATGCCTCATAAAATTCAATGTTTTTTTCATTTACTTGCTCTATCTTAAAACTTTTTACTAAATCAGAGGTCTTTAATCCAGTCATTTCTCCATGCAAGAATGAGAAAAAGCACACACATTTTTTATCATGCTTTTTTACCAGGCTTCTTTCATGCATTGCATTGCCTACATTTCTTAAAACTGAACAAGAAGATAGAAAGAAAAAGAACAGCAGTACCTGTTTAAAAGCCCTATTACACTTAAAATAACTGGGAAAAAATTTAATTTACTTTATAGCATGTAAAAAAAAATGCCGCAAAATTTATACTATTTAAGAAAAAAAATCTTTACATACATTTAACTTTCTCCCTCCTGTTCCCCTCCCCAAATCACTTTTCTGAACATTAATGACATGAAGTAGAGGAATGCTTTAGAGTCCCCCATAAGTCCAGCAAACTCTGAAAAAGTCCAATATTTCTAGATTTTCTTGTTCTGTCATATTTCACAGATATAATTATTGCATTCTAATCCCATATTATGTTATTGGTTTTATTACTGTTCGTCTCCGATATCCTGTCTCTGCTTCATTTCCAACATACTCTTGATATTTCTAGTCAACTCTTGTGTTCCCTTGTTTCTCTCCAACATTGTGGAAAAATTTGAAAAGATTTCACAGATATAGTCCTTCTATGGTATTTTTTACCAGAAGAACAAGAAGCAGAATCTTCTCCTGTTTCACAGCTTACTTTTTGTTGGAGAAAACTCTTGTATTTCCTCCTTAGCATGTACTTCACCAAGAAATGATTGTTTCCCTCCAGGGAAGAATACCTTGAAGACAGCTGGATGCAGCAGCTTGAATCTCACACCTGCATCTCAACATTCTCTGAAGAGTGGAATAAATTTGCTCCTCTTCGGTGTACAATGAGTAATCATTGTCCACAAGCACGCTGCTGTCTCCCACTTTTAGTACTTTGTCCGTCAGAACCAACTCTTTCTTCTGGTAGGATTGCATCTTTACTATTAAAGGCCTAGGTAACATTCTTATAGCCAGGTTTGGAGCATACACCTGATGTTGCCCTTTCAGCTAACGACTCTTGCTGTGGAATACCAGTCCAGTTGCTTATTTGTGCTTTCATAAAATTAATGCAGTCTGTTCCTTCCAGCGTCTCTGGCATAGCTGAAAATCTCAGGTTTTCCCTACATGCTCTGTCCTTTAATGATACAGTGTTTTGAAACATCTCTTCTTGAGCAATCTCACATTCAGCCAGCCTTTTCTTTATTTCGACCTCTGATTTTTTGCAGCTTTATCATTTCATCTGAATATCTGTTTAAAGCTTCTTCCATTTTTCCAGCCTGTTGTTGTTTGTGTTGACATACTCCATCAGTGTTTTGTTTATGTTAGCAAGGTCTGTATGTAGTTGTCTTGTATCTTCCTGTAGGTTGCTGGAAGTCATGTCTGAATGTTGCTTTGCTTTTTGCTGAACAGCTACAGAACTTTCCCCATTCAGAGTTTCTTCCTCACTTTTTGTAGCTGATTTTTTTTCAGGTATTTTTTCTTTCTTTGTTCCTGTCATCCAGGCAGTGCACTTATTAGCCAGTTACTGATATTTACCCATAAAAACAGTCTACTGGCCTTCTCTGCCAAGTTTCTTTTTTCACATTGGGAGAGCTAGAAACAAGCTGTTAATGTGCAGCCATTCTGGAAGTCCATCCGTAATGCCTAGGGTTGTCATGAGACTAAAACTGTAATGGTGCAGAAGTCAGGATTAAGGATTAGTGTTTATGCTATCATGATCATTGTTCCAGGAAACCAACAGTGTTGTAGAAATTATTAATGCATATCTTACTCAGTTTGCATATTTGTTGCAGTTTCACTCATTTATGAAGTTTGCAGTGTCACTTTTTTCTGAAGTGTCTTTGGGACAGATATAAATAAAACTGTGCAGCGTATCATTTTATGTCATAAAATATTTATTGCTTTATAAAATGACTTGTGCAGTACTGTGATTTTAATCCTCCTGTGAAAAAGCTTTCATTTGTTATTGTACAGCAGGATTTTAGTAATGATATCGTAGGTTAGCTCATTTTTACCATGTGTCCCCCTTGTGGTTTTATGTTTGATTTTGGTTTTCACAGGGTGAATAGACATTGCTTTTCCATGGTTTGTGTGAAATGATAAGTAATATCAGTACAAGGTATTGTCCTTCTATAACAAAAATGCTTTAAGAATGTTTACTTTGAATGCTCATAAAATACAGCACCACATGCCTGTTTTCCAGGGCTAATTTTTCCTGTTCTCTTGCTGTGGACTGTTAACATACAGTGTACTAAAATAATTGCATGCTTATTTTGTTGATGGGGTACTTGTGGGTGTCTGACATATTTCAAAGCATTTTCTGCAGGAATTTTATGAAGACCCTCAAACTCTCAAAAATTAGCTTAGCTTTTTAGCCATGTATTTTTAATTTAATTATTCTGCATTAACTAATGTATGTATACTTACATTTGCCACACTAAAAAAATAAATGCGTGCTGCTATCCATATTTAGCGTATAAACATTGGTACAAACCAGGGCACTTAGAAGGTCACAAGCATACCAGTGATAAAATAATGGGCAGTAAATCCATAGAAGTCAAAATTGTCTTTCAAGTTTTTAGACATATTATAGGATTAATACAGGTTCATTGAACTTGAGAGTAGCAGTTGTCAAACCTTTTTCAGAATGTTTCACTGGTAGTGTTTCTGTCTTGTATATAACCTAGATAAGCTTGTCTCACTGAAACACTTTTCTGTATTACAGTCCCTGATTCATGCACATCTTCATTGTTTTACATTTAGGCTGAGGAATGTGTAAAATAGTTTTCATCTGGATTTGCACTGCTCCATCCATCTCTGTATGTTCCATCTCCTCTTCATTACTGTAAAAGTGTGATATAAGCATATTTTTCTGATCTCCAAAAGCCAGTGGATAACCATGCATTATGTTGACACTGAAGATGATTTTTTTTATATGTATCATGAAACTTAACATACATTAAATACAATAGTCTTGCTTTATTGAGGTAGAAGATGAGTCTGAAAATCAAAAAAACTGGTTTGGGATATAATTCCCCATTTACTTTTATTTTGCTGTGGTTTGTCCTTGATAGACAAATGGAGTGTGTCTTTGTTTCACTGAAGTAGACATTTTGAAACACCTTGTTACCACCATTTTTTCCAACAGATGCTATTCACCAAAAAATGATAACAATAGAAACAGCATTTGCTAAAAAAAACAAAAAGTAGACTTAAACATATATAAGTAACTCTGAGGTCATTGCATGTTTTTTGGCAGAAGGGGAAAGGCCTTACCACAGAAGTGGCCATGGAATTTGGACAAGCTGACCCTGCACATCTGAAATGTCTGTTAGAGAATGTTGGACAGTTGTATAATTCCCACATAAATGTGTAGACCTGACATTCCTCCAGCTCTTGGAGCCAAAAATAAAGTTTATTTCAAAGCAGTCATTGCCATCCTTTTGTATTAAAACAGTGCGCTTAACTTAATTTTGAGGTTATAACTCTTTGACCATGCAACACCATAGCTGTATTTTGTCTTGCTTTTGAAGATGTCAGAAGCTCTTGGTTTACAGTAAAGGTACAGTTTGCATCAGAAAGCATGTGACATAAGTTTGTAATGCAGATAGCTTATTGTGGAACTCATTCTTGAAACTTGGTTGCTTTTTAATTGTCCTTACATTTACATGCAAATAGGGGCATAAGAAAAATGTTATCCTGTGCTGAAGTAGTGGCAACACAGTCTGCATTCCTCTTGTTTGAAACAGCTTTACCATTTAGCACATCAAAAGCTTTTTAGTAATAAGGATGATCTTTGAGTTTGCAAACCTAGATATGGTTTGTGTGGTTGGGGTTGGTGTTGGTGTTATGGTTAAGGTGTTAACCTCACAGACAAGAAGTACAAGGTTTGACGCTCAAAGAGGACAATTAGCTAGGCTTAATATGGCCCACAATGGCAGCTAACCTAGTACTTACCTATGGAACTTTGAGCTTAGTTGTGTAACAAAAGGAAGCAGCCACACTTGCCCAACAGTAGGAACTTTGCTTGCTGAGAAATATTGCAGAAATGCACACTACAATCACAGTAATGCATATTGCTGACATTTTATCACCTCCTTGCAGTGTTCTTCCATGATAAAGCATGGCACTTTTGATAAATTCTGTCATTATTTATGTGCAGTACTGTAAAATACTGCTGTCATGGATTCCGTCTTTATGGTGACATGTATATAATATTGTGTGTACTGTAACATAATCCGTTTGCTGTACACTGTTATGTTTATTCTTTATTGCTGCCTAAGGATGTCATAGGCTGAAACTTCCCAAGAAGTGTTTGTCTTCTTTACTGAAAATGTTTTTTAATTTAATTTGCCTCTTGCACTACCCATTCAGAATCTATTAAGATGCAGTAGTTCTATCATTGCTGACTTGAGTGTTTTCAGCCTCCTAGCCTAGATGGTGATGATGATGATGATACGTATAAAGAACAAGTTAATGAAGAAAAGGCACAAGCTGTGTGCAATATGATTGCACTCGTCTAGAAACACTAGCTCATTGCCCTTAGCTGTAAAAATATTCTGTAACACCATTATTTAACTGTGTAGTATTGTAATGGTCAGTCTTACTTCAGGGTGTCTTTGGCAGATTCATATCATGATGCTTGACTTTTTTTTGCAGATGCCAGTATTGAATGTCAAATTCTTAATACTGTTTGTGAGCATCACTACTCAACTTCAAATTATAACTGGCATTGTGCTATGCAGTAGGTGGTAATACCATATGTCCTTCTCTTTTTTGCTACCCTAAAACATGACCACATAATATAGTGGATTAGTCTGCCATTCTATTTTTGCTTTGATTTCTTCTGCAGTATTTTCGGTGACCAAGTTGGCTTCCTAAGTTTCAGATGAATTTCTCCCATAACATTCTGTTAGTTAAGTACTCTTCTGTATATCAGCCTGCTGTACAGGATGTACATGTAATGTGCCTTTAGTGTATTGTAAAGACCTGTGATAATAAACTTTACCCTTTCTGCAGAAATGTGAATCCTGTCACCGTGAAGTAAGTAAAGACATTGCAGACTCAGCTAATGAAAGTATAATTTGGGAAAATACAGTAGGAGAAAACTTCATGACCTCGGCCTCTTTGGACAGACCACAGTTAATATTTAAGAACATAAGTTTTAAACCTGCTAAAAAATCATTTAAAAGTAAGAAAGCCTTTCATTGTCAAAGAGAAGGAAATGCACCTCAGGCAAAAGATTTCCTTCAAAGGTAGAAACTGTATTTGTCATAGTAGTATCACATGATGTAACTCCAAGAACTTGCCTCTTTCTTCTCTACTCAACATAGGCAATGTGATTCTCAGCGTTATGAGTCCTGATTTTAGTGATAGTTCTAGTGTGTGGAGCCACTAGCAATTCATGGACACTTCTTTCTTTCAGACAGTGTGATCATTCATTGAAACTCAGGGTAGCTCAGTTCAGGTCTCTTCCTGCTCAGCTTCTCATATTATAAATAATCATATTTGCCTATTGACTGACACATCAGCAAATCGCACTTTGCTGAAAATAAACTGACCATATTGGCAGATTTAATACCTGCATTTATTTTTCCAGGTACATAAACCCTGCCACCATTATGTAGCAGAGTGTGAGCAAACACACCTGCTAGTTAAATGTTACAATTCTGAGGTTATACAACCTCATGGACTAAAATCTCACTGCATCTGTAGCATGCCCTTCTCTGTATGTTGACACAGTAGTAACACTACTCACAAGATAATCTGGTTATGATAGCAGGCTTATTTGTTGGTAATGTTTCTCCTCCTCCTTTTTTGATACTTAACTGCTTGGGGCTGTGTCTCATGATATGGGTACATAGCAAAAGACATCCTGAAGTAAGATAAAAATATTAAGAGGTACTCAAAACAACTTTGGATTATTGAGGAGTTTTTTGCAGCTCATCCACCGGATTTCCAGCAAGTCTGCCCTTGCTTCCTCTTTTTGGAGTCTTGCCAGTGTGGTGAGTCTAACTAAATCTTTGTTAGAGTAATAAATTCTCTTCAGGAAGCTGTTGATACCTTGTCAGGAATGGACATGAACTGAATGACACATAGAGGCTGTGCCTCTTATATCCTCCAATGACAGGGCCATGATCTCAGCAAGTGGTGCTGTTTAGTGCTGCTAAGGACTGATGTATATGGGGCATGCAAGCTTTGCAATGTGAATCTGCTGTAAGACATTCTTGAAGTTCCAACATTATGTTGAGTACCTCATGTAATTTTTCTTTACATTGACAATGCAAATAAACTGCTTAATATTAAGAGTTAAAAGTATTTATTAAGCAAGAAAGTATAATTTTTTTAAACTAAGCAAGCATTTATATAGCAATATTCTGAAATGTAAAGAAGTGACTGCCTTCATCTTTGTTGTTTTTAGTAATTAACTTTTAAGAGTCTGAATTTTATTTGTCCTTTACCATTCTGGTTTGAAGTTTTCACTGTCATGTCTTTACAGTTAACTTGTTGTAAACAAACATAGAAGTCATAGTTCTGTTAAGTTTAATTTCTTTGTCTTGTTTGTGCAATGTAGTAACATATTCACAATTTTTGGTGCTTAATTGAATGACTTATTTGTTTTGTCCCACAAAGCATATTTATTGGAGCTTGTTTGATTTATTAAAAGTACAATCAGTGCACCATTTTGTTGTCCTAGTGTCTTTTATTGGAGCTGACATCCATGCAGAATTGTTTATCCAGTCTGAATGCAGAGAACAAGCAAAACATGGTCATGGTATTTAAAATAGGACTAGTTCTACTCAGGAAATAGTACCATAGGATAAATATTAGTGTCAATCAGCTTTTACAATGAAAGGTATTAGCTTAATTTTCTTGCATATTTCCAGTGCTTTTCATCTCCTAACAAAGGAAAGTAAGTACTTGCTTATAAATACATAAAATAAAAATAAATTTAATTTAAACTGAAAGGATAGGGGAATTGAACCTGCTGTTAAACTCTGGGTAGAGGTACATAGTACTACCTTTAAGACTCTTCTTGGTGACTGGTTGGGTTTGTACATACTTTCACCTAGGTTATCTACAACCTGATGGATATGAGAGGTAGGACTACTAAGTGGTTGAAAAGGGAGGCAAGAACTTTTAAGTATGTCTGCTTATAGGTATATATAGCAGACATCTTATTATTCTGTGTCCTACGTACCCACTTTATGGCCTTAGCAGGTTGTGTTCATGCATTCAGTGTGTTCAGTGCATTGACTGGAAATTATAGTGTAGTTTTATTTATAAGAAGTGAACCAGACCAATAAGGCAATTTTTCCGTCACAACCTAGTTATAATAGCTTATGGCAAAAGACAATGCAAAATAGAAAATGCATCTCAAAAGAAGTTGGTATTAAATTTAGTTTGCCTTTTAGAATGAAACGTGCCAAGTACATAAAGACCACAGAAGAGAATGGGTACCTCATTGACCCCAGACCCCTTTGGAGTTTGTTGAGTTAATAAACAGGAATAATAATCAAGTGTTTATTGTAAGTTTAAATTATTTACCATGGCTCTTTACTCTTGAGATTCAACTGCAAGTGGATATCCACCCTTCTGATTTGAAATCCTGCGATTTACAGATATCCCGCAGACCAGGATGCTTGCCATAGTGTATATCTATAAGGGAGGGCAGTGCCATTTTCAGCTGTTCATCAGATTGATCAATGCTGCAGTAGCCACAGTTGTATGGGTTGTATCCTATGTAGGATATAACAGCCAGTCAACTTCCAAAGCTCAGAACACCCATGCACCCAAACCATTTGTCAGCTTGAGCTGAGCTGACTAAAAAGACAAGTTTGAGTACCGAGCCCTTCAGAGCTTTTTTGCCACCCAAGAATGCGCTCCCCTGAGGCATTCAAGGATCAGCTGTCAACTTGGTGCTGTTCCTTTGCTGAGAAGATAAGTTCCCTTTGGGGGGAAAAAAACTTTCATTTAAAAAAATGTCTATTTACTAGCACTTTCCTGTTCAGGAAAGTTATTTTTAAGCTAGGAGTTTGTGTTTTAACAGACTATTATGAGACTGTATTGTCAAACACAAAGTGAACAGCTGAATTGACAAAAATTACACTAGTAACCACAAAACAGCCCAGCAGCAACAGCCGTAGTCCAATGAAGATCTGTCCCTCAGCAGTGTACCTGGATAACAGGAAACACACAGCTCCCAACAATACAGATTGAATGAAACTTTATTGGAGTAAAGCGCTGTTTGTTTCACCACGTGAAACTTCTTCAGAATAAATAATCTACTCATTGTTCTTAAATACCCATAGTGGGTTGGGTTGGTACAAATTTAAAATCAACCATTTCATTGGATGCTAATTCCAAACAATTAAGTAACAATCGAAAATCACAGAATTGTAAAAGTTAAAGTGCATGTTTTTACATTACATAAACAACCACTTTGAAAATATACACTCTGAAAATATCTCATAAGAACGAGGAGCAAAGCAAATGAAAACTTCCACAATCACCAAAGGTAGCTCAAATGAGAAGGAGAGGCCATGAGGAGCATAAAAAGACTTTTAATACAGAAAGCAGTCCAGTAAATTACGCAGCCACAAAAAAACACCAATGTTAAATGCAGATACTTAAAATACGCATTTTTCGTTCAAGCATTTGAACTTCCTCAAACAGCTATTCCATACAGAAACCCAGTTTAAATACAAACAAATGCCCTATCAAAGGCTGTAAAATTACCATAATTAATTACCTTAAAACCGTTAACTCATTGCTGTCCATTAAAAAGCATAATAAAATATGTAAAACCGTATTACATACTATTATAATGAAACTAAATAATAGTTAAAACTTATAAAAAATAAGGAATAATATGTATGTTATATTATAAATATAACAGCCACAGAGACTTAATAATATAGCAAGCTTATCTTAATGTGAGCATGAAAAGAAAAAGAAATGTAGTTCACTGGGTGTAAAATAAATTAAATACCTAATTATTCTTGCCCTATGTTAAAAAAAACATATAAAATTGTAGTCTAGCAGTCCTCATTTTTAATACAGGGGCTAGGGAGACTTGGTCATTGAGACCTGGCAGAGTACATGCTTCCAGCACTAGTTTGCCAGAATAATTCTCTATATTCAATTTTTGTCTCCCACTGCCCCCGTCTAATATCCAATGGCACTTTTAAAACAAAAAAGGTAAAACTGACTTTTATACAAGTGGTGGTGTGTTTATACAGAACATTCCATGGATCCTTCCTACGGATATCATATGTATGTTCATAAATTCTTTTCTTAAGCATTCTTTCCGTTTTCCTGATGTAGAATGAAGAACAACATTTACATTCAGCCAAATATATAACCTCTTTACTTTCACAATTCGAAAAGCTTTTTCCATACAGGAACCTATCTCTGCTCCTAAGGTAGATTTTCTCTCCATTTTTAATGTGTACACATTGGGGGCACCTACCATATTTATATGAGCCTATTTTTCTATTTTTACTTCCCTTATTTTTCTGAATATCATTTTCTAAAATATTTTTCACATTCTTATCCTTTCTATATGTAAAAATCAATGGCTGCTTAAAAATATTCCCCAGATCAGATAAATCTGCAAATATATTCCAGTATTTTGTAATAATTTTCTTAATGAGGGTTGTTTCACTGTTAGTTTCTCAATTGCTTGATGCCCACTATGTATTCCTAAAATCGGGTAAATCTTGTATTCCTCCCTTCCCTAACTTCCATAATTACTTCATCTATTAATGTAGATGGATAATGTCTATCCAAGAACATATTACGTAAAACTTCACATTCTTCTAAAAATTTTGTATCTTCAGATACCATTCTGGAAATGCAAACAAATTGACCTTTTACAATGGCTCTTTTCTGCTTATATGGATGGGCACTAGTAAAATAAAGATACGAGTTGGAAAATGTATTCTTTCAAAAAATATTAGAAGTAAATCTATTAGTGTCATCTTTCTGTATAGTGACATATAAGAAATTAACTTCTTCTGTTGATGTATTGAAAGTAAACATTAAAAAATTAGTAGTAGTGTTAATATATTCCAGGAACTCATTCAACTTTTCCATTGTATCCAACCAAAAGATACATAAATCATCTGGGTATCTTTTGTATAGGCACCAACATTTACTATAGGGGGAGTTACTAATATATTTCTTTTCCCATGTTTTCAAAACAAGGTTAGCATAACTGGGGGCACAAATTGCCCCCATAGCTACTCCCTTGACCTGCTTAAAAAACTCCCCCTCAAAATCTATAAAGTTGTTATTGAGAACCATATCTATCATTTCCATAAGAACTCTGAGATCTCTATTTGTAAACTTGTTACTATCTAGTAAAACCTCTTCCACCTGGTCTATTCCTATCTGGTAGGGTATCATAGAGAACAAGTCCACTATATCAGTAGTGACAAAAACAATGTTTGTATTATAATCCTTTTGTTTTACAGATTTAAAAAAAATCCCACAGATCCGTAAAAATATCACCCTGCCCCTTCCATTTAGTTTTTAGCTTAGAATCTACATATTTAGCCATGGCATGAGTCTTAAGAGCCATTGGCTGCAACAATAGGTCTAAGGGGGGTATCCATATTTTTGTGGACTTTAGGTATTCCAAAGATGGATGGGGAGATAGGTATTTCTGTCCATACATAATTGAACAATGTAGAGTCTATTAATTCATCATATAGTTCTCTCAAGCCTAAATCAATTTTCGAATGGGCGATATTAATTTCATTAATACTCTATGATATTTATCAGTGTCACCTACAATTTCTTACATCTTAGACAGGTACATAATATTGTCCATTAATACCATTCCACTTCCCTTATCAGGCCTCACGACTCTAATATTGTGATTCTTACTTAATTCACTTAATAAATGTTTCTCTTCATAAGAAAGATTAGAATATACTTTATGACTCAATGCCTCTCTTAATTCTGTCTCCACCATTGTCTCAATTTTTTTAAGCTGAGGGTGTATAGGGGGATTGAAAATACTTTTCCTTTTAAACCATATATTTTCTCTTATTGCATTATCATTTCACCATACATAACTTCAAAGTTTTTCTTTCTAACAAAAAGTTTCAAGTCAGTAAGAAATTTACTAATATCAAACTTTCTGTTGGGCACAAATTTTAAACCTTTAATAAATAGTTTAAAATACGTTTCAGTCATTTCTATTGTACTATAATTAAAAATGTTAAAATTCTGAAATGAGTAATTATGTCCATTTTGTAAAATACCATCAACTGGCCCTATATTATTCTTTTCTACTATGGTGGTATCTACCACCCAATCCTCCCCCCTAGTTGTATTGATAGTGTACCACAGGTTTGTTTATGATTCTTTCTGACCTCCTTAGATGGGGGAACTCCAGGGGGTCCTGTAAGTTTAAATTAAAATCACTAGTTTGTATGTTTTCTTCATGCCATTCCATGAATATTCATTACTATAGACATCAGGGACCTGTTCTCCGTTATTCCTCAAACTATTGGTTTAGAATGGTTTGAACACATACTTACTGAGTTGGGATTCTTAACAGCTTCTGATTTTAGGCTAGTTATGGAAAACATGGAAACTGTGTTAAAAACTTCCTTTTTTTCCCAAGGGTAATATTACAAACCACTAGATGGTGTTGCCATGGGAGCCTCATGTGCCCCAGTGTATGCAAACCTCATAATGCTGTATTGGGAAAAACAATGCATATTTACCTCTGAATATTATGACCATATTAAGGGGTATTTTCTATTTTGGATGATATAATATTATTTTGGGATGGAATACTTGAAGTTATAAACCAATTCATGGAATATATTGAGAATACAACAAATTTTTTAAAATTCACCCACTAAGTAGGGAATACTAGTATTGATTATCTCGACATCTGGATTACAAGGGGCAGTGAAAGAAGATGTTTCACATCCAAAATATATCGTAAAAAAATTTTTTCTAACTCCTACTTACATTTTGAAAGTAATCATTCTTACCACCAGAAGACAAACATTGTGAAAGGACAGATGGTTAGGCAGTTTGAAATTACTTCTCTTAGAAAAGATCTGTTTGAGGAGATCGAAACCATAAAAAGTTTCTTTATAGCAAGGGGTTACCCTCCTGACTTGATTAACATCATAAAAGATGAAGTGTGTACTGGGTGGGGTACTAAATGTATACCCCTGTTGAATTTTGAAGTTACCACCCCAGATCCATGCCCTGGGGTGTCACCAGAGGATAGAAATAAAATATCAGTGGGGAGGATTTACACCCGGAAAAACAACAGTGATGGTGATCAGTTTTTTGTACTTACATATAACCAAGATATGATCAAAATTAAACAGACCATTTGTAAGTACTGGGAGATGTTTAAAATTTTGCTCAGTAGCTTAAAAGTATTTTCT
The DNA here is from genome assembly GCF_019279795.1 of Protopterus annectens. Classification (NCBI taxonomy): domain Eukaryota; kingdom Metazoa; phylum Chordata; order Ceratodontiformes; family Protopteridae; genus Protopterus; species Protopterus annectens. The sequence goes on along the minus strand of NC_056730.1, from coordinate 32,359,240 downwards.
TTCCCCCTAAAATTTAGATTTAGGAGGGGGGGCAAATTTAAAAAGGGTGTTTGAGCATAACCATAAGGTAACCAACACTACTGGAGAGGCTAGAAGGAAAGTAGGAACTTTTGCATATGGACATTTTTTCCAATGCAGATTTATTGCCAACAAAAGTGAGCTTTTCATTCCAAGCCTCAGTCATGTTAACAGAAACAAGGTTATGCTAGCGAAGGGTTATTATAACTGTCAAACCAAGGGTGTGGTTTATTTGATTTATTGCTCTCCGTGTTATGCCTACGATATAGGCAAAACTGAAAGAAGTCTGAGAAACAGGATATATGAAATCCATGATATTCACAACAAAAAGGAAACCAATGCCTTATACAGACACGGTGTGTTATGTAAAAATGCACAGATTAGATTTTGGGTTATTAAGCAAGTGAAACCCTCTGAATTGGGGGGGGGGGGGACTGGGAGACCCGGTTAGAGCTTCGGGAGTTAATATGGCAACTCCAACTTGATGCCTGCACTAGTCCAGGGTTAAATGATCATCTCTCTATTGTTCCTGCTTTAAAAATGAGAGCACTGGTGTAGGTGAAGGAACATAAATAAAATATAGTAGAACTATTAGATGCACTTTTTGTGCACTATTTTTTCTTGTTTACACCAGAACACAAAATAATGAAGTGTTTAAACCTGTATTTATGAGTTTACATATTTTCAAAGTGTATATTTTTAAAGTTGTTCATGTAATATAAAAAACATGCACTTTAACTTTTAAAATTCTGTGATTTTCTATGGTTACTTAAGTTAATTGTTTGGAACTAGCATCCAATGAAATGATTGATTATAAATTTGTACCAACCCACCATGGGTATTTAAGAACAACAGTGAGTAGATTATTTATCCTGAAGAAGTTTCACATGGTGAAACGAAAAGCGCTTCAATCCAATAAAGTTTTATTCAATTTGTATTATTGGGAGTTGTGTGTTTCCTGTTATCCTGGTACACTGCTGAGGGATAGACCTTCATTGGACTACTGCTGTTGCTACCTGGCTGTTTTATGAGCCTGTATTGTACTTTTAAACATATGTATTCTTTTTTTCTCTCAATTTAAAAGTTGAAAGTATTTAAAACCATTTTTTATGTGGTGAAGGTCTGTTCATTTTACTTTTTCAGGCTGGCTAAATGTTTTAAAGTGTAAAATTTTGATTGTGTTTTTTTCTGAAATAAAAGTGACTTTTAAAGACTTTAAATTTTTACTGGCTTTGGTTAATTGTTTTCTCCAGGAAAGAGACACCATTTTTGGCTTGATTATGGAACAAACTGTTAGTCCCACAGTTGGTCCTTCCAGTCACAAAAAGAAAGAAATAAGCAGACAGCCTTTGCCACCACAGCAGGCTAGCAATTTGCCTCAACTGCAGGTGGGTGACTCTACTGTGGCAATTACTTGTACCTCAGGCCACTCATCTTTTACCCCAGATTCCTGTGGTGCAGCACCTTACAGCCACTATGGACCGAGGGTTAGCCACATCGCGTGTGGCTTTTGGGGTCCCCATAATGGAACTTTGTCAGTCCTGGGAGAGATAACAAGGAAGGCTTCCCTGTTTTGCCAGAATGTTGTGCCCATCCCTGGGGAAGCTGCTGCGACCATTAATAAAACTGTGGGTCCCATTTTTCATAGGGTCATAGGAGGTTATTAGGCTAATGGCCCTGGGTTCCTTGCAAGCCTAGCCAAGAGTATATTCCCAAAAAGAAACCTCAGTCAGCACCTGTCGCCCCTGTCAATGAGGGAGACAGATGGAACATCTGGGGCAAATTTGTGATTTCCCATCCACTCAAAAAGTTTGCGCTTGAAAATAAAACTGGGTCTGGCTCAAGGTTTAATTCCAGCTGTTGATCCTTATAAAGTAGTTTCTGACAAAGGAAAGAGGGATACATAGTTTCCTGAAGAGATTTAAGATTATGAATCTGGGCAGGAAGATGGACAGATTTTCTCCTCAAATTTCTAATTCAGACTCAGAGGAGAGTTCAGTTTCTGAATCTCCCTTTGGGGAATTTCTTTTTCTTTGAGACTATTTCAAGAATGTGCAAGTGTTTTCAGTGGGAGAATACTGAGGTTGCTCAGTCCTTCAGAAAATGCTATGGGCTGTTGCAGAAGGAATTTCCAGAACCTACATCCATTCCTCTAATTCTGTATGATTTAGAGGATGTGTATGTTACTGCATGCAATTTTCCTGAGAGTCAGCCAACTGCACCTAAAAAGGAAGATAGGGTGTATAAAGTTCCTCAATATTTTAACTTTTTATACAATCGTTCCAAATCTGACCCAGCAGCTGTAGCTTTAGTTAATCCTACTGCTAAGCATTTAGTTACTTTCAATCTTACTCTTTCTGATAAGGATGAGAAGACTACTGATAAGAATATGGGAAAAATGTATACTTCTGTAACTTTGATTTTCAGAGTTTTGAATTGTCAGGCTCACATTTTAAAGCTTCTAATTGTGAAAGCATGAGGAATCTTTTGTCTACACTTTTTTCATTTGAAAAAAATCTGCTTTAAATAATTTTGTTACTTCTGTTGTACAATTCACTATTCATTCACAGTGTGTGTATGATAGTTGATACTTCTTCCAGGATTGGGGCAACTAGTGCTGTTTCGAGGAGGTTTGCCTGGCTGCATTCTCAGAACATCCCAGATAATGTTAAAAATAAGATCTTAAATCTGCTTTGGACAGAGATTTCATTTTTGGCCCCTCTGTTTCAGAGGTGATCAAAAAGTGTGATGAAAGGGGTAAGTTGATAAAGGGAATCTCAAAGATTTTTTAGGCTTCCTTTTCCAGATTTTCTAAGGGATTCCATAGCCCCTCATCCAGCTTCGGCAAAAAAACAAAACAGTTTCAACAAAATGCAGGTAAACAGAAGTTTAAGAAGAAATGCGAAGGGGGTTTAAAATAAATTCTGGAACCTTCCAAAACCAAGGATAGTCCAATAGCTCAGAATGTCTATTAAAGGGACCTTGCCCCCCTAACACCCACTTACTCTGGCAGCCTCATTTTGCTTCCAGAAAGTCTGCATCTCCACCTTTCTCTTTGGCAACACAAAGTTTCAGACAAATGGGTTCTGAAAATCATTCAAGGTTACTGATAGCAGTGGGAGGAAATTTCTCCTTTCTAGGTATAATCTCTCACCTGCCAAAACGGACTCATTTCCGTCTGTCCATCACATGCTATCCCAGGGTTTGATAGAACAAGTTTCTCCTTTCCAGGTGAGGAGAGGCTTTTATTCAAGAATGTTTTTAAAGCCAAAGAAGAAAATGCTTGAAGACCATTTTTGAATCTTTTTTTCCTAAACCTCTTTTTGATAGTGCCCAAATTCAAAATAATGTAATTTCATAACCTATTACATCTTTCTCATTTGAATTTCCTGGTAACACTAGATTTAAAAGATGCTTTTCATCACATCCATATTCATCCAGACTTCACACATTTCTGTTATTTTTTTTTTTTTTGTGTGTCTGGATCACATTATCAGATGCTCTTCGTGTTTCATCACACTTGAGTTATCTGCCTACAGGTAGCCCTCAGTCAGCCCGAATACCAGAGACTTAGTATTTCTGCATCTGATGCTGTCACTCCAGGACGTCAAGGGTATAAAAACAGGCAGTCGATGCCATTACATCAGTCTTTATTGCTGAGGAGCCCGAAGCAGAAGCAGTTTGCAAGTGCCGGTCGGCCGCTACCTGAATTTTTGTTTACAAATTTAATAATCCTGAAGTCTTCTAAAGCTAAGTACCCCATTGGGGATCCTTTTTTCTTGCTCTAACCAATGTCAGAAAAAGTTAACAATTGTCTTGCCTGTGGAAAGCAAATACCTCTCAGAGATTTTCATTCTTACTGCGTCACCTGTTTTGGCCAAGACCATGACATCCCTCACTGTCGGTTTTGTGCTTTTTTTAATGCCTGAACCATTCGTCATCGGGCTCTCTTTGTCGCTAAATTCTTTCGCTCTCGATCTCCATATTCTGAAATGGCTTCGGTAAGCCATCTGACTACCGATATTCTGAAAAAACATAAAGATAAAGACAGACCGCATAGGTCCAAAACTGCTGACAACGCTTCCTTTAAGCCAGTCCACCGGTACTCAGTGAGGCACTTTTGCAGCCCCTGGTGCCCGCTTCAATGGATTCACAGGCCTCTACTGAGACCCATTTGGAGTCTGTTATGCCGCGAGACTCTTTGACTATGGAACCTGCGGATGTCTCTACCTTGGATGGATCTGGAGCCGCTGAGCAGGCACTGGCTTCTGAGACAGTTATTCACTATACCAATGTTCAACTCAAACTGACAACTTCTTTTTTAACCAAAACTACCAAGTTTCTTAGGCCCAGAGTACGCACTACACCTAGAAGACTGACGACCAAAGCGCATGCACCTGCACCCATGCCACAAAAACAAATGCTTAGAATGGCTGAAGACCTTATTAAGCTGATTAGGGGAAGTCAGCCTTCCCCTGCTAAGAGAGAAAGAGTCCAGCCCCCTTCAGCTTCTACAGACCAGGAGTTCGATGACTCTGAAATTTCTGATTATGAAGACATGCCCTTATCTGCTTATGAGGATCCAGATGCAGTGGAATCCATTCCCTCTGCCTCCCCTCCAGAGGATTTTTCTTTTGGTGAAACCTTGCATACCTTGTGAGAGCATTTCCACTTGGAATGCCAAGACTATCCCCAGTCCAAAAAGAGACTCAGAGAATTTCTAGAGTTGCCGCAGCACAGGCCCTTAGCAATACCACCTGTCCTGGATGTTGTGGATGATGTTTTTATGGAATCCAGTCTTACTCCTGACACTTTACCTCCTGCCCCTAGGAAACCAGACAGGTACTACAGAGTACCTGACACACACAAATTTATTTTCAAGAATCCTACTGCTGACTCAGAGATCATTTCTCAGGGGCCTAAATTATCAAGGCTACTACAGCCAAGAATCCCACCCCTTTGGACAGGGATTTCAGAGCTTTGGACAGATGGAGTAAGAAGGTATATACCTCTGCAACTGCTGCTATTAGGGCATTGAATTGTAAGTTTCACATGCTGAAGTACCAGCAACATATTATGGAATTTATTAAACAAAAAGTGGCAACCCTTTCAGACTGTGCAGAGAATGAAGAATTACAGGAGCTTATGCACTCTGCAAGCCAAGACAGTAAGCATACTTTTTGCAGTGTGGCTTTGATGCCCTAGAATCATCTTACCAGGCAGCTGTTACTGGCTCTGTACTGAGAAGACATGCTTGGCTGAAGGAGCAGACCTTGCTAGACCACGTCAAATCAATGTTACTAGCCGCTCCTTTGAATAGGGACTGTTTGGCACCAAAGTAGAAGAGGTTCAAGTCACTCCACAACAAGTATAAATATGACTCTGTCATTGTCCATGTTGGAGTGAATGACATGAGATGTACCTCCCTGGACTACATGAAAAGAGACATGGAAGAGCTCTCGGATCATGTGGCCCAGGCTTGTATGACCCTAGCCCTGAGTAGCATCCTGCCTTCGCCCAGAATGATACCACAATATAAGGACAAAATGATTGACTTCAACAATTGGCTAAGCTTCTGGTGTCATTCAAAGGGGATCCAGTATCTGTCTGCCTGGGACGACATGATCGACAGACCACGATGTTTTGCCAGAGATGGTCTGCACCTGTCGCCCCTGGGATTCAGGTTACTAGCTAAGGCTCTTGCCACCCCTATAGTGCCTTTTTTAGGCAAAGTTCAAAGGACAAAACCACCACCGTAACAGGTACAAGCATGCAAAATTTGAAGGTAATGCTACTCAATGCTAGAAGTCTAAACCTCAAAATGCACTCTCTCGAGGCACTCCTAAAAATGTTGAACATCGATATTTGTGCAGTAACTGAGACCTGGTTCACAGAGCACCCCTGCAATACCAGGCTACAACTCTTACCACACTTTTCGGACACCAAACCAGGACCGAAACACTAAAGGAGGAGGAGTGTCAGTATTCACCAAGCATATTCACACCACCAGGCTAGTTGCCCAACACAATGCGTCTGAAATTCTCCAGGTGCAATTAACACTAGGTAAGACTGCAATCCAAATTGTAGCTTGCTACAGATCCCCCACCATACCCCAATATTCGTACTACACCTTTCTAAACATAATGGAAAATATTAAGATAGAACCAAACACCCTAATACTGGGTGATTTTAACTACCCTGCCATTAACTGGGAAAACTAATCATGTACCAACACCTTTGCCCAACGGTTCTTGGAATTCAAAAATTTCAACACCCTGCATCAACTAATTCATAGTCCCACCAGGGGCTCCAATATCCTAGACCTGGTCATTACCAACATGGGAAATTGATGCTCCGCACCTATGGTCACCCCCTCGTTAGTCAGGTCTGACCATAAGCTAATCACCTTTAACATCCACACCCCCCCCCCCCAGTAAGGAAACCTCCATAAAAAAACTTCTCCAAAGCCAACTTCATGCTACTCAAGTCAGAAGTGACAAACTTCATGACACCCATGCAGACAGGAACTGAAAGTTCAACTGCTGAATATTACACTAAGGCACTGTATGATCACATCCACTCATGTATGACTCGTGCCATCCCAAATAGAACCAAGATGCTCTCATCCAAAAAAAGGAAACCAATCTGGTGGTCCCCTGCCATAAACAAACTTTACAACAAAAGGAAGAAACGGTTGCAGAAAAGAGGAAAATCCCAGGAAGCAAAAAACTCCCTTACCAGCCTCAGTAAGAAACTGAGATCCCTCATAAAATCCTCCAAAGCTAGTTATGAAAATAAAATTAACAAAGATTCCAAAGACAACCACAAGGCATTCTATAAATATGTCAAGAATCTAAATGGCAATGCTCAGATCTGCTCTGAGCTAAAACAGAATGGCATTAAATATACTGATCCCAAGGATATTGCCAATATCCTGGCAGATCGATTCAGAGCCAATTTCACCCACCCTCTCAACCCCTAAATGGCCCATCTCAATACCGGAAGATTGCCAAATTCTGGTAATAATGGCCTCACAGGTAAAAAACGCACTCTCCAAAGCTAAGAATACAGCATCCATGGGACCAGATGACATGGCTGTGTACTACATGAACTACAATATGAACTGGCACTTCACCTAAGTGTCATGTTTAATCATTGCCTCACCTGAGGTTTCATGCCCACTGAGTGGCGCAGAGCTACAGTTATCCTACTCCACAAGGGGGATCCACCTTGGATCCCAGAAACTACCATCCCATCAGTCTGATGAGCCTTATCTGCAAGGCCATGGAGTGTATTATCATGGAACCTATAAACAAAGACATTGGCAACCTTCAAACACTGGACCCTACCCAGTTTGGGTTTGTGAAGGGCCGATCTTGTCTCCTGAACCTGATTGACTTCTTTGAATCAGTCTCCAGAGCCATGGACAAGGGTAAGGTGGTCCACACAGCCTATCTAGACCTTGCCAAGGCCTTTGACACCATCCCCCACTCTGGAATCATAGATAAACTTACTACCTGGGCATTAATCCCTACGTCACCCAATGGGTTGCTAACTGGCTTACTGATCGAACCCACACTGTAAAAATAGCCGACTCCAAATCCAGCTCCAGACAAGTGACAAGTTGAGTACCTCAGGGTTCAGTCCTGGGACTGCTCTTGTTTGGCATCTACTTCTCTGAAGTACAGGTCAACACTAAGGGACTCTTACTAACAAAGTTCGCAGATGACTGCAAACAGGGAGCCATTATTGAATCCCCAAATGATGTGGATACTCTACAAAAGGGCCTTACAGAAACAGATGCTTGGTGCCAGAGCCATGGGCTCAAGCTCAATGCCAAGAAATGTACAGTTATCCCCTTTGGGAAAAAAACATGTACCCATGAATTACCATATAGGTGTCAGTACACTAAACACTGAAAGTATGATAAGAGACTTAGGGACACAGGTGGACAGTGGTCTCACCTTCGATAACTACATAGCCACAACAGTCAGGAAATCCTTCTATGTGGCACACCTCATCACTAAGGGCTTTTCATCCAGAAAAAAGGAGGTCATTGTCCCACTGTACTCGTACCTCATTAGACCCATTATAGAATACAACGCCCCATTTGGTATGTACCTATCAAGACATCTGCAACAACTGGAAAGGCCGAAGAAATACCTCAATAAAAGAATCACAGGCCTAAAGCAGATGCCCTATGCTGACCACCTTAAATAACTCCAGCTATACTCTGTCGCTTATCGTCTACTCAGAGGCGATCTCTGCTTAACATACAAGGCCATGTCAAACCCAGAGCTGTTGGACATGCTACACGTAAAGAAATCTCAATCCCTCAAAGCCACATGCTCCAGGGATCTAAACCTTGTCATCACAATAAACAAAACATGCTGGAGGGATAGGATCCTGACCCAGATACTCCCCAGACTCTGAAATAGATTGCCCATACATGTCAAGCAGAGTGCCTCTTTGGCCCTCTTCAAAAGGAACCTTGACGATTGGATGGGAGAAAGGAAATTCACCCTGGGGATCATGTCAGTTGCCCTGCTAGACAGGGGTCCAGGGAAGTAAATAGTGTGGGAAGAAATAGCCAGGGAATTGTTATGGCTAGGCTTGTATAGGCCCTAGGGCTGATAGCCTAGTACCAACCTATGAACCTATAAGATGGAAGAAAAAGCTAAGTCTATGCAGACTGTTAAAGAATTCTTACAAGTGCAACCCCCTAGATTCAATAGGCATTGCCCTTCCAAACACTGGTCCTTTCCAGCCTCCTCCAGGCCTTCTCAAACTAGACCCAGGGGAAACAGATCACCCAGACTACAGTCTCAGGGTATGCAGAGATCTAAGCAATGGAGTGTCCACACCCCTAAAGCAGGGAGTGGTAAGCCACCTCCTTAAAGAAAAATCTCACAATGACTTCTTTACTTCACTCCCCAGCCCTGCCCAATTGCTTGTGCCCCTAGAAGGAAAACTTGCCCTTCATGCAAAAAACTGGATGTCCATCACTCAGGACTGGTGGGTCCTCAACACTGTATCCCAGGGGTACAGATTTTATTTCCATTCACTGCCAACCCCAAGTGGGTTTCCAGACCTTCCTCCACACCAGTGGGCAGAGGCTCAAAACCATGGATAGTACTTTCCCTGTTCAATATCAAAGCTATTCAGTCGGTTCCAGTAGAACAGAGGGGTCAAGGATTCTACTCTAGACTCTTCCTGGTACCCAAGAAAGAGGGCTCTTGGCACCCAATCCTTGATCTTTCCATTCTCAACACCTTCCTGGTGTTACCAAAATTCAAAATGCTTACCCTGCAATGGCTTCTTCCTATGCTAGCCAAGGATGCCTGTTTAGTCACCCTAGACTTAAAAGAAGCCTATCTGCATATCCCCATAAGGGAATTGTGCAGGAAGTATCTACATTTCAGGGCAGGGTCTATGCATTATCAGTTCTCTACACTTCCCTTTGAGTATTCACAAAATGCCTGGCTCCAGCCATTGCATACTGCAGGCAGAGGAATATCCAAATTTACCCATACTTGGACAACTGCCTGATTCAGGCGGACAGTCAGAAATTGCTGATGCAGCACCTGACATTTGTGAAAAACCTCCTCACTTCCTTGGGGTACACCATCAATGAAAAGAAATCGGAACTGGTACCCAGTCAAAAGATTGTATTCCTGGGAGCAAGCTTGGACACAACTTCCCAGATGGCATTCCTCACCTCAGAAAAACAAGTCTATCGGACAGACTACTTCAAACAAATGGCCACCAGAACTCAGCTATCTGCAAGAAAAATACTGGAAGCCCTAAGGTACATGGCCTCATGTATACTGCTGATTCCATATGCAAGACTGCATATGAGGAAACTCCAGTGGTACTTAAAAAGTCTTTGGTGCCAACATTCTCAGGACCTGGAAACAGTCATTCCTATCATACCCTGTCTAAGGATAGAGTTCCCCTGGTGGGCAGAAGCATGCAACCACAACAAGAGACTGCCATTTACTCAACCCCAAGCTGCCCAGACCCTAACCACAGATGCATCAGACTATGCCTGGGGGGCACACATGGACAGAAAATGTATTCAGGGCACTGGAGCCCCAGTCAAATTCATCTGCACATCAACCAAAAAGAGATGCTAGCTGTACAGAATGCCCTGGCAGCTTTCAGATCCCTAATTTTTCCAGGACAACTGCTAATAAAAACAGACAACACCACAGTTATGTGGTACATCAACAAGCGGTGGGGGGGACCATTCCTACCCACTCTGCAGGCTAGCCATGGCCCCGTGGAACATGGCCTTGGACATTCAAGTCCATCTACAAGTTCAATTCATTGCAGGCAAACAAAACTTACTGGCAGACGACTTAAGCAGAACTCTCCTAGACCATATGAATGACAATTGGAGCACAGCACCTTCAACCTTCTGATTTAGAAATGGGGGACCCCAGATGTGGGTCTCTTTGCCTCCCCTGACAACCACCAGCTCAGCAAATTCTGCACCAGGAATCCTCACAGCAGGGCCTGGAAAGTGGATGCCCTATCTTTTCAGTGGGTAAATCTCTCAATTTTTGCCTTCCCCCTGCCCCTCCTTTCAAGAGTATTACTCAAGATAAAACAGGACAGATCAAGGACAATTCTGATTGCCCCAGATTGGCCACACCAGCACTGGTACCCAATCCAGCGCAGCCTGACATCGGTGCCACCCTGGCACCTGCACCAGAATCCAACCCTCTTCTCTTAGCAGGCAGGACAGATTCTGCATCCACAACTGTAAACCCTAAAACTTGCAGCCTGGCTTATTCCTTGAATTCTCCCCCAGCAACCTTAAGCAAACAAGTGCTGGCCATCATTCTTGAAGCCGGAAGATCCAGTACAAGAAAATCCTATGCTGATAAGTGGAAAAGGTTCTGCTCATGGATTCAATCTAAATGAGAGGACACAACACTGCCCTCTCTGCCTCTTATCCTGGATTACTTAGTAGATCTACTCCACAAAGGCCTGTCCTTCTCCTCCATTGAGATACATGCCTCAGCCATTTCTGCTCATTACAACATTGAGCTACCTCTCTTCTCGCACCCTCTTATCAAACAGTTCCTGAGAGGGGTATACAACTTAAGGTCACCAAGGGGAGGACCCACCCCTGCTTGGGACCTTAACTTTGTACTGGAAAAGCTCACACTTCCCCCCTTTGAACCTGCTGTATCAGCAGAGTTAAAATTCCTCTCGGAAAACAGACTTGCTTCTAGCCATCACTTCAGCTAGAAGAGTGTCTGAGCTACAACCACTGATGGCTGTGGAACCCTTCATTATTTTCCATGCTGGCACAGTTTCCCTCAGGACTAACCCTTCCTTTATGCCTAAAGTGGTGTCCAGTGTGGCTGTCAATCAATCCATCCATTTCCCAACCTTCTTCCCTAATCCTCAAAATAAAGGGCAAAGGATCCTGCATTCCTTGGATGTGCACAGACAGATCAGATTCTACCTTGATAGGACTAAGCCCTTCAGAAAATCTGACCAGTTACTAGTCAGCTTTGCAACAGGGGCAAGGCCATTTCAAAACAAACTATTTCCAAATGGATAGCACACTGCATCCATTTCTGCTACAAGCACCATGGGAAACAAACTCCTCAGGGGGTCAGAACACATTCCACTAGGGCAACATCTACCTCTACAGCATTTCTCAGGGGAGTCCCTACCAGGGACATCCTGGAGGCTGCTACCTTGAGTTCTGTACACACCTTCACCAAGCATTACCACCTGCCTATCTTTTCCAAATCCAGAGCAGGATTTGCTACAGAAGTCCTGCAAGGCATACTAGCCAGCCCTAACTCTTCTTTACTGCCTCCACCCTTCTTCAGCTTTGGGAATCCACCCAAGTGTGATGACTGCAACAGTGAAACACGAAGAACATAGTACAGTAGTGTACACGTATCATAAATGTAGATGTTCAAGTGTATTCACTATTGCAGTCCTGGTTTCCCTCCCTCCAGCCCCCTGGTTTTCTCTGTCTCCTATACATGGCTAGTACTAGCTCCCTATTTGGGGGGGCTCCTGACATTTAGGGCAAGAAAAACTGATGTAATGGCATTGGCTGCCTGTTTTTATACCCCTGATGACCTGACGTCAGTCCTGGAGCGACAGCATCTTACCAGAAATACTAAGTCTCTTGTATTTGGGCTGACTGACGGCTACCTGCAGGCAGATATCCCAAGTGTGATGATTGCAACAGTGAATACACTTGGACATCTACATTTATGGTAAGTGTACACAACTGTACTTTCTCTGTCTTATCCCTTGAACTATCCAGTGCACCAGGAGTGTTCACAATGTGTCTATCTTCAGATTTATTTTGTCTATTTTTATTCTTCCTCAACATGAGTTACGGATCTGACCTCTGATCCAATTTGGCCACATATTACAGACTTACAGATCCAACTCTCCCCATAATGCTCCAGCCATCCTACAATGTCTTACATCTTGTTTGTTACCATCTTGCGTGAATGCAGATCATTTCTCAAGAGCTTGTTAGGCTTTTGTGAATTGTTGGAGTAGTTTTTACTTCAGTAAACTTGTATCCTATACTTTCCTGCTATCCTCCTCCTACATTTAACACGTTTATCTGGTTTTCCTATCATTAGGTCTTTCTGTCTGACTATCTTTGCTACCTTTTTGATATTCTTGTAGCATACCATTGTTGATACCAGTCTTTATCTTTTTGCTGTTTCTTTGATACCCTTTATATAAGGTACTCTTCCTACCAATATTGGTAGATGTTTGAACTACAAAAAAAAGTTATGCATGTTTTCCTCTCATTTTTTGGTAGTGATGGCCGAAAACCAACCGGTTGTAAAAAAAAATGCACTTCCTGTGGGAACAGAATTCCTAATTCTGATACCCACAGAGAGTGTTTATCACCTAGGAGTGGCACACCTAACGACTGATCACTCTAATTGTGCCATGTTCAACTGTTGAGCAATTTCTGATAGAAGAAACAAACTGGTACTTAAGGAATTGCTGCCTCCATCTTCTTCCTCTTTGTCAGGGGATCAAACACCTAGTAAACATTCTAGGAATTATTTAGAGTCTCAAAAGAGATCTCCTACCTGATCTCCAAAAACAACTTCTTCCACTGTGGCTTCATCAGAGCCTTCTCAGAAGATCTGAAGAACTTTGGATCTGGCTTCTTTAGATCCTAAATGAAAACAATCAGATCCTAAATCCTAGAATCCAACTGACATACTAGTAAAGTTTCTCAAGCAGCATTCAGATCTGACCACCACTTTATCAAAGTCTCCTTGACCTTGTTCACTCAGGTTCACATTTGTTAACTACCTCATCCATTGGATCCTTCAGAAGTCTTTCTGAGGCTGATGTGGACAGGATGATGAGGAAATCCCTCTGAGCTAAGATTTAGATGGGACTTGTTCTGTCTTCATCTCCCATTGGATCCATAAGCCTTCCTTCCATGTCCCATGTAGAGATATCTCCTTTTCCAATCCATCCCATGATTTCAAAGACCTCAAAAAAAGTCTGTGTTGGATCTGAAGATGGCTAGGTCTTCGACTCTGACAGTTTCCGTGACTGGTTCTGCTCCTATGCCCTTGCATCAGGATAAGTCCTGGATCTGAACCATCTGTTTCAGATCAGGGAGACCAGGGTCTACTCCAATGCTGCCGAAGATGTCCTTGCCCCACAGAGCTTTGGTGCTAGATAGCTCATGTCTGGCTCCCTCCTCAAGGCATGGATCCAGATAGGGTTGAGGCTTGGCTGCTTTGAAGGTGTTAGCCCCAGTGCAACCTGCCACAGCTTATCCTGGTCCTTCTGCATTTTAGGTGGTGGAGAGGGCTTTCGCTCATCCAAGAGAATTGATCTCTCTCTCTCTGTCTTCCTTGAATCCTACACCTATTCCTCTAGCAGGTCCGAGCTCTTATCCCATCAGACCTACTGCTCAGGGACAGCCAGTACCAACTAGCATCCAGAGAGCTTCCCTAGAGGAACTTCTCCTTTCTTCGGATACCTCACTAAAGCATCTCACTGAGGAGGTTGCCCACAAGCGAACATTCAAAAGGAGGCACATAGATTTCCCTATGGAATCTCTCACAGAGGATATTGACTTTGAGGAAGGGGAACGGTCTCCCAGATCTTGACCAGATGACATCTCATTTGGAGATATTCTAAAAATTCTTAAGCAAAAGGGTGGATGGTCTTCCAATATGCCCTCCCCAGAGGAATCAGTATTTCTGGAAGCTTTTGGGTGTGGCCCATCTACATCTTGGGTGACTCCCCTGGCTGATGAGCTTTTTTAGTCTCTCACCAGGCATGGAAGGAACCAGACTCTGTTGAACCAATAATCTGCTGATGTCCAGAAAAATTTTGTCACCACTGAAGGACAGACCCCACTGAAACAAAGGAGTCCCTATTGATGGTATGGTTGTGGCAGCAGCCACAAAAAAGAGATAGTGGAGTAGAGTGCCTCTGTCCAGCCCTCCAATAGAGGGTCAAGAATTGGACAGATTTCTAAAGCACATATTTGCTTCAGTGACCTTTGGCTTGAAGTCTCTGAATAGTTATGCACAAAGGCTGCAAAAGGATTTGACTAAGGAGCTCTCCCGATTCCTCTCAGAGTCCATGTCTTTGGAGGAGTATAAGAGGTCATCTTCACAACTGACCACTCTTATCCATTTCCAGTGCACACATGCCATCTGGATACATGCCTGCATGCAGTTATGCAATTTTGCAGAGCCTTTCAAGTCTTCTTTCATCAATGCTCCTTTATATGGAATGTCCTCATTTAGCCCTTCTGTTAAAGAAACAATTTCCAGCAGTGAACAGGAAGGAAAGACTCTGCCTGCCATAGGGATTCACTTTTCTATCCCTCAATGACCCTTTTCCCAGAATCAAAGAGGGGTCAAGAAAATGTTATTTAAATCCCAGGGTCTTTCCAGGACCCATGAAGGGAAAACCCCTTCAGGAGCAGAGGGGGAAATCCAAATGTAAGATGTCATCCTTGTGGCAGACAAGGCCTGCAAAATACAGAGTTTCAGAGATTCCTTTCAGGATAGCCTCTTTCAGTACTCCTGAAGGGTTAGCCATCTGCTCATCTCTGGAGGTAGTCAGGGACACTTTTCCTTGCACCCAAATGCCTGGGCTACAATAACAAAGAATTATTGGGTGCTAAAAATAATATTCAGAGGTTATTTCTTACCATTTTTCCAGATTCCCTCAACCAAAAGGAGAAAGCTTCCCGACATTCCACATAATCACAGAGAAGCTGCAGCTCAAGAGATTCATAAGCTGCTGAACAAGAGAGTCATCCAGGAGGTCCCACCAGAGCAAAGCGTAATCAGAACTTACTCAAGGTTCTTTTTAGTACCAAAGAAGACAGGGGACCTGATACCAGTTTTGTATCTAAGCAACCTAAACTTATTTGTGAAGAAGTCAAAATTCCGAATGGTCACAGTTCAGTCCATCCTACCCTTCTTGTGCAAGGACAATTGGATGTCTTCAAGTTGATCACTCTCAACAATACCTGCACTTTCAACTGGGGTCGAGTCACTATCAGTTTGGAGCCTTGCCCTTAGGCATCACCACAGCCTCAGGGTGTTTTCCAAGGGTCTGGGAGTGGTGGCAGCTCACCTGTGATTGCTTGGATTGTAGGTGCTTCCATATTTAGACCACTGGCTTCTCACCACACCAACCAGGCATCTTTTAGAACAGTCAAGGGACTAGTTGCTCCAACTTTGTAAAACACTAGGCATTCCGGTCAGCATCTCTAAATCAAAACTACCAGTACAGAGTCTGGAGTTCATCAATGCCCAGTTGAACACAGTAAGTCAGATTGCATCTCTGTGAACACATCGTGTGGATACAATCAAGTTTCAGGTTCAGCAAATTCTTCTTCTCCCTGCTCCTCCAGTCAAACTTGTTCTCCATGCTCTAGGTTTGATGGCAGCGGCCATAACCTTAGTTCCCTTGGCACATTACTTTATGCACATTCTGGAATGGGCTCTAGCTCTTCAGTGGTCCATTCTCCAACATCCTTTATCCTTCCCAGTCAAACTCACCAGACTATGCAAAAATCATCTTTATTGGTGGATTCAGCTGGATGAAATTTACCTGGCCATCCATTTATTCCACCTCCCACAGTGACCACAGATGCCTTCTAATTGGGGTGGAGGATTCCTAGGGACAGATGGTCCAAAGCACGTGGTCTCACAAGAGACCAATTCACACATCAATATTCTTGAGATGAGAGTGGTTCTATTAGCATTACAGGGCTTTCAAGATGTTCTCCCTCTAGGAATTTTGTAATACAAACCAACGACATGTCTGTGGTCTGGTACATTGACAAACAAGGGTGAAGCCCTTCTTAACCCCTTTGTCAAGAGGCAATGAGAATGTGGCAGTGAGCAATCTCCTCCAACCACTTTCTAGTGGCAATGCGCTTTCTTGGGAAAAGCAACATACTAGTGGAAAAACTCAGCAGGTCCATTTTGCTACCTCATGAGTGGTCATGCAATCAGTAGAGGAGAAGATTTTTTGTCATTAAGGCCAACCTTGCTGTATTCTCTTTGCATTCCTCCACAACAAGTACAGCAGGTATTTTGCTCTAATCCCCCCTCAGGGGGAGTCACCAAGAAATGCTCTAGTCCATGTTTGGCCCTCCTTTCAAAATTCTTACAGAAAGCATGTCAGTTGAAGAGCTCAGTTATCCTCATTGCCTGATTCTGGCCTCGCCAAGAGTTATACTCATTGCCTGCTTCTGCCCTCGCCAAGTGTGGTTCCCCTTTCTTTCGTCTCCTCTTCATTAACCTCCATTGGTAGTGGACCTCAATACAGACCTTCTTTCACACCCCTCAGGGATGAAACTTCCTAATATCCCAGGCCTAAAACTAACTGCATGATTTCTCCAATTCCATTAATATCTAGACAGCCCAGGCTTTCCTCCCTGATTCAACACACACTTTTATCTTCCCAGAAATCCTCTACCAGGAAGATCTACAAAAGTAAATGGAAAAGATTTTCAGTTTGGACTCTTGAAAAAGAAACTGACCCTTTTACTGTTCCTATTTCTTTGACTTTTTTTAGAATTTTTAGCCTCTCCCTGAGATTCTGTAAAGTCTACAGTAAGTGTATATTGCTCTGAGTCAACAGACAGCACAGGCATAACTCACACCATCTTCCTACTAATTTTAGTTTTCCTACTGATATTCTTGCAACTTTAAATATTGTCAGGTATTCATAAAGGTTACCACAAACTGTAGACTACATGTACACTTTGCAATCTTTCTGAGTGACTAGAAAGCACAAAAACTGTGGTAGGGATGTTGTTGAATATATATTGTATACATTGTACTGGCCCTCTATTTTTCAAGAAGGTGCTAGTTTCTCCACAGTCAAAGTACAATTAGCAGAAATATCAAATTACCATTCAGAAGAAAAAACTTCCTCTGTAGCTTCTTCCATATTGTGCAAAGCTTATCTAAAAGGCACCTTTTTACTTAGGCCCCTAGTGAAGGATCCATCTCCTCCTTGGGATTTGACAGTTATACTTCAGGTGTTCACTCAACAACCTTTTCAACCTTCAGCCAAAACTGATTTAAAATTTTTGTCTTGGAAAATGGTGTTTCTAGTAGCAATTACATATGCGAGGAGAATTTCATAACTCTAGGCTCTATCATCCAAATCCCCTTACGTTGTTTTTCACAAAGACCAAGTTACCTTATGAATTAACCCTTCCTTCTTACTAACGCTAGGGTCTGAACTGAAAATCAGTCAAACAATTAATTTGCCTGTTTTCTTCCCTAATTTTTCAAATAAATAAGATAACATGCTACGTCTTTTAGATGTACATGGACAACTACATTTTATTTACACAGAGCAAAAGATTTCAGGAAATCAGGGCAGTATATTTCTTTCTCACCGAACAGACTGGGATCACCAGTTTCTAAAGTTACCTTGCCCAAATTGATTACTAATTGCATTTCTTTTGTATATACTCAGCAGGGCCTCTTCCTATCAAAGCCTGCTAAGGCACATTCAACTAGATCCATGGCCACTTCTTCTGCGTTCTGGTGTAGAACTTCTATTGATGACATTTGCACTGCAACTACCTGGTCTAATGCTCATACCTTTATTGCTCATTGCAAGCTGGGTTTGACCTCTAGAAGCAGCGCTGCTTTTAGTTCAGTAGTTCTTCTGAATATCCTTTTTTTAATTTCTCCAAGTTTTTTGGGTTTCTAATACCATGATGGGAATGGACCTCATTCCTAAGTCAAAGTATGATTAAAATTCATGAAACTAGTATTGTTTTAATCTTTGATGTTAGCCAAAAGTGCTTTTTGCAGCACCTGCAATATGCCCAGTGTTGACTCATTCTGCAATTCATACATTGTTACATGTATCAGTAACATATCCAAGTATGATTGTAAATTCTTTTTTTTTTTTTTTATAAGACTCATTGCTTCTACTATTATTGGAACTGTGTGGGTATCCTTCCATACTGACCACTTTTCTGCCTTCAAATCCTGGTATTTTATGGCTTTGTCGGCTTTCATGGACTACTTACTGTATCTGGTTTTCTCGCATCTATTTTTTGAACTGTTGGTAATGGGTGATCCCATGAGATATAAACTTTATAATTTTCTATAATGCTTTGTGGCTCATGTTTCCTTGTGTCATCAGTATATCACAACCAGCAACAAGATGTGCGACTGTTTCCAATTCTGTTTTACAAAACCTACATTTGTCTGTTTCTCCCAAATGTTCAATGGACTTTGTAAACCAATCTGTAAGTAGTCCACTATCATGGGCTGCCAATATTAACCTTTCATCTTTTAAATTCACCTCTCCTTAACCATTCCTGCATTAGATCCTGATCAACATGATGTTCCACGAGTTTTCTATACTTACAACCATATTTATGCATTTTCCACATTTCGTGCCTTCTCATCTGATTCTTCCTTTTGTTTTTTTTTTCTTTTGGCAAATTCAGTTGCTGCCTGATTTTTATCTACTTCTGGTTTGATTTCTGTTCACGATTGATACCCATATGCTTCTGCTAAACTAAGCAGGGAAGTCATGTTAGACTTACTCTCCTCATGTTTTAAAATTTTCACTAAATTTAGGGCTTGTGAGGTCAGCAAATATGTATGCAGTCCTAAGATTGCAGATATATAAATGTAATCAATTTTGAGGAGGCCCATACTTCCTTCAGCATTGGGAATATATAGTCTGGGTATACACTGATTTTTATAAATCATTTGATAAGCATGAAGCATCCTTCTTGTTTTCCTGTCCAACCATTCCAACACCTTTTGGGGCCAGTCAGTCACTCCAAAACTGTAAGTTAGGACAGTAAGAGCAAATTGATTTATAGCTTGGACTTTGTTCCTAGATGTTAGCACTATTTTCATTATTAATTTTAGTCCTCTAACATATTCCTAAGTTTTATTTGCATTTGCACATGTTTTATTGTTGATCCTACATCAATTCCCAAATATTTATACACTCCCTCATGTTCAAGTTCTTTCATATCACATTCCTGTCCTAGGCTGATGTTTTCTTGGTGCTGCAGCTTTCCTGCATTAAAGGTTACTTTTGCACATTTATCAATACCATGTTGTTGTTGTGTATTTCGGCTTTTCCTAGTTAGGGGTCGCCACAGCGGAACTCCGGTCCGCTAATGATTGGCAGTAGATTTTTACATGCCGAGTTGCCAGCCCTGAAGCACAACCTTCAATGAAGGTACGCCCATTCACGCATGTCTCTACATAGAAGACGCTTTAGCTGAGAATCGAACAGGACAACGTCTTACTGTGAGGCGACAACGCTACCGCAGCACCACCACATATGCCATTCTTATATCATCTGAAAAAGTTTTTACCCTTGCAGTTGTCCTTTCAGTTCCTCATCTGATGATCTATACAGTTTTAAATCATCCACAAAAAGAAGATGAGAAGTCTTTACATATACTTTGTCATAAGTGATAATTTAATTAAGCAATAACCCACGCCGATATGTGGGTAATGCTGGATTTACCCATGTTTGGTGTGGTTTGGTCACGAGGGCAAAGCCCAATTGGCCAAACAAAGACAACCGTGTAAATCCAGCATTACCCACATCCAGAAGTAGGTTATTGCTATTATACAATGACATTATTTAAGAAAAAAATACTTACTTTTCTTAAATAATGGCATTGTATAATGCCTCCGTGCTGCCCTTCCGCAGCTGTCCGGTATTCTGCAGCAGTTCTGATGTACTGCGCATGCGTATGCTTACGCAATACATCAGAGCTGTATGTGAAAGTAATGGAGAAAGGAAGATCTCCGTTGCTTTTTAAATGGTGTCCCGCTATGTTAAAAGAGTGCGAGATAGCTTTAAAAAAAGCAACGGAGATCTTCCTTTCTCCGTTGCTTTTTTTAAAGCTGTCTCGCTATGTTAAATGAGTTTAACATAGCGAGACAGCTTTAAAAAAAGCAATGGAGATCTTCCTTTCTCCGTTAGTGGAAGATCTCCATTGCTTTTTTTTAAGATATCTCGCTATGTTAAACCCATTTAACATAGCGAGATTACAGCAATGGAGCTCTTCTGTTCTCCGTTGCTATCTAACACAAAAAAAAAAAAAAAAAGATATATTAATGGAAAAAGTCCGGGCGACTGGACCTTTTTCCATTAGTATAAGTCTGATTTACAACAGGCACACTGACCAGTCAGCATGCACGTTTTGGAATATTAATGAGGAGGTCATTGTACAAGAAAGATGTTTCTTGTTTTAAAAAATTAGTCTTTGTTTCATATGACTTTTGTTATCCTTTTGTTCTATTGGCATGACTGAGTTTTCTTCTAAATGACTATAAACTTTGTCGGTATCAGTTCCAGTGTATAGTTTATACATCGTCAGAAGTCAAGTTATTGATCTATTGTTTTTAGGATAGCTTGCAGGTTCATTGTTAAGTAGGCATATTGTTTTCCTGTTGTTAACCAGGTTGGTGTCCTTTCGGGGTACACATATAAATAGTTTTTACTCATGGCTAAATCTTCATGTAAAGATGTTAATACTTTTAGCAGAAGTTAGGTACTGCATCTGGGCTTGGTTTTCTCCAATTAGGAGCTTTTCTTAACTTAGCTTAATAGGTTCCTTACCCAGGGACTCCTCAGACTCTGGAATAGACTGCCCATATATGTCAAGTAGAACGCCTCTCTGGCCCTCTTCAAAAGGAACCTTGATGACTGGATGGGAGATAGGAAATTCACCCCAGGGATCACGTCAGTCACCCTGCTGGACAGGGGTCTAGGAAAGTAAATACTGTGGGAAGAAATAGCCAGGGAATTGTTATGGCTAGGCTTGTATAGGCCCTAGGGCCAATAGCCTAGTACCAACCTATGAACCTATTTTTGGTGATGTTTCAGTTACTTTGCCTTCTTTCCCAATTTTCTATAAAACTTTTTTGAGTCATAAATAAATTGCTTATTTTGTATTTATCTTTTATATTTATCTGCCTGTGCTGATACTTTGGGTTCATTATTTGCAATAGTGCATGATAGATCCTGCAATTTTCTAATACAGTGCATTGCTTTTATCATGTCTGTCTTTCTGAATATTTTTGTTGATCTGTTTCCTGCTTCTATATTCTTCTAACCTTGACAGTTCTTTTTAATTGCTTTATAATTTTCTCTATTTGATACTTCCATGATGGTAATTGATTTCTCTCCATCCTTTCCCATACTGCCCTGTGTTTTGTGGTAAGACCTTATCTGTTATTAATTTAGCTGCACAGTAGTATATCCATTTTACTTCTGTAATATCACATGAACCTCTAAGTACAGTCCTAATTACTGTGTTCATTTGTTTTATCAAACTTTTAACTTTTTGGGTTTTATTGACTTTCTGTGGTCTATTTCCTTCATTAATCTTAATATGTCTGTCCATTTCTATTAAATCAAGCAACTATTCTCTTAGATCATTTTCTTCTAAACTGAGAACACATTCTTTGTTCTCCATTTCCTAGAAGCATTCTACAGAAGAATTCCAGAGCATCTTCCTGTGGCACATTCTCTTCAGTTTCATCCTCTGTCATCCATTGCTCTTTCATATGAGAACTCACTGGCCTATCATTCCAGAACATAGACTCTGTCAGAGTTGCCTGTTTTCTGTTCCTTCCCTTGGTGTGCAGCTCCATCTGAACTTTTGTAGTGGTTTCTTATAGAGGGCTCCAAAGTATCTTCATATGACAACTAAATCAGATATTTCCCACTGCACTGATTTCCCATTAATTTGGGGATCCGTTGCTATATCCTGCTGTGGTGATAGAGCTAGATTTTCTACACTAAATCCTTCATTTTGCAGGTAATCCATAACCTCAGTTCTTATTTCTTCAACTTCTCCATTACTAATCCTTTTTTTTTTTTTTACTTTTCGTCTTTGCTTTCTCATTTCTTGTATTATTTTAAACAAGAAATGTCTTTATTAAATTATCACATACAGGCAATCTTACATTTATATAAATGAAAACAAACTATACAGACATAATTTCAGTTGCAAACATTAATCATTACAAACTGACAAAACTGTAGTTGCAAACATTATACATTACTTATAATCTATCCACTGATTGTCAATCAAACCATAGCTCATTCAAATCCTGCCTTCTTTTAAACCTTGATCCTCCTCTGCAAGTATTGTGCCCACAATTTCCATTTTTCCTAAGTAATTTGCTCCTACCCTTTTCTAAAGATCCCAATTCCAGTTCTTTTATCTCTGTTTCTATATTTGCTGCTTCTAGTAAAGCTGCTTTAGACTTTGATTTCCATTTTCTAGTAATTGTTTTTTAGGCAGCCACCATAATTAGACTCAGTAAAGCCTTATTATGTCTAGACAATTCTGATTCTGTGTCATAGCACAAAATATTTCCTTAGATACACCAGTTTGCTCCCCCAATAACTCTGTCAAAGCAACCTGCAGATTATCTTTAAAGTCTTCCAAATCAGTACACTCCCAGAAAATATGTTCCCAGTTACCTCTTTCTTCTCCTTCACACCTCCAACATTTACTGTCTACCTGAGAAAAAATTCTTTGGAGTCTACTTGGGATATAAAAATACCCATGTAAACACTTTCAAACAGAGATCCCAATTCTTCTAGACTTTGTTGCATATTTTGGAGACAAACATATATCCCCCATTGTTTCTCTGTGAATTGCTTATCCAGTCTCTCTTCCCAATCCTTTCTAACCTCCTCTGATTGATTGTTATAGTTATCATGCAATATTATATATGCTGTGCTAATTACTCCTTTCTTAACAGCAGCTTCTGTTCTAGATTGTACTAAAAACTCTACCAGTGCTGGTCTTTCATTTAAGACCCCCTATTTCTTTCTCTTTGCCTGTACTCTGATATCAATCCTTGATAGGGCAGGCAAACTCTAATCTGCAGTCCAAACAAATTATTGGTGTCTTCCCCTTTCTATTACCTTTCCATCTCTAGTTATTTGCTCCCAATATCTTGGTTCCTTTGCCAGTTTTCTCCAATAAATTCCAGTCCCCTCTTGATTATTGTCTGTATCCCTAATTGCAGTTGTCCATATCAGCAGAATTTCCTTTCTGCATTCCCCTGTTGGCTTAGTTCTTAGCATACTTTCTGCTACTTTATGAATATAATATTCTGTATGACTATTGTTACTCTCCTTAAAGGTCTGCATCCAAAATCCCAGTCTCTCCTTGTTTCTTGACCTTCCCCCCATTTCATCATCATCCCTTTCCACTTTGAATTATAGTTTTCTGCTTAGGCTATGTATACGAGCCTTACTGTGTTGCTTGAAATACTCAAATCTGGTAATCCCAATCTGCCTTGTTTTATTGGAAAAAACATCTTATCTCACTTGACTGTTGCCATCTTCCCCTCCCAGATAAAGTCATTCAGCTCTTTATTAATTGCTATCCACAACTTCTCCTCTGGTTGATAAAAATATGCCTGACCTTGTGTATAAGACTAAAGGGACTCAAACGATTTTAACAGCTTGTATCTCACTATCAATGCCCACATAACAGAGATTCCATTTTCTCAGTTTTTGTACTTTTGTTTAGTCTCTTCCCACATATCCTTAGCTGTCACATCAGAATCATTTTTAATCCATGCTCCTAAATATTTAATTTTATCATGTCCCCATAGGTATGGATATTGCTAAGCCAGTTCATGTGTGGGTACATAACTTACTGTTATTGCCTTTGTTTTACCTTCATTAATTTTGTATCCTGAAAAGATCTGCAACCATCTCAGAATGTACCACAACACTGTAATGTCCATTTCTGATTTTGTCTGGTATAAAATAATACCATCTGCCAATACAGCCTGCTTTTCTTAACTACCATACCAGTTATATCCTTGAATTTCTGCTTTTCTTAACTACCATACCAGTTATATCCTTGAATTTCTGCTTTTCTTAACTACCATACCAGTTATATCCTTGAATTTCTGAGTTTCTCTTATTTTCTTTACCAGTGATTCTAAATATAATGCAAATACCAAAGGGGGGAGAGAGAACACCCCTGCCTGGTTCCTCTGCTCAAGCAGACATTATCAGAAAGGACCCCACCCACTTTAATTTTCGCCTCTGATCCCTCATATATTCTCCTAATCAACCTTAGAATTTTTTCACGGAATGCAAATGCTTCTATTGCCCTTCTTATAAAGTCCCAGTTTACTCTGTGAAATGCTTTCTCTGCATCAAGACCCACAATGAACAGTGGTATTTTCTTACATTCTGCTTCCCTCTGGATCACTGATGTTCTGTTAATGTTGTCAAATGCTTTCCTCCTCTCCACAAAACCACATTGATCCATATCTTTCAATTTTGGCATCATGTTTGCCATTCTTTAGACATTATATACATAAACACTATAATCGTGGTTTAGGATTGAAATGGGCTGCATGAAGCTGGACCTGACGGGTCTTTACCCTCTTTAGGTATTACAGCTACCACTGCTTTCTTCCAGGATGTTGGTACTTATCCTCCTCTTAAAATTCTGTTAACCAAAACCTTCCAGATCCTTATCAGTTTTTTTTCCTTCCTAGCTTTCAAACTTCCACAGGAATACCATCTGTTCCTGGGGACTTTCCTATAGATTGGTTATACATTTACCATTTTATCTCATTTCCTCCTATCCTGTTAGTAATAGAGCCTCAACTGCTTCTAACCTTGGCATATTTAATTCTTCCAGAAACATTTCCATTTGTATATTTTCTTGATTTCCATATTTCTCTGCTTTATACAGAATTTCATAGAATTTCTGAAATATTTCTACTACCTCTACAGGATCCCTTGTTATCTTCCTTGTTATAGGCTTCCTAAGCTTGCTAACAGTCCTTTCTACTTTCTGTTGCCTAAGTTGTTGTGCTTAAAGTTTTTGTGCTCTGGAGTTATAAAAAAATAGTTGCTTAACAACAATCTTTCTAAAATCATGCATATTATCAAGCTAATCCCTTATTTTCTGTTTAGCATTTTGCAGTTGCTTCTTGTTCTGTGGGATTCCCTCTGTTTTGCAGTAACATTTGTCAGTCCCTCTAAATAATTCTTGTTACTTCTTATATTTTTAAATTCAGTTTAATGTTATCCCAATCCTTAGCTATATTTTCAGAAGAAATTTCTATCTTCTCAAAAAGCTAATGAATAATTTCCACTACCCATTCCTTAAATTTCTCTCTTCTCAACAGATAGGTGGGAAGGCACCAATGTCTCATTTTTATTTCATTACCTTGTGTTTTCATTTTAGTTATTTTCGGCGCATTATCTGAAATAGTTACTGGGTGCATTTCATGACTTTCAATTAAATGTGCATGTTCCTGTGAAATGTAAATTCTGTCTAGCCTAGCCCAATTGTTGTATCTTGGGGAATAATATGTAAATTCACTCTGAACTCCTGGTACCAAATTCACATCTTCCATGCCAAACATTTTCATATATATGTTTTTTAAATCTACCCTGCTTTGTTATATTTCCTATCTGGGCCCCCAGACACATCTTCACTGTTGCAAATCAAATTCTAGTCCCCACCTATAAGTAATATTCCTTGCTGAAAGCTGATTAGTTCTCCCAGAATTTTCATTAAGCTCCATTATAGCAATTTTCGGTGGAATATAAATACATGCCTGTGTAATCCTTCTCCATTACCAGCAGCCCCTTAGTACTACAACTTCATAGGTTGGTACTAGGCTATCAGCCCTAGGGCCTATACACACCTAGCCATAACAATTGCCTGGCTATTTCTTCCCTCACTATTTACTTACCTGGACCCCTGTCTAGCAGGGCGACTGACGTGATCCCTGGGGTGAATTTCCTATCTCCCATCCAATCATCAAGGTTCCTTTTGAAGAGGGCCAAAGAGATGTTCTGCTTGACATGTATGGGCAGTCTATTCCAGAGTCTGGGAAGTCTCTGGGTCAGGAAACTATCCTTCCAGCATGTTTTGTTCATTGTGATGACAAGGTTTAGATACATGGAGTGTGTGTCTCTGAGGGATTGGGATTTCTTTAAGTGTAGCATGTCCAACAACTCTGGGTTTGACATGGCCCTGTATGTTAAGCAGAGATCGCCACTGAGTAGACGATATGCGACAGAGTATAGGTGGAGTTTTTTTAGATGGCCAACATAGGGCATCTGCTTTAGGCCTGTGATTTTTTTTAGTGAGGTATTTCTGTGGCATTTCCAGTTGTTGCAGATGTCTTGAGAGGTACATACCAAACGGTGCATTGTATTCTATAATGGGTCTAATGAGGGATGAGTACAGTGGGACAATGACCTCCTTCTTTTCTGGATGAAAAGCCCTTGGTGATGAGGTGTGCCACATAGAAGGATTTCCTGACTGTTGTGGCGATGTGGTTATCGAAGGTGAGACCACTGTGACTGTCCACCTGTGTCCCTAACTCTCTTATCACACTTTTGGTGTTTAGTGTACTGCCACCTATGTGGTAATTCATGGGTACATGTTTTTTCCCAGAGGGGATAACTATACATTTCTTGGCATTGAGCTTGAGCCCATGGTTTTGGCACCAAGCATCTGTTAGGCCCTTTTGTAGAATATCCACATAATTTGGAGATTCAATAATGGCTCCCAGTTTGCAGTCATCTGTGAACTTTGTAAGCCAGAGTCTCTTAGTGTTGGCCTGTACTTCAGAGAAGTAGATGCCAAACAAGAGCAGTCCCAGGACTGAACCCTGAGTTACTCTACTTGTCACTTGTCTGGAGCTGGATTTGGAGTCAGCTACTTTTTCAGTAAGCCAGTTGGCAACCCATCGAGTGACATAGGGATTAGTGCCCAACTTAGTAAGTTTATCTATGATTCCAGAGTGGGGGATGGTGTTGAAGGCCTTGGCAAGGTCCAGATAGGCTGTGTGGACCACCTTACCCTTATCCACGGCTCTGGAGACTGATTTGAAGAATTCCATCAGGTTCAGGAGACAAGATCAGCCCTTCACAAACCCAAAGTGTGTGGGGTCCAGTGTTTGAAGGTTGCCAGTGTCTTTGTGTATAAGTTCCATGATAATAAGATGTTCTTCATGTTTCACTGTTGCAGTCATCACAGTTGGGTTATCTGCTTGCAGTAGCCCTCAGTCGGCCTGATTATCAAAGTCTTGGATCCTGCGTCGGTTGTTGTCTCATCTTCCGTGACTTCAGGTAGTCAGGGCTATAAAGCATGCAGCTGACGCCATTACTTCAGTCTTTCTTGCCGTGCGGTGCCCGAAGCAGAAGCAGTTCGGAAGTGCCAGTTGGCTGGCTCCTGAAATTTTCGTTTTCGAGTTTCAGAACCAAAGTCTTCAACTAAAGGTAAGTACCTCGTTGGGGAAACTTTTTCTTGCTCTAAACCATTGTCAGTAAAAGTCAATAATTGTATTTCTTGTGGAAAACAAATACCTTATAAAGATTTTCATTCATACTGTATTCCTTGCCTAGGCCCCAACCATGGTGTACCTCTCTGTTGGTTTTGTGCCTTATTTAAACAACAAACTATTAATTGTCGGTATATTTATGCCTCTAAATATTTTGGTACTCAGTTCAATTATCCAGATATGTCTTCAGTAAGCCACCCGACTACCGACATTCTGAAAAAACACAAAAATAAAGACAGAGACAGACCGCCTACGTCCAAAGCTGCCGACAATGCTACTCTTAAGCTAGTTGCCAGTTCACCGGTACTCAGTAAGGCACTTTCACAGCTCCTAATACCAGCTACTTCAGATTCGCAGGCCTCTACTGAGACCTATTCGGAGTCTGGTATGCCACGAGATGCTTCACCTGTGGAACCTGTGGATGTCTCTACCTTGGATGGGTCAGGAGGCGCTGTGCAGGCACCGGCTTCTGACGGTGTATTCAGGCCTACTGACTTGCATATTAAACCTATGCCATCTTCTTCTTCTTCAAGGCCTAAAAGTCGAACCGTGCCTAGAAAATCATGGTCAGGCCTCTATGTCTAAAAAACAAATGATAAGAATAGCTGAAGACCTTATTACTTTAATCAGGGGAAGCCAGCCTTCCCCCTCTAAGAGACCTAGGACTGAATTTGCTTATGATACTTCTGACCAAGATTCTGAAATTTCTGTTTCCACTGATGACCAGGATTTACCCTTATCTACCTATGAGGATTCTGATGCAGAGGACTCCATTCCCTCTGCCCTCCCCAGAGGATTTTTCTTTTGGTCAAACCTTGCATACTCTTAGGGAGCATTTTCACTGGGAAAGCCAGGATTACTCTGATTCTAAAAAGAGGCTTAGGGATTTCTTACTCTTGCCCCAACACAGGCCTTTAGCTATCCCTCCTGTACTAGACATTGTTGATGATGCCTTTTCAGAATCTAGCTTGGCCCCTGACTCTTTACTTCCTGCTCTCAGAAAACCTGATAGATATTACAGGGTTCCTGACTCTCACAAGTTCCTTTTTAAAAATCCTACTGTGGATCCTGAGACCATTTCACAGGGACCCAAGGGCATTAAGGCTACTACTGCCACAAATCCTACCCCCTCTGACAGAGATTCGAGGGCACTGGATAGATCGTGTAAGAAGGTATACACTTCTGCAACCGTGGACATAAGGGCCTTAAACTGCCAGTTTCATATGTTAAAGTATCAGCAGCATATTATTGGATTGCTTAAACAGAAAATGATGTTGATTCTTGACTGTGCTGAAAATAAGGATTTACAGGATTTAATGCAGTCTGCTGAGCAGGTTGGAAAACATACTTTGCAGTGTGGTTTTGATTCACTAGAGGCATCTTGCAGGGCTGCTATCACTGGGTCTGTACTTAGAAGTCATGCTTGGCTTAAGGAGCAATCTTTGCCTGATCATGTTAAAGCTATATTGCTGGATGCTCCCTTAAATCAGGACTGCCTGTTTGGTAACAAAGCAGAAGAAGTTCTTAAAAAGATGGAGGAAAAAGCTAAGTCTATGCAAACTGTTAAAGATTTCCTACAAGTACAGCCGCCAAGATTCAGTAGGCATTGGCTCTCTAAGAATTGGTCCTTTCCTGCCTCTTTCAGGCCTTTTCAGTCTAAACCCAGAACCAGCAGAACACCCAGGCTTCAGTCCCAGGGTACGCACAGGACTAAGCAGTGGGGAGCTCCCACTTCCAAATCAAGGAGTAGTAAGACTCCCCCCTATGATAAGCTGCCTCAATGATTTAACTTTAAAACTTCCAAGCACTTCTCAACTGAATGCTCCTTTAGGGGGAAAGATTATGCTGCAGGCAAAAAACTGGGAACTCATTACGCAGGACAAATGGGTTTTAAATATGGTTTCCCAAGGATACAGATTTCACTTGCACACGTTACCAACCCCAAACGGTTGGCCAGATCTACCCCCAAATCAGTGGGCAGAGGCTCAAAAGCAAGTACTCTCTCTCTTAAGCATAAAGGCAATTCAAACTGTACCAGAAGAGGAAAAGGGACAAGGTTTTTACTCAAGACCTTTCCTGGTACCCAGAAAAGACAACTCATGGCATCCTATCCTGGACCTTTTTATCCTAAACACCTTTATGGTGATTCCAAAATTCAAAATGCTAACTCTTCACCAGTTGCTTCCTATGCTAGGCAAGGATGCCTGGTTGGCAACACTAGATTTAAAGGAAGCCTACCTGCCCATTCCAGTCACGGAATCTTGCAGAAGATACCTACGCTTCAAAGCAGGCTACATGCAGTATCAGTTCTCTGCACTGCCCTTTGGCTTATCTACTGCATCCAGGGTATTCACAAAGTGCCTAGCTCCAGTCATAAAATTAGACCCTCGTAGTAACAGCCTGCATATCATTGCTGGAGCCTTCCTGTGTCCTGACAGAGTGCTCTTCAAACTATCTGGAGATATACAGAGCTGAGTATATTTTTCTGGCACTTCAGAGTTGTGTACTGGTAATTGTTGTTTGACTAATTTTATATCATTCCTGGCTGACTTCAAAGTTGTGCACTGTTATTTTTGCTTCACTGTATAGTTTTTCAGATCTCTGCTGAAGGTGTTGGTTTTCCCCTACCCACCCTCCCTATTCTTGTTTTGTTTAAATTTGGAGGTTTTTGCAGTTGCCTGCCCCCACTGTAGATTTGATCTGGGACACTCCCCCCACTCCAATCTCTTTACCTCTTTCTGCCTAATAGATTCCTTCTGCACTTGTTTTTTGTCATTTTTAATTTAATTGCATTTTTTAAACTGTTTGGTCTAATATTGCTACATACTCGTGTGCTAGCTTGCACTGCATTTGAATTGTTTTTACTGCTGTTTTGGCTACTTTTCTGTGTGAGTGTGTGTGTGTGTGTGTGTGTGTGTCTATAAATATATATATATATATATATATATATATATATATATATATATATATATATATATATATATCTTTCCTGTAACTAGTGTAGTCCAGATTCAGATTTGCTGTATCCAGGACTGTATGTAAGCTTCTGAGACCCCCAACCTTTCTGTGTTGGAGGGAAGTCTTCTAGCTTATCAGTGGGCGTGGTAAGCATTAGGTAACCTATCTAACACATAAGGAGTGGTTCTGGCCCAGAAATTGTAATTACTGGCCGTTTGAGCAGTTTTTCCATCTCTCCCAACTTTTTGATTTAAAAGCCCGCATTTGCACTTGTTTCCCCCCTTTCCTGTAACTAGTTTAGTCCAGATACAGATTCTTAGTTTAAGCACTTGAATTTGCTTATTCGTGATCAGCACTTGTTCAGAACTTGTAAGCACTAAATAACCTACTAATTACTACAGCACTCAACCTTCCTCGTTACCTAGAGGAAAACAGTTTTGGTACTTACTTTCCTCACTTGCTTAGAGAAAAACAGCTCTTGTACTCACTTTCCTCACTTATTTAGAGGAAAATATTTTTTTATTCAGGCATGTCCAAGGGCCAGCTCCCAGTGTTCTCTCCTGTCTATCTGATGAATCTGGGCATCTTGGGGTAATGTAGAAATTGCTTAATGTACACAGACAACCCTCTCCTCCTACCACCCAACACTACAACCTGTGAGAGATGCACTTATTTAGCCAAACTGGAGGTAAAGCTCTCTCCAATCAAGACTGAACTTGACAGTCAAGAGGAGAAGGTAAACACTTGCACCACACCACACATCACAGTCTCACTAAATCTACTTTCACACATAGTAACACAAAAACATTCGTGGAGGCTCTCAGTAATAATTTATCTAAGAAACGGAGACCTCGAAAGCAGAAACGCAAGCAACCTCCATCCCCCAACACAACCCAAATGACACAATGCCCGCAGACTCAGTGTGCCACTCAACCACAGCCAATAAGGCAAAACAATGTACCCAACACACTAGTCATAGGTGACTCTATAGTCAGGCACACTGATGTCCCACTCACCAGGCTAAACAAGGAGAAGGTTACTGTCAGCTGCCGGTCGGGTGCCAGAATCCGTCACATAACCCACGCACTCAGGTCACGCCACAACAAGTACAAATATGACACTGTCATTGTCCATGTTGGTGTGAATGACCTGAGCCATACCTCCCTGGACTACATGAAAAGAGACATGGAAGAGTTCTCCAATCTTGTAGCCCAGGCAGGTATGACCCTAGCCCTGAGTAGTATTCTGCCATCACCCAGAATGATGCTGCAGTACAAGGACAAAATGATTGACTTCAACAATTGGCTAAGCTTTTGCTGCCATTCTGAAGGGATCCAGTATCTGTCTGCCTGGGATGACATGGTCGACAGACCACGATGCTTTGCCAGAGATGGCATGCACCTGTCACCCCTGGGATTCTGGATACTGGCTAAGGTTCTTGCCGTCCCTATAGTGTCTTTTTTGGGCAAGGTTCAAATGACAAATTCACCACTGTAACAGGAACAGGCAAGCAAAAACTGAGGGTGATGCTACTCAATGCTAGAAGTCTAAATCTCAAAGTGCACTCACTCGAGAAACTCCTTAAAATGGAGAACATCCATATCTGTGTAATGACTGAGACCTGCTTCAAGGCTCCAGAGAGCACCCCTGCACTACCAGGCTATAACTCATACCACACTTTTCGTCCATGTAACCTGGACCGGAACACCAAAGGCGGGGGTGTGTCCATATTCATTAAGGATATCCACACCTCTAGGCTAATTGCTCAGCATAATGCAGCCGAGGTTATCCAAGTACAACTAACTCTGGGCAAAACTGCAATCCAAATTGTAGCTTTGCTACAGATCACCCACCATGCCCCAGGATTCCCACTCCTCTTTTCTTGATGTACTGGAAAATATTAGGGTTCAACCAAACACCCTAATAATGGGCAATTTCAACTACCCCACCATTAACTGGGAAAACTATTCCTGTACCAACTCCTTCACTCAACGCTTTCTGGAATTCATAAACTCCAATGCCCTGGATCATCTTATCCATACCCCCACCAGGGCAACAATATCCTAGATCTAGTCATTACCAACATGAGTGACCGGTGCTCCACACCTGAAGTCAACGCCTCATTGGTCCGATCCAACCATAAGCTAATTACCCTAGATATCCACATCCTGCCCCCACCCCCCATTACGGAAACCAAGGTAAAACATTTCTCCAAAGGCAACTTCATGCTTCTTCAGACAGAAGTGGTGAACTTCATGACACCCATGCAGATGGATAATACCGTTACGACTACTGAATCCTACACAATTGCACTTTATAAGCACTTACATGAGTGCATGGATCGTGCTATCCCAAACAGAACCAAGACGCTATCCTCCAAAAAAAGGAAGCCAATCTGGTGGTCCCCTGCCATAAACAAACTGTACAACAGAAGGAAGAAACTGTTGCAAAAGAAAGTAAAATCCCATGAGTGGAGGAGCTCCCTGGTCAGCCTCAGTAAGAAGCTGCAATCCCTGATAAAGTCCTCCAAAGCTAGCTACAAAAACAAAATCACCACTGATTCTAAAGACAACCACAAAGCATTCTATAGCTTTGTCAAGAATCTCAATGGCAACACTCAGATCTGCTCTGAGTTACAGCACAATGGCACTAAATATACAGACCCAACTGATATTGCCAACATCCTGGCAGATAGGCTCAGGGCTAACTTTACCCCCCTCTCACCCCCTAAAGAGCCCATCTTTTTACCAGAAGAATGCAAAGTTCCTGTAATCATGGCAGCACAGGTAAAAACCACACTCTCCAAAGCCAAGAACACAGCATCCATGGGACCAGACAACATCCCAGGCTGCATTCTACATGAACTACAGAACAAACTGGCACCCCCACCTAAGTACCATGTTCAATCATAGCCTCACCTCAGGCTTTGTTCCTGCTGAATGGTGCACAGCGATGGTTATCCCACTCCACAAGGGGGGAGCCACCACGGACCCCAGGAACTACTGCCCCATTAGCCTGATGAGCCTGGTCTGCAAGGCCATAGAATGTATTATCATGAAACTTGTATCTGACATGGCTTAGTGGTAAATCACTTTGGCTATAGTGTACAGGGTCCTGGGTTTGAGCATTGCAAAGGCTGTTTATTTTTGGGTTGGGAGGGTGGCCTAATGGTTAAGGTGTTTGCCTTGCAAACACAAGGTACAGGGTTTGAATCTCACAGGGGATAACTGGCTAGGCATAAAATGGCTCGCAAGGGCAGTTAGCGTAGTACTAGCCTATGAACCTATGAACAAAGATATTGGTAATCTCCAAACTCTGGACCCCACCCAGTTCGGGTTTGTAAAAGGCAGATCATGTCTCCTAAACTGATAGACTTCTTTGAAGCAGTCACCCAAGTCATTGACAAGGGTAAGGTGGTTCACACAGCCTATCTAGATCTTGCCAAGGCTTTCAACACCATCCCCCACTCTGGAGTTATAGATAAATTCACTAAACTAGGTATACATCCCTATGTCACAAGATAGGTTGCCAACTGGCTCACTGACAGAACCCATACTGTGAAAGTAGCAGACTCCAAATTTTACTTCAGACCAGTGACAAGTGGAGTACCACAGGGTTCAGTCCTTGGGCCTCTCCTGTTTGGTATCTACTTCTCTGAAGTACAGGCTAATGCAGAAGGTCTTTGGCTAATGAAGTTTGCAGATGACTGCAAACTAGGAGCCATAATTAAAACTCCTAACGATGTGAACATCCTACAAAAGGGACTCACTGAGACAGATGCCTGGTGTCAAAGCCATGGCCTCAAGCTCAATGCCAAAAAGTGCATTGTCATCCCCTTTGGTAAAAACTCTGTACCCATGAACTACAACATAGGCGGTAGTATACTTAACACCGAAAGTGTGATAAGAGACCTTGGGTCTAAGGCCAGCTTTGAGAGAAAAATTGCACAGGGCACTAAGGATAATCACAAAGCTTTCTTTAGTTATGTTAGGAACCTGGGTGGGAATTCCCAGATATGCTCAGAATTAGTCCAAAATGACAAAAAATACACTGAACCCACAGACATTGCCAACATCCTAGCTGACAGGTTCAGCGCAAACTTCTCCCTCCCCACCAAAAGGGTAAATATCTATCCCAGCAGAGTGCTGCCCCCGACATCTCAGATGCTCAGGTAAGAGCCGCCCTCTCCAAAGCAAAAAACACAGCATCAATGGGACCAGATGGTGTCCCAGGCTGCGTCCTACATGAACTCCAAGAAGAGCTAAACCCAAACATAAAACTACTGTTCAATCTCAGCCTTACTACAGGATATGTACCCAAAGAGTGGCGTACAGCAACAGTGGTCCCTCTCCACAAAGGTGGTGCCTCAACGGATCCTGGAAACTATCGCCCCATAAGCCTGACTAGCTTGGTCTGCAAAGCTATGGAAAGGATCATCATGGACCTCATAAATAAAGATATTGGGGCCTACAGACACTGGATCCTACCCAGTTCGGCTTTGTTAAGGGCAGATCCTGCCTCTTAAACCTGGTTGATTTCTTTGAAACAGTCACCAAGGCCATTGATGAGGGGAAGGTGGTCCACACAGCCTACCTGGACCTCGCAAAAGCCTTCGATACAATACCCCACTCGGGCATTATAGATAAGCTCACCAGCTTAAATATAAACCCCTATGTCACTAGATGGGTTGCAAACTGGCTCAAGGACAGAACCCACATGGTTAGAATTGCTGGAGCCATGTCAGACTCCAAACCAGTTACAAGTGGCTTCCCACAAGGCTCGGTCCTGGGACCTCTCTTGTTCAGTATATATTTCTCGGAGGTACAGGCCAACACGGAAGGACTGTGGCTGACCAAGTTCATAGATGACTGCAAACTAGGCACCATAATCGACTCTCCAGCCGACACAAGCATGCTCCAAAAGGGCCTTATAGTCATCCCCTTTGGCAAAAACAAAGTGCCCACAAATTACCACATAGGTGGTAATCCATCAAGTACAGAAGAAGTAATTAGGGACCTGGGGACCCAAGTTGATAGCAGTCTCTCATTTGACAACCATGTGGCCAAAGTGGTTAGAAAAACATTTTATATAGCCCACCTAATCATGAAGGGACTCGCATCTAGATCAGGGGAGGTCATCATGCCTCTTTACTCATCCCTCATCAGGCCCATAATTGAGTACAATGCCCCTTTTATGTTCCTTACCAGACACCTGCAGCAACTGGAAAGACCCCAAAAGTACCTCACCAAGAGGATCAAAGGGCTCAAACAGATGCCATATGCTGCCCAGTTAAAGAAACTCCAGCTCAGTGGCATACCGCCTGTTCAGGGGAGATCTGTGCCTGACGTATAAAGCCATGTCCAACCCAGAATTAATGGACATGCTGCACCTCAGAAAATCCAAATCCCATCGAGCTACGCGCTGGAGAGACTTGAACCTCAGCACTGAAATAAATAGGACATGCTGGAGGGACAGATTCATAACCCAGAGGCTCCCTTCACTCTGGAATAAAATCCCAGTCCAGGTTAGGCAGAGTCCCTCATTGACTCTCTTCAAGAGGAATCTTGATGAGTGGATGGGAGATTGTAGGTTTAACCCGGGTATCACTTCTGTGTCACTGTTAGACAGAGGCACAGTATACTAACCTCGAAAAAGGGCATAGCATAATTAATTTAAAATGGGTGGCGAAAGCCAAACACATTCTGGCTAGGCTTATAAATGCCCTAGGACAGATAGCCTAGTATGAACCTATGAACCTATGCTCCAATGCTCCACTTAAAGAAATCCCAATCCCTCCAAGCTATAAGCTCTAGGGACCTAAACCTTGTCACCACAACCACAATAAACAGAACATGCTGGAGGGATAGATTCCTGTCCCAGAGACTTCCCATACTCTGGAATAAACTACCTATCTATATCAAACAAAGCTCCTCATTAGCACTCTTCAAGAAAAATCTTGATGATTGGATGGG
The DNA here is from genome assembly GCF_019279795.1 of Protopterus annectens. Classification (NCBI taxonomy): domain Eukaryota; kingdom Metazoa; phylum Chordata; order Ceratodontiformes; family Protopteridae; genus Protopterus; species Protopterus annectens. The sequence continues at coordinate 32,322,414 of NC_056730.1, read as the reverse complement.
AAATAGGAAATTCACCCCGAGGATCACCTCTGTGGCTCTGCTCCACAGTGGCACAGGAAAATAATTTTCTTGGGTGGCAAAAGCCAGGGTACCTTTTTGGCTGGGTTTGTATAGGCCCCAGGGCCAATAGCCTAGTACCTACCTATGAACCTACCTCTGAACATAGCATTTTGCAGGCAAAGAAATATTCACATATACCCATACCTGGACGATTGTCTAATTCAGGCAGAAAGCCAGGACATACTTTTGAATCATCCTGGCATTTGTACAAAAGGTGATAACTTGTCTGGGGTACACCATAAACGAAAAGAAATCACATCTTGTACCCTGTCAACAAATTATATTCCTGGAAGCAAGCTTGAACACAAATTCCCAGATGGCTTTCCTCACTTACTTCCAACTAATGGCCAATAAAAACCCTGCTATCTGCAAGGCAAATACTGCTAGCCTTGGGGTTCATTGCCTCCTGCATTCTACTAATTCCATATGCAAGACTGCATATGAGGAAACTACAATGCTATCTAAAAAGCCTATGGTGTCACCATTATCAGGATCTAGAAGCAATGATTCATACCTTGCCTACAGTTAGAGCTGCTTTGGTGGCAGAGGCCAGCCACCAAAACAAGGGACTACCATTCACTGTACCCCCTGCCACCCAAACCCTAACAACAGATGCATCAGACTATGCATGGGGGGCTCACCTGGCAGAGAAGTGCATTCAGGGCAATTGGAACCCAAGTCAAATCCACCTGCATATCAATCAAAAAGAAATGTTAGCTGTACAGAATGCTCTGGCAGCCTTCAAGGACCACATTCTTCCAGGACAATTAATGGTAAAGATGGACAACACCACTGTTATGTGGTACATAAACAAGCAGGGGGGTACCCATTCATACCCCCTCTGCAGACTAGCCATGGCTCTGTGGAACACAGCCTTGAGCTACCAAGTGCTTCTACAGGCTTAATTCCTGCCAGGAAAACTAAATACACTGGCAGACGAACTAAGCAGAAATCTCATGGACCCACACGAGTGGAAACTGGAACCAAATACTTTCAGCATGTTGATAAACAAATGGGGGAGCTCAGATATAGACCTATTTGCCTCCCCTCAGAACTACCAATTGGACAAAATCTGCACAAGGACTCCCCACAAACAAGCTTGGAAAGTGGATGCTCTATCCTTCAGCTGTTTATGCCTTTCCTCCTCTGCCTCTCCTCTCCAAAGTACTACTAAAGATCAAACAGGACAAACCAAGGATGATACTGATTGCTCCAGACTGGCCATGCCAACACTGGTACCCCCTCTTGTGCAGTGTGTCACTGCTGGCTCCATGGCACCTGCCTCAGACCCTACCCTGCTGTCACAGCAGGAGAGCCAGATTCTGCACCCTCAGCTTCAAACCCTGAACCTGGCAGCCTGACTAATTACCTAATCTCTCCAATGTTCTTCGTGTTTCAATGTTGCTGTCATTACATTTGGGTTATCTGCTTGCAGGTAGCCCTCAGTCAGCCTGATGTCTTGGGTCCTCCGTTGGTTGCTGTCCCTTCTTCCATGACGTCAGGTCGTCAGGGGTATAAAACATGCAGCCGACACCATTACATCAGTCTTTCTTGCTGTGCAGTGCCCGAAGTAGAAGCAGTTCGCAAGTGCCGGTCAGCTGACTCCTGAAATTTACATTTTCGAGTTTCAGAACTGAAGTCTTTAACTAAAGCTAAGTACCCCGTTGGGGGAAACTTTTTCTTGCTCCTTACCGATGTCAGTAAAAGTTAATAATTGCATTACTTGTGGAAAGCAAATACCTCATAAAGATTTTCATTCGTACTGTATTCCTTGCCTAGGCTCTGACCACGACGTACCTTGCTGTTGGTTTTGTGCTTTATTTAATCAGCGCACTATCCATCACCAGTATATTTTTGCCTCTAAATATTTCGGTTCTTGGTTTAATTATCCAGAAATGTCATTGGTTAGCCATCCGACTACCGGGATTCCGAAAAAATGCAAAGATAAAGACAGAGACATGCCGCCGAGGTCCAAAACTGCCGAGGACACTTCTAAGCCAGTCACCAGTTTGCTGGTACTCAATGAGGCACTTTCGCAGCCCCTGATACCCGCTACTTCTGATTCGCAGGCCTCGACTGAGATCCATTCGGAGTCCGGTATGCTGCGAGATGCTTCAACTATGGAACCTGCGGATGTCTCTGCCTTGGATGGGTCCGGCTTCTAAGGGTGTATTCAGGCCTATGGACTTGCATATTAAACTGACACCTCCTTCTTCCCTTAGGCCTAAATCTTGAACCATGCCTAAAAAACTGACGCCCAGGCCACATGCTCAGGCTTCTTGCCTACAAAACAAATGATAAGAATGGCTGAAGATCTAATAACCCTAATCAGTGGTAGCCAACCCCCCCCCCCCCCCCTCTAAGAGGTTTAGGACTGAACTTGTTTATGAATCTTCTGATCAGGATTCTGTTTTTTCTGATTCTTCTGATGATCTGGATTTGCCCTTATCTACTTATGAGGATTCTGATGAATAGGACTCTATTCCCCCTGCTTCCCCTCCAGAGGATTTTTCTTTTGGTGAAACCTTGCATACTCTAAGAGAGCATTTCCACTGGGAAAACCAGGATTTTTATTATTCAGAAAAGAGGCTCAGGGATTTCTTACTCCTGCCTCAGCATAGGCCTTTAGCTATCCCTCCTCTACTAGACATTGTTGATGATGCTTTTTCAGAATCTAGTTTGGCCCCTGATTCCTTGCCTCCTGCTCCCAGAAAACCTGACAGATACTACAAGGTCCCTGAGTCACACAAGTTCCTTTTTAAAAATCCTATTGCGGATCCAGAGACTATTTCTCAGCAGCCCAAGGGCATTAAGGCTTCTACTGCTAAAAATCTTACCCCTTCTGATAGAGACTCCAGAGTGTTGGATAGATGGGGTAAGAAGGTTTACACTTCTGCAGCCTTGGCCATCAGGGCTTTAAACTGCCAGTTTCATATGTTAAAGTATCAGCAACGTGTTATTGGATTGCTTTAACAGAAAATGATGTTGATTCCTGATTGTGTGGGAAATAAAGAATTACAGGATTTAATGCATTCTGCTGAACAGGTTAGAAAACATACTTTGCAATGTGGTTTTGATTTATTAGAGGCCTCTTGCAGGGCTGCTGTTACTGGGTCTGTGCTCAGAAGGCATGCTTGGCTTGGCTTAAGGAGCAATCTTTAACTGATCATGTTAAAGCTAAATTGTTGGATGCTCCCTTAAATCAGGACCGCCTGTTTGGCACCAAGGCTGAGGAAGTTCTTAAAAAGTTGCAAGATAAAGCTAAATCTATGCAAACTATTAAAGATTTCTTACAAGTTCAACCTCCTAGATTTAGTAGGCACTGGCCCTCTAAAAATTGGTCCTTTCCAGCCCCTTCCAGGTCTTCTCAAGCCAAACCCAGACACAGCAGGAACTCCAAGTTTCAGTCCCAGGGGACACACAGGACTAAGCAGTGGGGGGCCTCCACTTCCAAATCTGGGAGTAATAAGACTCCCCCCTATGGTAAACTGTCTCAATGACTTCCTTTTAAATTTCCAAGCACTTATTAACTGACTGCCCCTTTGGAGGGAAAGATTGTTCTTCATGCAAAGAATTGGGAACTTACTACCCAGGACAAATGGGTTTTAAATATAGTGTCCCAGGGATACAGATTTCACTTCCACACGTTGCCAACACTAAACAGGTGGCCGGACCTACCCCAAATCAGTGAGCAGAGGCCCAAAAACAAGTACTTTCTCTCTAAAGCATGGCAGCTATTCAGTTGGTACCAGAAGAGGAAAAGGGACAAGGTTTCTACTCGAGACTTTTCCTGGTACCCAGAAAAGACAATTCATGGAGTCTTATCCTGGACCTGTCTACTCTAAACACCTTTTTGGAGATTCCAAAATTCAAGATGCTGACTCTTCACCAGTTGCTTCCTATGCTAGGCAAAGAAGCTTGGTTGGCAACACTAGATGTAAAAGGAGCATACCTGCATATCCCAATCAGGGAATCTTGCAGAAGATACCTTCCCTTCAAAGCAGGCTACACACACTATCAGTTCTCTGCACTGCCCTTTGGCTTATCTACTGCTCCCAGGGTATTCACAAAGTGCCTAGCTCCAGTTATTGCATTTTGTAGGCAAAGAAATATTCAAATATACCCATACCTGGATGATTGTCTAATTCAAGCAGAAAGCCAGGACATACTTTTGAATCATCTGGCCTTTGTACAACGGGTTCTAAAATGTCTGGGGCACACCATAAACAAAAAGAAATCTCACCTGGTACCCTGTCAACAAATTATATTCCTGGGAGCAAGCTTGAATACAACTTCCCAGATGGCTCACCTCACGCCAGAGAAACAAATTCATTTGACAACCTACTTCAAACAAGTGGCCACAAAAACCCTGTTATCTGCAAGACAAATACAGCAAGCCTTGGGGTTCATAGCCTCCTACATTCTTCTAATTCCATATGTGAGACTGCATATGAGGAAACTATAGTGGTATCTAAAAAGCCTATGGTGTCAACATTCCCAGGATCTAGATGCAATGATTTATGTCATTTCTTGCCTACGCCTAGAGTTTCTTTGGTGGGCAGAGGCCTGCCACCAAAACAAGGGACTACCTTTCACACCACACCCTGCCACCTAAAACCTAACAACAGACGCAGCAGACTATGCATGGGGGGGCTCACCTGGCAGGAAAGTGCATTTAGGGCAAATGGAACCCAAGTCAAATGCACCTGCATATCAATCAAAAAGAAATGTTAGCTGTACAGAATACTCTGACAGCCTTCAAGGACCACATTCTTCCAGGACAAGTAATGGTAAAGACGGACAACACCACTGTTATGTGGTACATAAACAAGCAGGGGGGTACACATTCTTACCCCATCTGCAGACTAGCCATGGCATTGTGGAACACAGCCTTGAGCTACCAAGTGCACCTACAAGCTCAGTTCCTGCCAGGAAAATTAAATACACTGGCAGACGGCCTAAGCAGAAACCTCATGGACCCACACTAGTAGAAACTGGAACCAAAGATTTTCAACATGTTGACAAGCAAATGGGGAGAACAGATATAGACCTATTTGCCTCTCCCCAGAACTACCAATTGGACAAATTTTGTACAACGTCTCCCTACGAACAAGCCTGGAAAGTGGATGCTCTATCCTTCAGCCGGAAAAACCTATCAGTCTATGCCTTCCCCCTTCTGCCTCTGCTCTCCAAAGTACTTCTAAAAATCAAACAGGACAAACCAAAGATGAGTTTGATTGCTCCTGACTGGCCACGCCAACACTGGTATTCCCTCCTGCGCAGTGTGTTATGGTTATGCCCATGGCACCTGCCTCAGACTCCTTCCCTGTTGTCCCAGCAGGAGAACCAGATTTTTCACCCTCAGCTTCTAACACAGAGCCTTGAAGCCTGGCTAATTACCTAATCTCCCCTTTACCATCCCTCAGTAAACCTGTGATTGATATCATTTTAGAGGCAAGGAGGCCTAGTACTAGAAAATCTTATGCTGAAAAATGGAAAAGATTCTCTGCCTGGAACCAATCTCAAGGGATGAGCACAGCAGCGCCCAATTTACCTCCGCTTTTACTATACTTAACTGAGATGCTTCACAAGGGCCTGTCTTTTTCCTCCATTAAAATCCACGCCTCAGCCATTTCAGCTCACTATAACAAATAACCTCCCGTCTTCTCTCATCCACTGCTCAAGCAGTTCCTCAGAGGGGCCAAAAATTTGAAACCACCCAGGAGAGCTCCAACCCCTGCCTGGGACCTTAACTTTGTTTTGGAGAAACTCACTGTACCTCCTTTCTAGCCAGCTCCTACTGTGGAATTAAAATTTCTTTCTTGGAAAACAGCTTTCCTTTTAGCAATCACTTCAGCTAGAAGGGTATCTGAATTACAGGCCCTTATGGCAGTGGAGCCTTTCATCATCTTTCATGCGGACAGGGTGTCCATCAGAACCAATCCATCCTTCATGCCCAAGGTGGTATCCAGTGTGGCTATTAATTAGTCCACTCATTTGCCAACTTTCTTTCCCAATCCACAGAACAAAGGGGAATGGATACTGCATTCCTTAGATGTGCACAGACAACTTAGATTCTACTTGGACAGGACTAAACCTCAAAGGAAATCTGAACAACTGCTGGTGGCATTTGCTGCAGGGGCAGAGGGAAAGGCTATTTCAAAGCAAACCATTTCTAAATGGATAGGCCATTGCATTAATTTCTGCTATAAGCACCATGGAAAACCTATCCCCCAGGGGATCAGACCTCACTCCACTAGGGCTGCAACTACCTCTACAGCCTTTCTCAGAGGCGTCCCATCCAGGGACATCCTAGAAGCTGCTACCTGGAGTTCTGTACATACTTTCACCAAGCATTATCATTTGCCAATTTTCTCTAAATCCAGAGCTGGGTTTGCCACTGCTGTCTTGCAGGGCCTTATAGCTGGTCATAATGCTATTTAAATTCCTCCTCCCAACCATAGCTTTGGGAATCTACCCAAATGTCCAAAAATTAAAACCGGTGAGATGGTGCATGAATTTCACCAAAACAAAAACAAAAATGCACTACAAGGACTGCCAGACAAGTAGTTTAATAGCCAAACAATAAAATGCTCAACAGATAAAATTGGTTAAGCGCTTTCATCAACCAAAGAATGACTTCCGCAGAACACAGTGAAACAAATTAATTAAGCTTATATACTCTCCAAATTCAAATGTTTAACTAATAACTAAATAATTGATTCTTAAAGCAATATACCTCATTTGTGCCACAGTTAAAAACACAGTATTAAAATGTACCAATAGTATATTTCCAAATAAATAAGTATGCAAATAATGTTGTACATACATATATATTAACATTTTATATATACTCTTATCCACATATCCAGGTATGTTTTTTATTTTTTGGGCTGTTTTAATATATTAGCCCTTTCTTTTAATACTGGTAAAATAGATAAATAATCATTCAGACCAGCAAAGAAAGTTTGAAGCTAATCTAAGCTGCCACATTAACTCTTTCTTAACCAAACAGTTTTTCCAATCTCCCCCTCTACCATCAAGTTCAGCAGTGTCAATGATACCAAATTTAAACCCTGTATAGCCTTCACAAACTATAGAATGCCTATAAAGAGCATTCGTCTCTTTTTTATTTTTTTATCTCTTAGAAATGTTCGTAAATCCTACATTTGAGGGCCCTCTCAGTTTTACCAATGTAGAATCCACTACAGGTGTTACATAGGGTAATATATACTAACCTACTCGTATGGCAATTCCCCTTTTTTAAGTATAGAATATTCTCAACCATGTTATTTAAAATAATAGGTGAAACCTGCAAAATATGTTGGCATTGTGAGCATAGCCCACAAGGTATAGTGTTTTCACCTAAATTGAGTTTAACACCTCCAACTCTCTCTAGACTAGTTTTCAAATTAATGCCCACCTAAGTGGAAAAAGTGGGTTGTGTACCCACTTTCTCATATATGTTACTATTGGTCTTGAAAATGCCTCAATTTTTATATAGGACATTTTTAACTCTATTAGAAAGTGGGCAATGCTGTATAATGCAGGTGTAGTTAAAATCTACTTATTCTGTATTGGAATGTATGTTAGAATCTAATTCTTCTGCTTTTTGATCTCTACCAGATATTATGTTTCTCACCCCATTGCCTAAAAGTGGTTTATATTTGTTTCCCCATTGGTCTAAAACATCTCTCAAAATAGGTTCCAATAAATTGGTGGGGTACCCTCTCTCAGAAAACATGGTCATCAATCTAGTAAATTCATACTTGACGTCATCTCTTTCAGATGTCATTCTGGCAATTCTAATAGCCTGTCCTTTTACAATACTTATCTTTTGACTCTTGGGGTGATGACTATAGTAGTGTAAATAGATATTGCAAAAGGTAGGTTTGCGATATATGTTAGATTTAAAGCCTTGCTCCTTTTTAGAAATCTTGATGTCCAAAAAATTTATTTCAGACCTGTCAACTTGATATGTAAATTTTAAAAAGGTGGTAGTATTATTAAGATATTCTATAAAGTCTGGTATATCAGTAAAATTGGCTCCCCATAACACAAAAATATCATCCAAAAATCTATGATATAAAATAATATCTGATTTGTATTTGCTGTTTAAAACATGTTGCATTTCTCACCCAAGTAATGCTAAGTTGGCGTATAGGGGAGCACATGTTGCTCCCATGGCCACTCCTCGGATTTGTTGGTAATACTCACCCTCAAAAAATATGTAGTTGTTATCTAACACGTGAGCCATAATCTCACAGGTGAGTTGTATCCAGTCAGGGTCAATGGAAGAGCATGCCAATAAGCATCTTCAAAAAACTGCATCCCCTCATTCCTGGGAATGCAAGTAAAAAGATCCTTAACACTAATAGTTAAGAATATAACTTCGTTAGACCAGTAATTCTGCTTAATTGCTCCAGAAAATCCCAAGAATGTTTGACTATATGAGGTATAGCTTCCACTACATGTTGAAGAATTTTATCCACAAAAACAGCTAAACCGTGGGTTTTAGATCCACTAGTGGCCACTATGTTGAACTTGATGGTAGAGGGGGAGATTGGAAAAACTGTTTGGTTAAGAAAGAGTTAATGTGGCAGCTTAGATTATCTTCAAACTTTCTTCCTGATCTGAATGATTATTTATCTATTTTACCAGTATTAAAAGAAAGGGCTAATAGATTAAAACAGCACAAAAAATAAAAAGCATACCTGGATATGTGGACAAGTGTATATATATAAAATGTTATTATATATGCATGTACAAAATTATTTGCTTACTTATTTATTTGGAAATTTACTATTGGTACATTTTAATACTGTGTTTTTAACTGTGGCACAAATGGGGTATATGCTTTCAGAATCAATTATTTAATTATTAGTTGAACATTTGAATTTGAAGAGTATATAAGCTTAATTAATTTGTTTCACTGTGTTCTGAGGAAGTCATTCTTTGGTTGATGAAAGCGCTTAACCAGTTTTATCTGTTGAGCATTTTATTGTTTGGTTATTAAAGTACTTGTCTGACAGTCCATGTGGTGCATTTTTGTTTTTGTAATTTGCCCAAATGTAATGACTGCAACAGTGAAACACGAAGAACATAGTACAGTTGTGTACATTTACCATAAATGTAAATGTTCGAGTGTATTCACTGTTGCAGTCCTGGTTACCCTCCCTCCAGCCCCCTAACTTCTTTTGATTATACCTCTACTTTCCTTTACTATGCTTAAAAGCTTTTTGGTGTATTTGCTTTTTTGTTGGAGGAATATCATTGTACTTTTATATTTAATTGCTTCCCATTAGGGAGGCACCTGACATCTGGGGCAAGAAAAACTGATGTAATGGCGTCGGCTGCATGTGTTATACCCCTGACGACCTGACATCATGTAAGAAGGGACAGCAACTGACGCAGGACCCAAGACTTTGTTAATCAGGCCGACTGAGGGCTAACTGCAAGCAGGTAACCCAAATGTAATGACTGCAGCAGTGAATACAGTCGAACATCTACATGTATGGTAAGTGTACACAACTGTACTTTACTATCCCTCAATAAACAAGTGTTGGATGTCATTTTGGAGGCAAGAAGGCCTAGTACTAGAAAATCTTTTGTTGAAAATGGAAAAGATTCTGTGTCTGGAACCAAACTCAAGGGATGGGCACAGCAGCACCCAATTTACCTCAGATTCTTCAATACTTAACTGAGATGCTTCACAAAGGCCTTTCTTTTTCCTCCATCAAAATTCATGCCTCAGCCATTTCAGCTCATTACAACACAGAACCACCCCTCTTCTCTCATCCACTGCTCAAGCAGTTCCTCAGAGGGGCCAAAAACGTAAGACCACCCAGGAGAGCCCCAACTCCAGCCTGGGACTTTAACTTTGTATTGGAAAAACTCACTCTTCCTCCTTTTGATCCAGCTGCAAGTGCAGAATTAAAATTCCTTTCTTGAAAAAACAGCGTTCCTTTTAGCAAGAAGGGTATCTGAATTACAAGCCCTTATGGCAGTGGAGCCTTTCATCATCTTTCATGCAGACAGGGTGTCCCTCATGACCAATCCCTCCTTCATGCCCAAGGTAGTTTCCAGTGTGGCTCTTAATCAGTCCATTCATTTGCCAACCTTCTTTTCTAATCCACAGAACTAAGGGGAATGGATACTGCACTCCTTAGATGTGCACAGACAACTTAGATTTTACTTGGATAGGACTAAACCTCAAAGGAAATCTGAACAACTGCTGGTGGCATTTGCTGCATGGGCAGAGGGGAAGGCTATTTCAAAGCAAACCATTTCTAAATGGATAGGCCATTGCATTCATTTCTGCTGTAAGCACCATGGAAAACCTATCCCACAGGGGATCAGATGCCATTCAACCAGGGCTGCATCTACCTCTACAGCCTTTCTCAGAGGCGTCCCTACCAGGGACATCTTAGAAGCTGCTACCTGGAGTTCTGTACATACTTTCACCAAGCATTACCATTTGCCAATTTTTTCTAAATCCAGAGCTGACTTTGCCACTTCAGTCTTGCAGGGCCTTATAGCTGGTCCTAATGCTATCTAAATTCCTCCTCCCATCCTTAGCTTTGGGAATCTACCCAAATGTGATGACTGCAACAGTGAAACATGAAGAACGTAGTACAGTTGTGTACATTTACCATAAATGTAGATGTTCGAGTGTATTCACTGTTGCAGTCCTGGTTACCCTCCCTCTAGCCCCCTGACGTCTTTTGGCTATACCTCTATTCTCCTTTACTATGCTTAAAAGCTTTTTGGTGTATTTGCTTTTTTTGTTGGTGGTATAATCTTATATATATATATATATATATATATATATATATATATATATATATATATATAAAATTGTTTCCCATTAGGGGGCACCTGACATCTGGGGCAAGAAAAACTGATGTAATGGTATCGGCTGCATGCTTTATACCCCTGACTACCTGACGTCATGGAAGATGAGACAGCAACCAATGTAGGACCCAAGACTTTGATAATCAGGCCGACTGAGGGCTACTGCAAGCAGGTAACCCAAATGTGATGACTGCAACAGTGAATACACTCAAACATCTACATTTATGGTAAGTGTATACAACTGTACTTTCCATGGCCTTGCAGATCAGGCTCATCAGATTGATGGGGCGGTAGTTCCCGGGATCCAAAGTGGATCCCCTCTTGAGGAGTGGGATAACTGTAGCTGTGCGCCACTCAGTGGGCATGAAGCCTGAGGTGAGGCTATGATTAAACATGACACTTAGGTGAGGTGCCAGTTCATTTTGTAGTTCATGTAGTACACAGCCTGGGATGTCTGGTCCCATGAATGCTGTATTCCTAGCTTTGGAGAGTGCGTTTTTTACCGGAATATGGCAATCTTTTGGTATTGAGATGTGTCCTTTAGGGGGTGAGGGGGGGGTGAAGTTTGCACTGAATCGATCTGCCAGGATATTGGCAATATCCTTGGGATCAGTATATTTAATGCCATTCTGTTGTAGCTCAGAGCAGATCTGAGCATTGCCATTTAGATTCTTGACATAGCTATAGAATGCCTTGTGGTTGTCTTTGGAATCTTTGGCAATTTTATTTTCGCAACTAGCTTTGGAGGATTTTATGAGGGATCTCAGCTTCTTACTGAGGCTGGTAAGGGAGTTTTTTTGCATCCTGGGATTTTCCTCTTTTTTTGCAACAGTTTCGTCCTTTTGTTGTAAAGTTTGTTTATGGCAAGGGACCATCAGATTGGCTTCCTTTTTTGGAGGAGTGCGTCTTGGTTCTATTGGGGATGGCATGATTCATGCATGACTGGATGTGCTTGTACAGTGCCTTAGTGTAGGATTCAGCAGTCGAACTTTCAGTTCCCGTCTCCCTCTACCATTATTATCTTTTTTATCCTCTTCTATCACCAATGGATCTCCTATTGAAATTAATATAAGTACTCCTCTCTTCCTTTGCCCCAGATATTCTGCTGAATAGCCATCCTGAAAACCTTTCTTTATCAAATTCATATGTTCAGTTTTTTCCAAGTGCATCTCCTGTACCATAGCTATTTGCACTCTACATTTTTAATACAGTTCACTACTCTTTTTTTGTATTTATCTATGAGACCATTGATGTTTAAAGACATTACAGAATGCATCATTTTCTTAAAATGTTATCATTCCCACCTTTTATGTACAGCAGCTTTTTTGTTAAATGTCTAGTTCCAGCTTTTGTGTTACATGTGTATACTGTTTGGCAGGTTATTCTTTTATACAGTTGTTTTTTGTCATCTCCATTTGAGCCTATGTCACATCTTACAAAACTTTTTATTATTGAAAGTCCTCAAACAAAAACACAAACACATCCCAATACTCCCCAAAAACGTTTTAACTTAATAAGACACAAAACTACAGTATGTACATCTTCAAATGTTGAAGTTTTACCCTCCTAATAGGAACAAATGTTCTAAACTGACAGCCACACCACAGACTTGAGATAATCTAAAAGAAAGGTTATCCATGCTAATATGCATGTTGCAGCCTATGCTTATTCTAAGTGCTGTCTGGCTTTGTCTTGTCTTTATAGCTCTCTCAGTTGGGAAATCACTTGAATGCTTTCAGAAAACATTTTCTACAAGCCATTTCTCTTTACCCTAGAGACATGAGAATCAGACACAAAATGCCAAGCATATATTTATCTACTAGGAAAAAGCGTTATTCAATATTCTTTTTTTATTTACTTGCTTTCTCTTAAAACCTGTTACTAGATTAAGATAACTGCTTTAACCCAGTCATTCCCCTATGCAAGAATGAGAAAAAGCACACTAATTTTTGTTGTGCTCTTTTTTCCAGATTTTTTTTGTTTCTTTTTCATTGCGATGCCTGCATTTCTTAAAAGTGAACAAGAAGAAAGAGAGAAAAAAACAGGAGCACCTATTTACATTAGTATCACCATTACACTTAAAAATAACTGAGAAAACTTTTACTTGATAGCATGGAAAGAAAATCATGCACAATTAAAATAGTACTATTAAGAAAAAATGTATTATACTTACATTTAACTTTCTCCCTCCTCATCTGGCCTCCTGAGTATTTTTCTGAACATTAATGACATGACTTAGGGCATATGCTTTAGAGTCCCGTACAAGTTTAACAGAGTCCAAAAAGTCCAATATTTCCAGATTTTCTTCTGTCATGTTTCACAAATATAATTATTGCTTTGTAATCCCCCTTTTATCAATTTCCAAGTTACTGATTTTATTCTCCAAACATTAATGTCATGACATATGGTGTATGCTTTAGAGGCCCCTACAAGTATAACAAAATCCAAAAAAAGTCCAATATTTCCAGATTTTCTTGTTCTATTCCTGTTCATCTCCATCTCCCAAATCCTGTCCCTGCTTCATTTCCAGAGTACTCTCGATTCTTCTAGTTAACACTTGTGTTTTTTTCCTTCTGTCAAGCATTTTTCATTGAAACATTGGAAAAGGTTTCATTGGCACAGACTCTCTGTGGTGTTTATTACCAGAATAACAAGAAGCAGAATCTCCTTCTGTTTCAATGCTCACTTTTTGTTGGACAAATTTTTGTATTTTTTCCTTATCATGTACTTGATCAAAAATGATTTGGGTACAGCAATTTGAATCTCATGTCTGCTTCTCAACATTCCATGAATAATGGAATAAATGTATTCCTCTTTTGCCTGGTGTACAATAAGTAGTTATTCTCCACAAACACTCTGCTGTCTCCCGCCCTTCTGCCACAGTTTTGTCAGAATCAACTCCTTCTGCTGGTAAGATTGCATCTTTACTGTTAAAAGTCTAGGTTGCTTTCTCATAGTCTGGTTTAGAGCATACACACATGCATATTTGTTTTTTTCTTAAAATTAATACAGTCTGTTCTGGCCAGCTTTTCTGGTGCAACAGGAAATCTCAGGTTTTCCCTATGTGCTCTACCCTCTAATTCAATTATTTTTTGAAACATCTCTTCTTGTGTAGTCCCATATTCATCCAGCCTTTTCTTCATTTTGACTTCTAAGTTTTGCAGTTTTATCACCTTATCTGAATATCTGTTTAAAGCTTCTTTCATTTTTTCCAACCTTTTATTGTTGAGTTGATATACTCTATCAGGGTTTCATTTATTTTAATCAGGTGTGTGTGCCTTATACTTTCCTCTAAGTTACTAGAAGTCATGTCTGAAGCTTGCACTGCTTTTTGATGAACAGCTGCAATATTCTCCCAGTCAGTATTTTTTCATCATCTTTTGTAACTGATTTTCCTTCAGGTCCTCTGTATTTCTTTTTTTCCTGGCATCCAGGCAGTGCACCTCTTAGTCAGTTACTGAAATTTACCCAGAAATTTGATCCACTGGCTTTTTCTGCTAAGTTTCTGTTTTCACACTGGGAGAGCAATAATTAAGTCTTTATTCATTGTGCAGCCATCTTAGAAGTTCTTATTTTTTGTATTGTAATATTTTCCATATCTGGATGTCTTTGCATATATTTCTCTTCAAATATCTTTGGTAATGCTCTTTTTCAATTGATTAGTTTTGCTTTCTCCTTTGCATAAATATTGCACCATATTAAACATCTTTTTCTTTCCCATGTCCATATTTCTTCTTCAGATGTTTTCTGCTCCTCCTGTTTATCCTTACCTGGGGACGTGTTGTTCCAGCATCATGTGATATAACCTGTGCTAGATTTCTATGCTAAATCCTTCGATTTGTAGGTATTCCTTGAGGGCTACCCAAGATTCATGTAGAAGGGGACTCTGTCCCATACATTGAGGAAGAATGAAAAGGGCAACATCAGACATTAAAGTTATATACTCACCATAATTATGCATCTGAGTTGTCCATTTTCATTCTTCCTCGACTCCCCATCCTCGTTTCCCCAATCTTTCATCTTCTGGAGTGATCTTATGGATATTTTGGAACCTTTTGTTCCAGGTTTGAGCCCTGGCTTTACTGTTATTTACTTCCTCCTACTCTTATCTTAGGATTTATAAGGCAGCAAACTCAATCTGAGGTATTGTAGGATGGCTGGGGCATTATGGGTATAGGGAGGAGCTTACGAATTGGATTTGTAATCAATACATTGAGGAAGAATGAAAATGGATAACAGATGTATACTTATGGTGAGTACATAACTATAATTTGCAATTTATTGCAACTTGCAAGCTACAGCGAATCCACATTTTTCCAAATTTAGATGACTTGCTTACTTTGCAGATTATTTTTCAAAGTGGCAGGGATCTCTCAGTTGGGTGGGAGATCTGTTAAACAAGCTGGGATTCCAAGAGAACATTCACAAATATTTTTTGACTCCTTCATAGAGGATTGTGGTCCTGGGGTGTCATGTAGACAACTCAGCTCAAAGGACTTTTCTGCCACAGGAAAAATAGACCTTTATCTAGATCCATTTCTAATGTTTCCCACTCAGACTATAGTCACTGCAAGGGAATACCTCAGGATTTTAATTCTCATGACATCTATGATTCTTATGCTACCCCTGGCAAGACTCTATATGAGAAAGATACAATGGTATCTGAAGTCTCCTTGGTCCCAGCACCAAAATACTTTATCTTTTCAAATACCAGTTATGGGTTTATCAGAAGAGAAATCACTTGGTGGGCATAGCAGATATCCTTAAATCCAGTTCTCCATTTCTCCCTTCCTGTTCTAATGCAGTCAATCACCACAGATGCTTCAGACTTTGCCTGGGAGAATTTTCAGTAGGGATAAATATGCAAGGTGTGTGGGACATGAAGGACAGATGCAAACACATAACTATAAAAGCGATGCTTGTCCTAATCAATGCACTCAACTCTCTGAATTATCTTTTTTCGTCAGGACATCTACAAGTTGCAACAGATGACACCACAGTCATGTGGTACATCAAGCAAGGGTAAACCAGGTTGTACCCCCTTTGCAGAGTAGCCATGTTAGCCTGGAATATAGCTTCACAGCACAATCTATGTAGAAGGCATCCTATATTCTGTCAGAGCAAAACCGTGTGGTAGTACACAAGCTGAAGCAGACCCTCTCGAATGGAAACTAGATCAGGGGTCTTCCAAGATTTCATCCATCTGTGGGGATTTCCTCAAGTAGACTTATTTATCTCCTCACTGAACAATCAGCTTGCATGATTCTGCTTCAGAGCTCCATGCAAGATGGCCTGGAAGACGGAAGCCTTTTCTCTTCCTTGGACAGGAATGTTCCTGTATGCTTTTCCATCCTTTCCACTGATCTCCAGGGTACTTTTGAAAATTCAGAAGGACTCCCCCAAGATCATTGTAGTGACTCCCTTCTGAGCCAGATAACCATGATAGCCCGGGGTAACTACCACAAGCTTCCTCACAGACTGGATATACTCACTTGATACACCCCAACACCAATCAACTTCAATTGACTGCCTGGATGATAAGGCCTTAATTCTCTCTAGGTATCTGTTTACTGAGGATGTGCAGCATGTACTAATGGAGGCAAGTAGGCCTGCTGCTAGAAAATCATATATTCATAAATTGAAAAGGGTTCTAGTTGGTGCCAACAACATAACTAGCACCCATTCAGGGCTAGTTGTTCTCTGATTATACATTATTTGTGCTACTATCCTATGGCCTTTCTTACTCCACCATCAAGGTTTATTTATCAGCCATTTCAGCATGTCTGCCAATGGATCCTGCTCTTCCAGTGCATTCTCATATCAAAATATTTTTGAAAGGGGTTTTGCATAAGAGGCCTCCAAGAAAACTGGTAAACCCTCCTTGGAATCTTAGTTTTGTGTTAAAAGAAGCTAACACTTGTTCCATTTGAAATAGCTAACCTCACTGACTTAAGGTTCTCATCACAGAAATCAGATTTTCTGATTGCTCTGTCCTCTGCAAGAAGAGTATTGAATTGCAAGCCCTTATGGTGAGTCAACCCTACCTCAATTTCCACATGGTTTTCTTGAGAACTAATCCTTCTTTAATGCAAAAAGTGTTATCCAAGTTTACTTTGTCAAACTATCACTCTCCCATTTTCCTTCCTGAACCTAAAACGAGGGAGGAAAGGATACCCATACCTTGGATGTCCACAGACACTTCATGTACTATTTTGACAGAACTAAATCTTTCAAATATTTATATCAATTGTTCATTTTTGTGAAGGTGAAAAGAAATAACAGCCTGTGTCAAAACTATTTCCAAGTAGTTGTCGAAGTTTGTTACCTTCTGTTATTGTCACCACAAGAAAACTATTCCAGCCAGGGGCAAAGCCCACTGTACTATGGTCATGACTTTTTGGAAAGAGTTGGATTTTAGAGGTTTTCTGGAAGCTTCAATTTAGTCCTCTGCACATACTTTTACAAGGCACTAAAAGCTTGATTCCTTCTTTAAGTCCAGATCAGGGTTTGTAAGGACTATTTCCAGGGGCTCATGGATTTTTCTCCTTCCATTCCCCCCAAATATTGTAAGCTAAGGTAATCTACCCATACAGCTAAGGCTGTTGCAGCAGTGATTAATACCATAACAGTAGATGTTTGAATGATCACTGCTGCAGTAGCCACTCCCTCCCTTCACATTTATATTTTGTTATTCCTATAACTGCCCTTTTGAGGTTCAGCTTACCCCTCTGTGTTGGCATGAAAACTCTGAAGAGTATGGTGCCCAAAACCTGTCTTTTCAGTCAACTTAATTCAAGATGAATGATGGTTTGGGTGCATGGAAGGTTCCCTGAAGCGTTTGAAGCTGGGTGGCTGTTATATCTTATGCAGGATGTAACCCATATAGTTAAGGCTGCTGCAGCAGTGATCATTCGATCTGTTGTTATGGTACGTTATCAGTCATTAGCTCATCTGTCCACCACTTCCTTCCTGGTGACTTCCAGATTGGATTGTGGTAAGGACCCAGTTTGGGAATGTATTTTATTTAGCAACTTCTAAATTTGTAAATTTGCCAATAACTATTGTCCTGCTTGAAATTAATTGTTGTTTGGCTTGCTGATTTCTAGGTCTGAGGACATTAGCCTGTTGAAAATTTTTCTTTTCTGCCCCTATCCTTCTTCTCTCTTTTGGCTGTTCCCATTAGGGGTCGCCACAGCGGATCATCTGTTTCCATTTCTTCCTGTCCTGTGCATCTTGCTCTGTCACACCAACAACCTGCATGTCCTTTCTCACCACATCCATAAACCTAATCTTAGGCCTTCCTCTTTTCCTCTTACTTGGCAGCTCCATCCTTAGCATCCTTTTCCCAATATAACCAGCATCCCTTCTCAGCACATGTCCAAACCAATGCAATCTCGTCTCTCTGGCTTTGTCTCCAAACCATCTAACCTGAGCTGACCCTCTAATATACTGATTCCTAATCCTGTCCCTCCTCATCACACCCAGTGCAAATCTTAACATCTTTAACTCTGCCATGTCCAGCGCTGATGTTTGCCTTTTTGTCAATACCACCGTCTCCAACTCATACAGCATAGCTGGTCTCACTACCCTCTTGTAGAGCTTCGCTTTCACTCTTACTGGTACCCGTCTGTCACAAATCACTCCTGACACTCTTCTCCACCCATTCCACCCTGCCTGTACTCTCTTCTTCACCTCTCTTCCACACTCATCATTACTCTAAACTGTTGATCCCAAGTAATTAAACTCATCCACCTTCGCCAACTCTACTCTGCATCTTCACCATTCCTCTATCCTCCCTCTCATTCACGCACATATATTCTGTCTTAGTCCTGCTGAACATCATTCCTCTCCTCTCTAGAGCATATATCCACCTCTCCAGGGTCTTCTCAATCTGGTCCCTACTCTCATTACAGATCACAAAGTCATCTGCAAACATCATAGTCTACGGGGCCTCCTGTCTGATCTCATCTGTCAACCTGTCCATTACCACTGTAAATAAGAAAGGGCTCAGAGCTGAGCCTTGATGTAATCCCACCTCCACCTTAAACGCATCTGTCACTCCCACCGCAGACCTCACCACTGTCACACTACCCTCGTACATATCCTGTACCACTCTTACATGTTTCTCTGCCACTCCTGACTTCCTCATACAATACCACAACTCCTCTCTAGGCACCCTGTCATATGCTTTCTCTAAGTCCACAAAGACACAATGTAACTCCTTCTGACCTTCTCTATATTTCTGCATCAACACTCTCAGAGCAAACATCCCATCTGTAGTGCTCTTTCTTGGCATGAAACCATACTGCTGGATCAATAATCATGACCTCCCTTCTTAACCTAGCTTCCACTACTCTTTCCCATAATTTTCAAGCTGTGACTGATCAATTTTATCCCTCTGTATTTACTACAGCTCTGCACATCACCTTTATTCATAAAGATAGGTACCAAAACACTTTTTCTCCGCTCCTCAGGCATCCTCTGACTTACCAAGATTTCATTAAACAATCTGGTTAAAAACTCCACTACCATTTCTCCTAAGCACCTCCATGCTTCCACTGGTATGTCATCTGGGCCAACAGCCTTTCCATTCTTCATTCTCATCATAGCTGTCCTTACTTCCTCCTTGCTAATCTGTTTTACTTCCTGATTCACTATCCCCACATCATCCAACCTTCTTTCTCTCATTCTCTTCATTTATCAGCCCCTCAAAGTACTCCTTCCATCTGCTCAACACACTCTCCCCACTTGTGAGTATGTTTCCCTCACCTGCTGCACATCTTTCCCAGCTTGGTCCTTCTGTCTAGCCAATCGGTGAAGGTCCTTTTCTCCCTGTTTAGTGTCCAACCTTTCATACAACTCTCCATATGCCTTATCCTTAGCCTTCGCCACCTCTCTCTTTGTCATGCGCCTCATCTCCTTATACTCCTGTCTACTTTCTTCATCTCTTTGACAATCCCACTTCTTCTTCGCCAGCCTCTTCTTCTGTATACTCTCCTGTACTTCCTCATTCCACCATCAGGTCTCCTTAACCTCCTTCCTCTGTCCAGATGTCACACCAAGCACCTTTCTAGCTGTCTCCCTTACCAGCTCTGCTGTAGTTACCCAGCTGTTCGGTAACTCTTCACTGCCCTCCAGTGCCTGTCTTAATTCTTCCCTGAACTCCACCTCACAATCACCCTTTTTCATCTTCCACCATTTAATCCTTGGCACTGCTCTCACACTCCTCCTCCTCTTCTTAATCGCCAACGTCATCCTACAGACCACCCATTATTCTATGCTGCCTAACTACACTTTTCCCTGTCACCACTCTACAGTCTCCATTCTCCTTCAGACTGACCCTCCTGCATAGGATATAATCTACCTGTGTGCATCTTCCTCCACTCTTGTACGTCACCCTATGCTCCTCCCTCTTCTTAAAATACGTATTCACCACAGCCATGTCTATCCTTTTCACAAAATCCACTATCATTTGACCTTCTGTATTCCTCTCCTTAACGCCATACCTACCCATAGATTCATAGGTGTGTGCTAGGCTAATGGCCCTGGAGCCGTTATAAGCCTAGCCCATAGGATTACCCTGGCATCATGCCACCCGATCTTAGTTTCCAGTGCCTCTGTCGATTAGAGCCACTGGAGTGATCCCCGGGGTGAATTTTCTATTTCCCATTCACTCATCAAGATTTCTCTTGAAGAGGGCCAGTGAGGTGCTCTGTTTGACATGTATGGGAAGTCTATTCCATAGCATGGGCAGTCTCTGGGTTATGAACCTGTCCATTCAGCACATTCTGTTGATTGTTGTAATGAGGCTGAGGTCTCTGGAGCATGTGGTGCAGAGGGATTGGGATTTCGTTAGATGTAGCATTTCTAACACAGCTGGGTCAAACATGGCTTTATAAGTCAAGCAGAGATCACCTCTAAGTAGGCGATATGAGACAGAGAATAGTTTGAGTTTTTTGAGTCTGTCCATATAGGACAAGTGTTTAATGCCTAGGATCCTCTTTGTGAGGTACTTTTGCAGCCTCTCCAGTTGTTTTAGGTGTCTAGTGAGGTACATGCCAAATGGGGCATTGTACTCAATGACTGGCCTAATGAGGGAAGAGTAGAGAAAGATGATGACCTCTTTCTTCCCGGATGCAAAACCCTTGGAAATGAGATGTGCCACATAGAAGGACTTTCTGACCACAGTGGCAGTGTGGTGGTCAAAGGAGAGGTTGCTGACAACCTATGTTCCCAGATCTCTTATAATGCTTTCTGTGTTCAGTGGACTACCATCAATGTGGTAGTTCACTTCCTCATCCCCTCTGTTCCCTTCATCAACATGCCCATTGAAATCCACTCCAATCACTAGCCTCTCACCCTTGGGTACACTCACCAGCACTTCATCAAACTCACTCCAAAATTTTTCTTTCTCATCTGTTGCACACCCAACTTGCAGAGCGTATGGACTAATAACATTCATCATTACACCATCAATTTCCAGTTTCATAATCATCACTCTATCTGACATTCTTTTCACCTCCAAAACACTCTTGGCATACTGTTCCTTCAGGATAACCCCTACCCCATTTCTTCTGCCATCCCCACGATGATAGAACAATTTGAACCCGCCTCCTATACACTTGGCCTTACTTCCCTTCTATATGGTCTCTTGCACACACAATATATCAACCTTCCTTCTGTCCATCATATCAGCTAGCTCTCTCCCTATATCAGTCATACTACCAACATTCAAAGTTCCTCCCCTCATTACTACACCCCTAACCTTCCTCCTCTCTTCCTGCCTTCAGGCATGCCTTCCCCCTCTTCTTCTCCTTTGGACAACAGTAGCCCAATTTCTGCCAGCACCCTGTTGGCTAACATTACTGGTGGTGGTCATTGTTAACCCGGGCCTCGATCGATCCGGTATGGAAATCTGTATTGTTGTCTGCATATGACATTTGGCAGAGGTTTTACACCAGATGCTCTTCCTGACGTAACCCTTCCCATTTATCCAGGCTTGGGACTGGCATGGATGCACTGGCTTGTGCATCCCCAGTGACTGGGTTCTTTTCTGCCCATATCTCATGGTCCATATTTAATGCACCCCCCTCTATCATAGACCTTTAGAGATAGACCGTATAATTTTGTCAGATATGACCAAACAAGTTTTTTGCAAAGTGAGCAAGCCCTCCAGGGAAGATACCTGTTTCCAGGCAGCCACAACAGTCATCCTTCTGTTTGCATATTTCTGCTGCCTTGTCTGAAGGGTTCTTCCACCATGATATTCTGACAGTTTTAACAAAGGAAACTCTGGAAGGTCTGCTGTTTACATAACTTTTCTGAACAAATTCCTTCCCACGAAGATGAAATTCTGTTTAGAAGTTCTGTTTTTTTTGAGGGCCTATGTCCAAAGACTGGACTTCCACTAAACCAACATTTGCTCCATCCCTTTCCCTCTTTGACTATAGAAAGCTTACTGAGGATTACTTGAAAGCATGGCACAAAATTTAGTCCTCAGGTCCTTCATCTTTCCATTTTGGTAGTGGCTCTTCCTGATCCTTAAATATGGAATTGGAAGAGGAAGATCTACTATATACAGACACAGCTGATGAGGCAACTATGTCAGTGGACTGTTCACCCTGAAGATGTTGCCTTTGGATAATTGCTTAATCATGAGGGAACATTTTAAAATTAGGGCTTGAAAGAGATGTTAAAGTCACAGATAACTGGACCTCTTGGGTTTAGAGGAACTGAGTCAGATAGCTGTCTCCCGTATTCTAAGCCTCTGAGTCACAATCTTTGGAATCCTGTTCTTGAGCAACATTTAGCCCCCAAAATTGGTTTTAGGTTTTTCTTAGTATAGGACACCTATAAATAGCTTTCTGTTAAGGGCTCCCAATCATCTCCGATACACAACTACTCAACATGCTCTCTAATGATAATGACAGTAGAATATTAGATATAGGAAAAGTTTTATGCCTCTTCTACCTTAGCCTTTAATGCTGTTGCTTGCCAGACTACCATAATTAAATATGAAGGTGATATGCTCAGACAAAGTACGTGACAGAGGATATCCTTTGTGGTCCTGAGGGATAGAACTGCTTGAATAAACCAGATAGCTTTTAAGGTGAGGAAGAATATAATTAAATATTGGTGTGATGCAATAGATTTCTGCAGAAGGAGTGCAGCCACAGGGACAGTTATACTCTACCATGTTTGGCCAAGAAATTCAACCTCAGACAGATGATGTCAAAGGAGACAAGTTAGACCACCCCACCCTGCCCCTAAATAAGGACTTATTGTTTGGACATCCTTCCTAGGAAATATTTATGAATGGGAAGAGCTATCTTAAACAGCAGTGGCCCTTTTACAGAAAATGGTCAAAAAGATGACCGGTTCAAAAAAAATAGAGTTTTTAAGAAGAAGTAAGCCTGAAGAGTTGGCAGATTCAGGGCATGTAACAAGGCAAAGGAAGAAAAGTAGGTCTTTTCCATTATAAGATGGCAATGGACACTACTGATTATACTTCCAGTATCCCCCCTCCAAGGTCTCACACACACACACCACCTCATATCTCTTGAATGAGACCTTTCCTACTTCAAAGCTTATTGGTTCACCTCTCTGGCTAGGCTTATAAATGCCCTCGGGCAGATAGCCTAGTACCTACCTATGAACCTATAATCAATGGGGCGGCGAAAGCTGACACACTCTGTCTAGGCTTATAAATGCCATCGGGTAGATAGCCTAGTACCTAACTACCTACCTACCTAGTATCAGACAAATGGATGAGTGCACTATTTCCTCAGGCTACAACACAGAACATATAGCCTTTCCTCTTGCTGGGAGTGTCTTCCATCCCCTCAGACAAGGTAGAGTTGGAGCAGCCAGTTATGACTCAGCTCCTGCACTGTGGAGCCACAGTGGGGGGGGGGGTCCTCCTGGAAGAGCAGGGAAATGTTTTTATTCCTGACTGACTGCTGGAGAGTTGTCCTGGATACATCCAGGCTGAGGAAGTTTCTGAGGGTAAGCATATTCAAGATGCTGACCTACAGACATTGCTCCAGCTCCTTTTTCACTTTTGATGACCCAACATCTGAAACATGCATTTCTGCACATTCTAATTCCACAGACACTACAGGTAGTGCGTAGTGCCTGAGTTTCAGGGCAGAATACAAGCATTTTCCTCTCACTTCCTCACCTCCTTGTCTGTCCACAGCATTCAGATTGCTTACAAAATGCATAGCACCAATGTTTGCACATCTCAAAACCAAGTGACGTATATTTTCTCATACCTGGATTATTCTTTGATTCCAGGTACCTCAACAGAAGAAATGCAGCGGATTCTGAGGTGCCCCATTCATTGTGTGCCTGAACCTGCCCAAACTGAGACTAACTCCAGGTAAACAATGATCTTCCTGTGAGCCTTACTAGGCACAGAACAAAGCAAGATATTCTTACAGAGGACAAGGTCTCCCAACAGCATTTCTTTTCAGGCCTGACCCTCAGGGTATTCATGCCAAAGCATGCATTCTTGAAGGCTGTAGTCTTCATGCTGGCGTCCACCCTGATATGTCCCTGGTCAAGATGGACTTGAAGTGGATACAGTGGTATCTCAAAAGCATAAGTGAGCAGCACAGTCACCCACTGCATAAATTGTTACTGCTGTTTCTCCATCACAGTGAAATTCTCAGCAAGTGCTAAGCAGCCAGGGAATAGCCCTTGTAGTTCCTAATGTGACTGTGACTACAAATAGCTCATATCGAGCCTGGGTTGCGTACACCAATCACCACAGGGTACAGGGCTCATTGAAGCTCTCCTTGATTTAAAAAAATGCATATCAGCCTAAAAGACATAATTGCCTTTGTTGTAGCTGTAAGAACATTCAAGAGATGCTAACAACTAGAGATATTGAATATTTCTTGTAATGCCACAATATTATATGTAAATAAGAAGGAGGGAACTCATTCATACTAGTTGAGCAGGTTGGCACTGACAGCATGTGACACGCCTTCACTGATGCTCCTTTGCAGGTGCCTTTCATTCTGACAGACTGTAAAGCCGAGGCACAAGCTGACCATGTCCAAATACAATAGCTATAAATAGAGGCTGGATCTAGTAAATTTCTGAAGCCTACTGGAGAGATGAGTATCCTCTGTGATGGGCCTTTTTGAATCGGAAAACTGCAAACTGAAGACATTTTGTTCCAGGTACCTATGCATAGAAGCAATGCTTATCACAATAAACTTTGACTTGCTTACAAAACTTAATATGTATGGCGTCATGGTCTGGCATTACCATCAGGTGTGTTTTCATGATTTGTATTATGTCACAGTATTCCTTCTGTATGTAACAGCTACCTAATCTTGCCCAGGAGACATATTTTGCTGAACATGTGTATATTCCACTTCTTTCTGCTTTTTTCAGTACATTGATAAGCCCAAATACATGCATAGATTTCTTTACGTATGCATCCTCAGCTGGTATTCTATGATATTTTGCTCCTCCAGAAATGCCTTCTTTATTTCCTAGTGTTCCAATGTCCTGATGCTACCATGCATCCTTGAGGAAAGCTGTAACTTCTCAGATATATTTTTTTATATCCTGTTTTTTATTTCCTGTTTTGGTGGAATATACATCACAGACACTAACTCTTAAACATTGCCAGCAACCTCTTACCACTTTAAATCTTCTGTGCCTATCCTTCATTTATTCCTCAGTCTTTATTCTCATAGCATTTTAATTCATATTAAGACCTCTTAGTTTCATTCTCCTTCTACTGCGGTAAATAAGCCCTCATCACTTGTGTTTACAAATGTTTCATGTTCTCTGTGATTTAGGTGAGTTCCTGTTGCATTATTACTTGTGCTTTATTATTGCAAATATAGATTGGTTAGTTTTTCCTTATCAACAAGACCATTTATATTCCAAACCAATAAATCAAATTTTGCCACAGTGAAGATTATATTTTATTCTACTTAATGTATATTCATTATCTGTCTATTATAAACCAGTCCTTCAGTATGCTTTTTTCACTCTTTTGTCCCTTTATATATTATTGTGTGGTATTGCTTTGTATGAATGTGATCTTTTTTAAACACACAATTCCTTCTTTCCCCAAGAAATAAAGTATTAACTCTACATGTTTTGCAAAGCCATAGAGATGATGCTTAGCACAAACAAACATTTAATGCTGTTGCAAATGTTTGTATCATTCAAACTGTGTCGGGCAGAGCAACCACTATTATAAACCACTGATCTGCATTTCTTCCTTGCATTATTTTAGTTCTAAAGCTCCTTGTGTTGCTAGGCAGTCAATATATATTTCAGATTAAGTACCTTATTAAAAGGTCAAGCTTTACTATTTAGACACAGTAACTTCAACGTCTTGCAGACTAGCTGAGCTTATCAAAGAAGGTCATTACCTTTCAAAAGCGCAGAAGACACCCCAGCCTGTACATATGTCAAGAAAATGAAATGCAGCAATTGCTGTGTTGTGCCAGATCTCAGTTGTTCTAAAATACCTTCCAGTGGGCATGTTTTAGATTTCAATTATTTATTTATTTACTTGTGCTTGTTGACTGTGTTAATCCTACTATGCTAGTAGCCTCTTTTCAGGGGAGATGCGATATGTTTTTACACTACTAGCGGAAATCTGGCTAGGGCATTGGGGATCTTCTCCTATTCTTTTTGATAGATGCCTTAGTAGAGTCTTTGAAATCCACCTGAGCTACCACCAACTTAAGCAGATATTATACTAAACAATCACCTTCGTTCAACAAATTTCAGTGTTTCCATTGTAATGTTTGTAAATCTTGCTATCTAGCCACTTTTCAGTCAGTACATGTATTGCTTATTTGTAGTACAAGCATTACCAGAAATATTTTTTTATTATTCTCTGTTGGTTTCCATTACATAATATATTAATTTCCTGTTTCATTCTTAAGTCATTTACTTTGCCCCTTCCCTTCCGCACTGTCACAGAACCTTTATTAAACACAAAAACAGCAACAGCATAAAGACACCTCAGTTTGAAAACAGGAACTTTTATCAAATGACATACATACCCCTATTCAGTTAACTTTACACTTTCAGTTAAATTTATAATTATTACATTTATAGTAATAAAAATCGTTATTTTCTGCCCAGTAGTTACTAATTTCAATGGTTTAAGGTGCCATTCGGAATGCAGTTCAGATTTTAAGATTATTACATAATTTGCATTGTAAACATTTATTCTATTTTAAATAATGTCTTCATGCAATGTTCTCAGTGAATTTTTATGGTGTCTTCCACTTTTTTTACAGCTGTTTCCTTTCCTTTGTTTTATCTGTCATTTTCTATTGGAAAACTGGACTAGGACTTGCAGGAAATCATTTCTTTGAAGTGTCCATCACTGGCTTTTCAGCACCTGGTGACTGCTTGCTTGTGCCCTTACCACCTACTTCTTCCTCCAGCTGTTTTTTTCTCTTTGCCATTTCATCTTGTCTTCGTTGACGGGCTGTGTAAAGTTTTAGTTCAAGTGGACAGAAGACTCAAAGTAAAGCAGAATACAGTAACTTAAAATGAAGATTCATTTCTCTGCAGAGTATTATGGAAGGAAGAAAAGTATTTCTGTTATTTTGTAACAAAAAGCCATTATCCATGTAAAACCTTGTATCTACAGACTTTAAGATTGTTCCATTCCTCCCCAAAATAGAAATAATGTCTTCCTTTAGCTGCAATGTCTGCATGTAGGTCTTTGTTGCTTTCTCAGGCTTACACTGGGAATATTTATTGTGTGTGCTGTCTGTATTTTAATATCAGTACAAAGTCCACTCCATGTGGTGAAGCATTTTCTCATTAAGGTTTTCCAGTCCTTCCCCTCAGTTTCTTCTGGTACTGGTGTGAATCTTAGGATGCCTCTGCTCATCAAGTTCAAACAGTGTCTGTGATATTGTTTCATATTTTAATTGCTGTTCCACCATTTTTCCTTTCACATCCTTTTCAGCAGTTTGAATATGTACTATTTCCTCTGAGTACGTGGTCAAAACCTCTTCTATTTCCTGCAGCTTTTTGTTATTTTCTCTGTGTAATTCAACAAGCACTCACTTATGTTAAAAATCTAAGAAGGTATTTTGCCGATCTTTCTCTTTAAAGTAACCATTGGGCTTTCTCCGGTTGCTGCCATTGCCATCTGCTTGTCTCCACCTCTGCTCTACGACATTGCTTTCAGTCTCCGAGCTTCACAGTTTGCCTCCCTTTTTCTTCATTTTTCCTGTTTCTTATAAACTTTGTGTACACTGTAGACTCTTCTGTAGGACATTTCTGTTGCCAATTTATAGTAGTTTGGATGCTTTTGCTAATTTAAATTGTTCACTGCCCAGAGCCTAGTTTTAGCTGCTTGCACTGTTGCTGCCATCATGGAACTCAAAATTAATCACGCCGGGCTGGCAACTTGACACTGTAAAACTCCACTGCCAATCATGAGCGGACAGGTGATCCACTGTGGCGACCCCTAACCAGGAAAAGCCGAAAGAAGAAGTTGTTTAGCAAATTTTAGGCATCTTCATAAATGTGCCTGGAAACCTCACTTGTTAGTTAGCACTGACATTACTTTAGATGAGTTTGACTTGGAGCACATAGGTTAATAAAGGGCAGATAGAGTTTAGATGTACAAAAAGACCAACTCTCTCATTTTTTAAACATCTTGAAGGTACTTATCAAACAATATGGAAGTTAATAGTCTGTGGCTGAAAGAAACTGTCTACCTGTTAAAGTGCGACTCTTATCTTCAGACAAAACAGTGTAGCATTAATCTACTTTGTCAGTGGAGCTGTAGTTTGACAAAATGTGTGTGTGTTTACAATCTCTCACAGAAATGTAAAGTTTTAATGCAATGACTTAGTTACAGAAATCTGATAGTACAAATACTCTCCTAGTAGACAAAGTAGTGTTTAATGAAATTCTGTTTGGGAGCTCCTTATACAATTGTCCCAATGTAGAAGTTTTAATAAGGCTACTGAAACAAGAAAGTTAAAGATCTTGCAAACTTTTCTGTTCAAGGGCAGTTGTGAAACTGAAGAAAATAAGTAAGCCATTGCCCTCCCCATGTCAAGCTTAAAGAAATAGAAGTCACCGAAAGATCCATTGCCCTCCCCATGTCAAGCTTAAAGAAACAGAAGTCACAGAAAGATCCATTGCCCTCCCCATGTCAAGCTTAAAGAAATAGAAGTCACCGAAAGATCCATTGCCCTCCCCATGTCAAGCTTAAAGAAATAGGTCACCGAAAGATCCATTGCCCTCCCCATGTCAAGCTTAAAGAAAGAGAAGTTACCGAAAGATCCATTGCCCTTCCCATGTCAAGCTTAAAGAAAAAGAAGTCACCGAAAGATCCATTGCCCTTCCCATGTCAAGTTTAAAGAAATAGAAGTCACCGAAAGATCTATTGCCCTCCCCATGTCAATCTTAAAGAAATAGAAGTCACCGAAAGATCCATTGCCCTTCCCATGTCAAGCTTAAAGAAATAGAAGTCACCGAAAGATCCATTGCCCTCCCCATGTCAAGCTTAAAGAAATAGGTCACCGAAAGATCCATTGCCCTTCCCATGTCAAGCTTAAAGAAATAGAAGTCACCAAAAGATCCATTGCCCTCCCCATGTCAAGCTTAAAGAAATAGAAGTCACCGAAATATGAGGTAAGTTTAAGTAAAATAAAATGGCTCAAATCCTCCACAATGGTTATTAGTGGCTAACGTATGAACAAGTCTAATTATAGGGCATTTTAGGCTTGTCAAGCTTTTTGTCAGTCAACAAGTCTTTCCATTAAAAGTGTTCTTCACAAAGGTCCACCAGTTGCTTATGTTGTGACTTTTCATAAATAGTAGTGAAATACCTGTGCAGGATAGTAACCTTTTTTTCCACAACAGGAGGAAGTAGGTGCAATAAGGTTGTAGAGGATAATGGAAGGGAAAGAGTAAAATAAAAGAAAATAAACAAGTGTTATCATTTAAAACAATATTTGGTGGCACAAAAATGACATGACGGGAGTGGACCAGTGACTATGCAGCAGCAGCAGTCTTTTAGAAAGATGTTTTGCTGGATGTAGTGTTGTTCCATCTAAAAGAACGTAGTAGGTGTGAAACAAAACACAGCTTTCCTTCAGATAGAGATGACACGGAATCTGGGATCTTTTTCCCTGCTTACTAACCACAGTGGCGATTGCTCCTGCCTCAGGTTTCCAAGAATGAGGAGAAGTTAGACACCAAGGTGGTGGATGTTGGTTTCCACAGTGTCAGCCTTACTAATAGTAACATAGAACCCATGCAATAAAGAAAGTGGTTCATGGTGTAGTCTTCATTTCTGGTAAGAATAGGCAGGGTAGAGATGGGGAAAACCTGTCTGGTGCTGCATATTCTCAATATTATTTGCATTGGTGTAAAGGTTGAATGTTATTATCAGGCTAAGGGCAAATAGTCTGAAAAAGGGACTACAGCAGTCCATATAGTGTTTTTTGAACTTAATGGGGAGCTCACTTAAGTAGTACATATGGACATTGTGTTACAGATGAGACCCGTCTGTGTTGGGAAATTAAAGTGCTTTGCGTCACTGCATTCTGAGAGACATTAAGACACTAAAGAATAGCTCAAAGTTTGGCTTCCCAGTGAAAGGAGAGAATAGTATTACTTTGTGCTTGTCTTCACCTATACTATAAAATTACAATCCTATGTGTTTTTTTTTTCTTTTAACTCACTTATGCCTAAAACACAATCGAGGCAGTTTCTTGACTGGCCCCAAAAGCACCTGTCACTTAATAAAAAGTCCTCTCACACCATGCTTAGGCCACATTACAACTGCAGTGTATTTTTAAACTGTTAAATTTAATTTACAGAACTTAAATGCCAAATAATTACTTCTGCGGTTAAACTACTGTAAATTAAATAGAAAAAACGTAGCCTTCCCATTTGAAAGGTCTGTAAAAAATCCTCTATTTCAGAGGGTTTGTCACATATCTCTGACCAAATCACCCACATACTTTTTTTGCCTCAGCAATAGATTGCACACGCACCAACTAGTAAAAGAAATATCTTGGTGCAGTCATGAGACTGCGTTTATTTTAATTATATTTTTAGTATTTTACCTTAGAGCTTTAGCCAGGAATTCTGTAAAATGTCAGTGAAAGTTCAAATGGGTTGTGTCCACTTCTGCATGGAGAGACGTCTGACATCACCACTGACCAGCCAATAAAATAGTCAAACATCTCTTTGTGTATGAATCCTCCTGCTTAGTACAAGCCCAGGAAATAAAAGCATGGCTGTCCCGCATTTTGGTCCCTTTATGTTTTGTTCACTTTCTGCTGAGGAATCGGCTATGAAGCCTTTATTCTGTTTTTTGTGGTCTTTTTTGTGAAGTTAGTCAAGGTAAGTGACTTTAATTTCTTCTTCTATGAACAGTGTCTTTATTTTTGATTATAGGTTCATAGGTAGGTACTAGGCTATTGGCCCAAGGGCCTACGTAAGCCTAGCCAGCAAGGTTCCATGGCTTACGCCACCCAAGCAGAGACACAGAAGTGATCCCTGGGGTGTATTTCCTATTTCCCATCCACTCATCAAGATTTTTCTTGAAGAGTGCTAATGAAGAACTTTGCTTGATATAGATGAGTAACTTGTTCCAGAGTATAGGAAGTCTCTGGGACAGGAATCTATCCCTCCAGTGTGTCCTGTTTATTGTGGTGACAAGGTTTAGGTCCCTAGAGTGTGTAGCTTGGAGGGATTGGGATTTCTTTAGGTGTAGCATGTCCAACAGCTCTGGGTTTGACATAGCTTTATATGTTAGGCAGAGATTACCTCGGAGTAGGCGATATGCTAAGGAGTAAAGCTGGAGTTTTTTGAGGCGGTCAGTGTAGGGCATTTGTTTGAGGCCAGTAATTCTCTTTGTGAGGTACTTCTGTGGCCTTTCCAGCTGCTGCAGATGTCTTGTGAGGTACATTCCAAAAGGGGCGTTGTGCTCTATAATGGGTCTAATGAGTGACGAGTAGAGGAGAACAATGACGTCTTTTTTCCTGGATGAGAACCCTTTTATGATGAGGTGTGCCACGTAGAAGGACTTCCTGACTACTGTAGCGATGTGACTATCAAAGGAGAGACTACTGTCCACCTGGGTCCCAATTGAGGCCCTTCTGTAGGATGTCCACATCATTTGGGGACTTAACTATGGCTCCTAGTTTGCAGTCATCTGCGAACTTCTTTAGCCAGAGGCCTTCTGTGTTAGCCTGTACTTCAGAGAAGTAGATACCAAACAGGAGAGGTCCCAGGACGGAACTCCGTGGTACTCCACTTGTCACTGCTTTGAGGTCAGATTTGGAGTCTGCAACTTTTACAGTGTGGGTTCTGTCAGTGAGCCAGTTGGCAACTCATCTTGTGACGTAGGGATTTATACCTAGTTTAGTGAGTTTAGCTATAATTCCAGAATGGGGGATGGTGTTGAAAGCCTTGGTGAGGTCAAGATAGGCTGTGTGAACCACCTTACCCTTATCCACAGCTTTGGTGACTGCCTCAAAGAAGTTGATTAGGTTCAGGAGGCATGATCTGCCTTTCAAAAACCCGAACTGGGTGGGATCCAGAGTTTGGAGGTTACCAATGTCTTTGTTTATGAGTTCCATGATGATACGTTCCATGGCCTTGCAGACCAGGCTCATCAGGCTAATAGGTCGATAGTTCCCAGGATCAGTGGTGGCTCCCCCTTTGTGGCATGGGATAACTGTTGCTGTGCACCATTCAGTGGGCACAAAGCCTGATGCGAGGCTATTATTGAACATGGTGCTTAAGTGGGGAGTCAGTTCGTTCTGAAGTTCATGTAAAACCAGCCTGGGATGTTGTCTGGTCCCATGGATGCTGTGTTTTTGGCTTTAGAGAGTGCAGCTTTTACCTGCATAGTTGTGATTACAGGGACTCTGCATTCTTCTTGTATAGATATGGGCCCTTTAGGGGGTGAGAGGGGGGTAAAATTAGCACTGAACCTATCTGCCAGGATGTTGGCAATATCAGTTGGTTCTGTAATTTTCGTGCCTTTGTGCTGTAACTCAGAGTAGATCTGGGTGTTGCCATCTAGATTCTTGACATAGCTGTAGAATGCTTTGTGGTTGTCCTTAGATTTAGTGGCAATTTTGTTTTCGTAGCTAGCTTTGGAGGATCTTATAAGGGATCTCAGCAAGAAAATTAGGCTGACCAGGGAGCTCCTCCACTCATGGGATTTTACTCTCTTTTGCAACAGTTTCTTCCTTCTGTTGTATAATTGGTTTATGGCAGGGGACCACCAGATTGGCTTCCTTTTTTTGGAGGATAGCATCTTGGTTCTGTTTGGGATATCATGATCCATGCACTCGTGTAAGTGCTTATAGAGTGTATTTGTGTAGGATTCAGCAGTTGTAGCTGTATTGTCCATCTACATGGGTGTCATGAAGTTCACCACTTCTGTCTTAAGAAGCATGATGTTAGCTTTGGAGAAATGTTTTACTGTGGTTTCCTTAATGGGGGGTGGGGGCGGGATGTGGATATCAAGGGTGATAAGCTTATGGTCGGATCGGACCAATGAGGAGTTGACTTCAGGTGTGGAACACCGGTCACTCATGTTGATAATGACTAGGTCTAGGATATTGTTGCCCCTGGTGGGGGTGTGGATAAGTTGATCTAGGGCATTGGAGTTTATGAATTCCAGAAAGCGTTGAGCTAAGGATTTGGTACATGAGTAGTTTTTGCAGTTAATGGTGGCGTAGTTTAAGTCACCCATTATTAGGGTGTTTGGTTGAACCCTAATATTTTTCAGTACATCAAGAAAAGAGGAGTGGGAATCCTGGGACATGGTGTGGGATCTGTAGCAAGCTACAATTTGGATTACAGTTTTGCTCAGAGTTAGTTGCACTTGGATAACCTCGGATGCATTATGCTGAGCAACTAGCCTGGAGGTGTGGATATCCTTAATGAATATGGACACACCTCTGCCTTTGGTGTTTCGGTCCAAGTTAAATGGTCGAAAAGTGTGGTATGAGTTATAGCCTGGTAGTGCAGGGGTGCTCTCTGGAGCCTTGAACCAGGTCTCAGTCACTGCACAGATATCGATGTTCTCCATTTTAAGGAGTGCCTCGAGTGAGTGCATTTTGAGATTTATATCTTGTATTGTATCTGTCTATTTTCTCAGGCACCTTCATAGATGCAGCTGGTGTGCATCTAATACAGTCCTGCTCAGAAAAGTATGCCCTGAACCTTTCACTTTTAACTCAGTCACTTGACATTTGTGAAATAACTCTGTTGTGCATTTTACTTGATAAGTCAAACTCAGCCTTATGTCCCCAAAGAGAGCTTTCTCGTTCTTTGCTTGTGTATTTCTGTAAATGATACAGCCCTTATAAATGCAGAAAATAAGAGCACTGTGGTAGAAGATACAACTAATCCTTTCACTTTTATCCTGTTTTTTTTTTTCAGAACTGTACTTTTAGAATTTTTTTCTTTCTATCTCTTACCATAACCTTTTAACAAACATGTACACACAAACTAATAAGTGTGTATCCCAGGATATATAAGATCACCTATATTGCTGTTTATTAATTCAGTTTACATTCCAAAACATTGCAAATACAAGCAATGAGACAAGCAGATCATGAATTTCCACGGTCAATAAAGAGTATCATCTTGGAAAGAGATCCATCGGAGAGGCTCGGTTGGAAGAGTACATAAAGGGGTTTTACTTGGTGGGACTTAATGCTTCTCAGCAAATATCCAAGGATATTACCAAGAGCCATGGATCTGGGATTTTTAATTTCTGAAAGGGCCAAAACTGGGATATTTTAATTTAAATGAAAGGGAATGGAGAGAAGAAGAGATGAAGTTGAGTGGGGTGAAGATGGAAGAGAATTGTTTCCACATGAATATTAGCAATATCCTTGGGATCAGAGAAGGGGTTGCCATTAGAGATGAAATCAGTAGGGAACTTGTTTAAATGGATAAACCCCTTACTGCACTCCAGACAACATGATGGAGGGACAAGGTGAGTGAGTGGTGTGAAATTTGGCTCTAAAAGACTATCACTGTTGAAGATGACCCCCTGACCCAATGTGTTAAAATGGGAAAAGGGGTTGTGGGTGGGTGGATGGATGGCTGACATTGTCTTGCCCATCCAAGAGGGAGGAAAGTTGCCTAGCTTCACTGTAGTATAACTCTGCCCTGCAAGTGATGCACCACTTGGATGTGAGGTTCTGCATGCACTGAACGACTCTTACACTTCCCAAATTCAGCAATTGTGGAGTCTGTAGGGCTGCCACAGGGTGATAAGGTGGTTAGGGTATGATGTTCAGCTGTTACTAGGGGGGTACAGTTATGGTAAATGTGTTGCTGCATTATATTTTCCAGTAAGTTTGAGTAGTGTAGTTATAAATGTTCATATATTTTGACCACTACCCACCAATTATTATTTACTCTATGTCAGAGTTTGCAAAGGGAATGTACCAGCCATCATGTATTTTAGCTTACTTATCATATTTCTGTACATATCTCTGGCGTTGTGCACTTGGACAGGTTGTGATTTAGCATTTCACATGGCAAATCACCAGAGATGACATGAGTGACTACTTATGCTAATGTGTTACTTGGTACATTTGAAGTTTCAAAACTTTGATCTTATGGTCTCAGCCATTTGAAGTTCAAAGTTTTGAAACTTTGTGCTTCTGAAGTAGATTCATCATATATATTTATCTCTCTCTCTCTAGATATATATATATATATATATATATATATATATATATATATATATATATATATATATATACATCTCTATCTCTGTTTTATATATATATATATATATATATATATATATATGTATATATATATATATATATAAAAACATAAACATAAACATAAACATCATCTGCATAACTAGTAAATAGGATTTTAATGGTTTTATGTAAAGTTTAAATAAATAAGGGGAAAGAGTACATCCTTGTCTAACTCCATTAATCAGAAGGATAAGTTTGGGGTGTTAGTTTGTTAATTTGTAATTGAATGTATGCTAAAGTATATATAGTTTTTAATTAGTTTCTATAAGTGATAGGAACTTTGAATTTATCAAGTAAAAATAATGCAAAAAATGAATATTGACTAGTCAAATGCTTTAGAGGCATCTATTGAAAGAGCAAATTGGGTTCTTATTTGTTATATTTAAATCCTGAAGAGTATATAATATCAATGTTTGATCAGTGATTTGTTTGTGCCTAAAAAATTCAGATCATAGCTCTCACCAATCAGGGAAAGTTTTTAGCAGAATCAGGGACAAATACACATATAATCAGGGACACTTTTAAAATATTACTACTATTAACTTGAGACGTTAACAGAATAAGAGAATGTGAGTTAATATGCAGTTTCTGAAGTAAAAGAGGTCTATAGCTATAGTTACTGTCATTATTTATTAAGGCCAATTCACCACATTTTATCCAAATTTCACTAGCTTGGGGGGTGTAATAAGAGATACAGAGCTAAAATTTGAGTCAAAATCAAGGACAGTTGAGGTGTGATTCAGATTGAAGGGGGTTGTTTATATCTTTCATTCTGGGAAGTTAATATTTTAATATTGATATCAGTGTTTAGTAATGCAATGAGTTTGTAACTAGAGATATCAGTAGGATTCTTATTTAGTTTTGGGATTAATATTGTTTTAGAAAGATTGAGATGGGGCCAACTGTACCATTACCTAAAATGTAATGAAAGAAATGATAGAGAATTTCTGTTGATATGACTTGGAACGTTTTAGAGAACTCCATTGTATAACCATAAGGGCCTGAAGTTTTATTTGTCTTTAACATGTGAATACTGTTTTGTTCTTCTTTTAATGTAAAGGGAGCTGCCAGAATGGTTTATTGCTCCTTGGTTAGTGTGAAAAAGGAGTATTGTTTAAGATAATTCTCAAAGTCAAGACTATATTTAGGATTAGACATGGTATTAAAAAAGTAAGAAATTGCCATAGAAGGCATTTGGAATACCTTGGTCTGTGGTTACTTTTGAATTTTATTGATATATTTCTTGGATAACATTTTGAGATCTGTATATCCTTAAAATTTTGGTCAAAATTTTTGAAAGGGTATGAGCCCATTTTGAATACAGTGCTGGTGTTCTATTTTCATATGCTGATGATTATTTGGTGTAGAGTATAAGTGGGTCATGTTATAATACTTCTATTTGAGTTTCATTTTTAATAGATGGATTCTGTAACTGGAAAAGAGACAGTGTCAGTTTTTTTAATTTGTTTTCGTATTGTTTGTTCTTGTTTTTGTAGTAAGAGGCCATGCTAATGAGATGTCTCCTGATTTAAGACAGACCCATTGTATATCTAGTATATCTAATTGTGATATTGTGCATCTAATCATGACTCTGTTTTTTTTTTTTTCTTATAAAATTCTGTTAACATGATCATCAGTTCAGTTTTACATTGCCATGGTCTAGAATATTATTATTTAAAAAACAGTTATTACAGGAGTTATTATTATTATGAGATTTATTATATAAATTTAAATTAAGTTGCATTTTGGAAAGGTCTGTTACGGTTCTGGTGTCTGTATTAATGTATTGTGATACAAAGTTTTGCAGGCCCTGTCTACAGCTCTGGCCTTAGGCAGCCATCTTGGCTGGGCTCTCTAGCACCCTCTCATAAATGTGGACATTTCAC
Organism: Protopterus annectens; assembly: GCF_019279795.1. Classification (NCBI taxonomy): domain Eukaryota; kingdom Metazoa; phylum Chordata; order Ceratodontiformes; family Protopteridae; genus Protopterus; species Protopterus annectens. Next base: position 32,284,832 of record NC_056730.1, on the reverse strand, counting down.
TGAAGCAGTAATTTCAATAAATAAGTTCATAGCAACTTTTTAGTACATGGAATGCAAAGATTATGATCTGATATCAGGGAAAAAGATAAGCTTGTTTAAAGCTTCTCTAGTACCAGACCTGGTTGTAATAGTGCTCGGGGTGATGCTTAATTGTTCTGTTTGTTTTATATGGGAAGATATTTGATTTAAAAAAGTGTTTAAACTACATTCCAAAGCTATTCCTATCCTTTCAAAGAGTCCATTAAATCCATCTTGGCCTTACATACTTTCAAAGGACAATAACATTTTGCACAATTAAATTCATTTTTGTCTATTTGTTTTCTGTCATTTGTCTTGACTTCTACATAATATTAATTTTGTTAAATGTTTGTATTTAATTTAAAAGCATGTAAATAACTCTTGGTATTGTGGTAAGCCTAGCTGATTCAGGAACCACTCTCCCATAAAGGTTTTCTGCTGACATTGCTGTAGTGTGTGAAGCAAATGCAACAGTCCAGAGAAGTGACTGATATAATTAACCATGTGCTGTTCCTTGGAAATAATGACAGTTCTGGATTAACTCAGCACAGCTATCCAGAGAGGAAAAGGAGTCTGCTTACACTCATTCCTCTCTATAGGACTGGTCACAGTTTGTACAAGGTCTGCAGGTAAGTATAATATAGCTGTGTGTGTGCATACAAGCTTATACATACGAGTGTATGTATATGTCTGGATGTTTGTGTGCATGAGTGTGTATTATGTAAGAATTTTTTTACCTTTATATAAATTCAAAACAGAGAACATAGTCTTATGAAACAAAGTGGTGACTCCTCTAGAGTTATTACATAATGTAATAATGGCTACCTTACTGGGTGATGAAGTTTCAGGTCCCAGAACTCAGTTTCCCAAGGCTCATTTCCCTGAGATTCTGATTCTCTCAACAAAATCCTCTTTTTCGGGTAATTTCCCCTTCCTTCAGTTGTTGCAAGCATAGAGTTATATATATATATATATATATATATATATATATATATATATATATATATAATTTTGGGGTGTGTGTAGGCTTATCCCCTGTAAAAAAACAGTTTGTATTTTTTGTAGGTATTTTTTTTAAGGAATAGAGTTTGGGGCTACTGATCATTGGGGGGGGGGGGGTTATCTTTGAGGAGTCAGAGTGGAAGCTGAGTTTACATATACATCAAGCACTTATGTTTTCCTTTTTCAGCAGCTGGATGGACTTACTGTAACAACATAATAATTATATTTATAGCATGCAACTTAAAAAGTTCATTACATTTACTAGGGTGGTAATACCTCATTAATGCTTACCAGTGCCTGCTTAATAGACACGGAAAATAATACACTTGGAAAAAGCTTCTCTCTGGGCTGCAGCAGGTTTTCCTTTCAAGAATCCCCACCCTACTTAAAAAATGGATAAATAACACTTCTGATATTTTAAGCGAAGGGTTTTACCTGGACTCTAGGTTTAATCTCTGTTCCTTTTGAGATTTTTGTGATATTTTTCCAACATTTGCTTCTGGTTTGTTTAGGCACAAACATGGAAGTGAAATGCATAATATTTTCATCCTAGACATTAACCCCAAGCCTTTATCTTGAGAGAAGGCAACTACTGAAGCAGACCTAGGTCTTAAAGTTCATTTTTTGCCTTTTTGGAGGATTGATATGGGAAAGCTATATCTTTATAATAGCAAATTATCGTGTGACTGTGAGTACAGTGGTTTGTTTTTAAACTCCTATTAAATTAGCACTTATAACATCGACACACACATACTTTAACTGAAAAGAAAACAGACCATATTAACATTTGTCATATTGAGGTATTATACGTTACACAGATTTTCTTTTTTTAACAGTTACTCACTCCAAGTTTACATAAATTGCTCAATTCCTGCCTTCCCATAAACCTTATTTTTCCTCCTGAACATTATTCTGCATGAATTGTTCCCACAGATTTTCATTTATTTCTATGTCATTTTCCACCTTCCCTTTTCTAAAGATCCCACCTCTAGCTCTTTATCTCCTTTTCAATATTCAGTACGTGAATTACAGTTGGCTTAGATTTTGATTTGTATTTTTTTTTTGGAAGCCAATGGCATTGAAGTTAGTAACGTCTTACTATGTATAGGGAATTCAGATCCCGTGTCCCAGTTCAAAGGGATTATTTCCTTAATTACATCTATTTGTTCCCCCAGTATTTCTGACTGAGTACTCCATAGGGAATTTTTTAAGTGTTTGAACTCACTACTCTCCCCAAAAACATGGGCCAAGTTATCTTTCTGTTTCCTGTCATACCACCAGCATTTTCTATTTACCTGAGGGAAAATTTTCTGAAGTTTTCTTTGACTATAAAAATACCTACGCAGACACTTCAAAGTAAAAATACTAAGCCTTCGGGACTTCATCACATACTTAAGAGCCATATAGATGTTTTCCCGCTGTCCTTTGGTAAATTGCCTTTCCAGACTCTCTTCCCAACCTTTTCTAACATAATCTAATATATTCTTATAGTTATCATGCAATATTTTATATGACCTACTAAATTTCCCTTTTATAGCAGCAGCTTCTGTTCTAGACTCAGCTAAAATGCCACCAGAGCTGGTTCATTTGACACTTCCATATTCTATTTGACTATACTCTGATATCAGTCCCTGATAGGGCAGATATTCTTTAATCTGCAGTCCAAATGTCTGCTTGCCTGATCCCACTTTATTGCATTTCCTTCTCTACGTATTTGCTGCCACTGCTTTGGTTTCTTGCCAATTTTCTCCAGGAAATTCCAGCCTTCTCTTGCCTGTTTCCTATACCTTACTGGCAAAATCTCATTTCTCCATTCCAGTGTTGTCTTAGTTCTCAGAACACTTCCAGCAATTTTATAAATATTATGTTTTGTATAGTTGTTATTCTCCTTAAAGATCTGCATCCAAAATCCTACTAGCTAAGAGAATGGCAAAGGTTTTGCCAAAACTGATAGAGATGTATCAGTGTAGTTTTCTGGAGGGGAGACAAACATTTGATAGCACTAGTAGAACAGTGAAGCAGGATGTTGGAAAATACCTCTATTTTTGATGGGCCTTGATACAGAGAAAGTATTCGATTGAGTCAGCTCAGATTTCATGAGTAGGGCAATGGAAACATTTGCATATTATGATACAACAATAGGGTTAATAAGGAGAATATATGGAGGATTCCGCTCTGATAAACTTGGTTGAGCAGAAAAAAATGGATGGGAATATAAATCTTGACTTAATTCTGTGAGAAAACAGTAGCTTCCTGAATCCAGTAATTATTTTTTAACAGTCCCTGAGGGTAGGTCCTAAACCACTGATATAACTGCTTGAGTTATAATTATTTTCTCAGCTTTCATAGCTTCCTTTGAAACTGCATTTTGCGTGTGTTTGTGTCAAGAAAAAAAAACTTTTGCTATCACTGTTGTATTTGATCCCAGTTTAATCACTCTAACATGTAAACTACATCATTGTGAAATAACTAAGCCACTTTATGCAAATTGTTGTTCAATGCATTTTGTACCCATTAAATGCAAATAATGTAGAAATGATTCTTCTATAACTTTTAAACTGAAATTATAATATCTGGATCTTAATTCTGAGTATATGGTCTTTTACTAAAAGTACTATAATCCTTTTTCCATGCATTTTAAATTATTGTATGACCCCCCCAAAAAAAAAGTTCAGCTGTATGTTTGTAAATTCCTGTAAAATGTTAGCAAATTACAGACTCATAGTTTGTAGATGTTTTGTACAATACAGTGTAATGTTTTTAAATAACTTTATTAAATTCACACACACATTAAAAAATGATATAGGTACATGTACATTAGTTGTACTTACCTATGAATATATGTCAGCCACTTTGATTAAAGTTTTGATAGACGAGGTAGATGGGGTATCTCCCCCAAGGCCCACTACATAGACATTGGAAGCTGAGGCCTGCTGATTGACCTCAGACCTGACCAACATGTGTGCCATGGTAACTTTCGTAGATAGGTTGTAGACCATCACTACATCCTGAGGGGTGTCACCAGAGGGTTCTCGCCTAGGAATCACTAGACCAGAGCCTGCAAAACCACTTCACCTAGGTGACTGGTTGACTTATGGTCAAGTGTTGGAGCTTTTTTGGTAATGTCAGGGTCTTTTTTTGTCTTTCTACATTTTTTGTAATGACACTGATGCTGTAGTTTGCAGACGTCCTGCTTTAGTAGTGGATTGCCATGCCACAGGTAAAGCTAAAGAGGAAGACTCCATGTGGGCAGATAGTACCATTAGCCCAACATTTTAATATTTTCACATGGCAGGACAGTTACAGATGTCATGCTGAGGCCACAAGCAAACGAAACATACATTACACATCACATATGTATTGTCACTATCATCAGTCCAACATTACATAAATTGCAAAGCTCCTGCCTTCCCTTAAATCTCAAACTTCCTCCAAAATATTAGTCTGCATATATTGTTCCCACAATTTACATTTTTTCTGTGTAATTCACTCATACTTTTTTCTAAAGATCCAACTTCCAGTTCTTTTGTCTCTGTTACAGTATTCACTTATTCAAATACAGTTGGTATAGACTTTGTGTAGGGAATTCATTAGTCATTCCTTTGTTACACCCATTTGCTTACACAATATTTCTGACAGAGTACTCTTTAGGGAAATTTTGAAGTCTGCCAACTCATTACACTTCCAAAACATGTGTTCTCAGTTACCTTTTTCTTCCCCTTCACACCTCCATTTGCCAGCTGCCTGAGTAAAAAAATCTTTGAAATCTGTTTGTGGTATAAAAATATCTATATAAATACTTCCAAGCAAAAATCTTAAATCTTCTAGACTTTGTTGCACACTTGGGAACCATATTGTTTCCTTGTGAAATGTTTATCCAATCTGTCTCCCCAATTGTTTCTAACCTCCTCTGATTAATTACATTAGTTATCATGCAATATTTTATATACCTTACTAACTACCCCTTTTTAATAGCAGCTTCTGTTCTAGATTCAAGTAAAAAACTCTACCAAAATAGGTCTTAAACTTAGGATTCCACTATCCCTTTCACTTTGCCAGTACTCTGATACCAATCCCTGATAGGGCCAAAGTCTCTAGAATGCAGTCCAAATGTCTTCTTGGCCTCTTCCCATTCTGTTACCTTTCCCTCTCTAGTTATTTGCTCCCGATATATTGTTTCCTTGCCAGTATTCCGCAGTAAATTCCACCCCCCTTACCTATTATCTGTACCCCTAATTGCATTCATCCCTGTCAGAAGAATCTTTCTCCATTTTCCTGTTGTCTTAATTCTTAGAATACTTTCTACTACTTTATGAATATAATATTCTGTATGGTTGTTGTTACTCTCCTTAAGGATGTGCATCCAAAATCCCACTCTCTCCTTATTCCTTGAATTTCTCCCTTGGTTTATCATCATCCCTTTCCATTTTGAATTATAACCTTCTGCTTGTGCTATGTATAAGTGAAATAACTGTGTAGCTCTAAAATGCCCCTTCAAATCAGGCAATCCTAAACCACCTTGTTCTGCTGGGAGTATCAACTTATCCCACTTGCACTCTTCTCTTCCCTGATAAATTACTTTGACTCTTTATTATTGTCCACAACTTCTCTGGTTGATAACAATATGCTTGACCTGCATATGAAACTAAAGGGACTAAAACATTTTCGCTGCTTGCATCTTGGTATCCATATCCATATCCACGAGCAAGAGCTTCCTGTTTCTCAGTCTTTTGTTTATTCTCTTCCCACATATCCTTAGCTGCCATAACAGAATTCTTTGTAATCCATACTCCTAAATACTTCATTTTATCATGTCCCCATACATATGGGTATTGCTAGAACAATTCATGTGTGGGCAAATAGTTTGCAGCTATAGCCTTTGTTCTATCTTCATTAATTTTATATCCCAAAAAGACTTGAAACTCTTTCATGATGTTCCATGACACTGAGATGTCATTTTCTGGTTTTATCAAGTATAAAATAATATCATCTGCAAATAAAGCCAACTTTTCTTGATTACCATAACAATGATATTCTTAAATTTCTCAGTCCCTTATTTTCTTTGCCACTGACTCTAAATATAAAGCAAGTAACAAAAGGGAAAGAGGAAGCCCCTGCCTGGTTCCTGTGTTCAGTCACAACTTGTTAGAGAGGACCCCCCCACACACACACTCTTTAAGTTTTGCCTTTGATCCCTCATATATATCCTCAAAATTAACATTATTATTGTATCAGAGAATGCAAATGTTTCCATTGCCCTGCTCATAAAACCACAGCTTACTCCATCAAACTATTTTTCTGCATCATGACCCACCAACAGCAGCATCATTGTTCTATTAATGCTCTCAAATGTTTGCCTTCCCTCTGCAAAACAACATTGATATATATATATATATATATATATATATATATATATATATATATATATATATCAGTTTTGGCAAGACCTTTGTCATTATTTTGGCTGTTATAGACATAAACACTTATAAACATGGGCCTATATGATGCTGAATCTGAAGTTTTTTTTTACCATCTTTAGGTATTATAGCCACCACAGCTTTCTTCCGGGATGCTGGTGCTTTCCGTACTTTTAAACTACTGTTAAACAAAATCTTCTAGATCATTATCACATTTTTCCCTCCTAGCTTCCAGATGTCCACATGAATACCCTCTATTCCCGGAGACATTCCTGCAGATTGATTGTACATTACAATTTTTATTTCAACTCCTTCTATCTTAACTGTTAATTGTTGAGCCTCATCTATCTCTAACCTTGGCATACTTAAGTCTTCTATAAATATTTCCATTTGTGCTATTTCTTGATTTTTACATTTCTCTACTTTATACAAATTTTCATAACATTTCTGAAACACAGCGGCAGGACCACTGGTGTTTTTCTTGTTATAGGCACTCTAAGTTTGGTAACAACCCTTTCTGCTGCCTAAGTTTTACACAAAGGTTTTGTGCTGTGGGGTTATTATCAAAAGGCAGTTGCTTAACAGTAGTCTTTCTAAACTCATGCCTATTATACAGATACTCCCTTTCTGTTTAGCACTTTGCATTTACTTCTCTTTTTGTTATGTGGGATTATCCTTATTCTGCAATACTTTAGCCTTTGTCAACCACTCTAAATAATTCCTGTTACTTCTTCCCAATATTGCTTGTTTTTTTAAACTCCACTTTCATTTTATTCCACTCACTAGATATAACTGCTGAAGAAATTTCTGTCTATTAACTCTTGAATAATTTCTACTGTCCATTCTTTAAATTCTTCTCTGTTTAACAGGTAGCAGTGGAAGTCCCATGCCTCATTTTTATGTCATTACCCTGCATGGTGTATGATCTGAAATAGTTACTGAATGTGTGTCAAAACCTTTAATTAAATGCACATTTTCCTGTGAAATATAATTTCTGTCAAGTCTAGCCCAGTTATTGGACCTTCAGGAATAATGTATAGATTGTCTCCAAGTTCCTACTAGTGAATTCACATCTTCCATAGCAAATATTTTCATAACTTTCTTTGGAAATCTACCTTCTTTTGTTATTTTTTTCCTTCTAGATCCCCCAAGTACATCCTCACTGGTGCAAATCAAAATCCAGTCCCCAACAGTAAGTAATATTCCCTGCTGAAAGCTGATATTTCTCCCAAAAATTTCATAAGCTCCATAATAGCAATTTTAGGTGGACTATAAATACATGCAAGCATAATCCTCCTCCCTTGTCATTAGGCCAATACTACCACAAACATATCATCTTCCCCCTCTTCTAAAACTATTTTAGCTCCTGTTGCACTTAGAATAAGTACACCCTTTTTCATTTGTCCACTGATACTCTCTTGAATATTCATCCTGAAATCCTTTCTTTAGCAGATTTTCATGCTCACTTCTTTTCAAATACGTCTCTTGTCACATTGCACACTGCATGCACACACTAATGTTGGCAGGCTGATACTCTATACAGTTTCTTTTCATCTCCATTTGAACTCATGTCACATTTTACAAGATTTTTGTCTTAACAAAAACCCTCAAACAAAAAAACAAACACACCCACAGAACCCTCCATATTAACTTAAACACACAAAACTATGTACATCTAACCCTCCGGATAGGAATAATTGTCCCAAATTGACAGCTGCACACACAAGCATTACCTAACCTAAAATTAAGGTTATCTATGCTAAGAAACATGTTACAGCCTATGCTCCTACTTACATTAATTGCTGTCTGTTCTTGTCTTATGTTTATTCCCCTCCCAGATATGAAAAACAGCTTGTATGCTTTCAGAAGACATTATCTTTTAGCCTTAAAAAAGTATTCTGGTTTTCATTGTCTGCATACTGCAGTCAGGTTGTCTTTATGGAAATGTAAGAACAGAATATACAGCTGCCCTCAGCTGCAGACTTCATAACTCACACTGAACATTTATTTACTAAAGGAAAATATTTAATTATATTCAGTGTTCTCTTATTTACTTGCTTACACTAAAACCTTGTTATTACATTAAGCCAAGGGCCAGACATTCACCTATGCAAATGTAAGAGAAAATGTATCTGCTCTACATATATTATTATTTACTCACTTTTACACCCCATCCACCACCTCAACAACCCAAGACTGAGAATCAGTACTGCAACATTGACCATGAAGAACATAGGACAATTCTGTCCTATTTACCATAATTGTAGATATTCGAGTAGATGAGTGTCACAGTATAAACTCCCACCCTCTAACCCCACTATCTTCTGACTGCTTGCCCCCCCCCCCGGTTTCAGGGGGTAGAGGCATTTTGCTACAGAGAGACCTCTTATATCCATCATTCCCTCTCTGCCTCCTATGCTTTTTCCTCCTTCTCACTTAAATCCAGACAACTGGGGAGGTTGTGCAGTCTTCAGACATCAGACTGCTTGTTTAATGCTTAGTAAGACATAAAGATGGTTCTAACAGTCGCCCTTCTTGTACCCTGATGCCCAGGCATTAGTTGTTGGCTGTCTATTAGCTGGGATGATATAAAGACTCTGGTAATTGGGCCAGCTGTGGGCTTCTGCAAGGTAGTAAGACCCAAAAATCAGTACTGCAACATTAATCTACTCAAACATCAATAATTATGGTAAGTGTAACACAACTATACTTTTACAATTACTTCATTTTATTTCCTAACTGAACATTATTGCTGGTCTTCTTTCTCATCATTTTGACCACACATGGTTCAAGTCCAAAATACTTCTGATTTTTCTAGTCAGTCTCTGGACATTTTTTCCATCACTCAATCATTTTTATTTGGCACAGTGGAAACAGCTGTTCTGGCAAGTTCTCTGAATGGGCTGAGTATTTTTTTTCCTTAGCCTGTTCTGCATACAAAAATGTCTTTGAACATCAAGGAAAAATATTCTAAAGACAGTTGGATATAGCAACTTGAATTGCACACTTATTGCTGATATATATATGACTGCAATGAAAAAGTCACTTCTCTTCTGCATGGTGTACAGTGAATAATAATTGTTGACAAAAACCACACTGTCTCCAACTTTTAATCCTTTTCCCTTGCCTCACTAGTTTGTCCAGAGCAGCTCTTTTCTGCTTATATGATTGCATCTTTACTAGTATAAGTCTTGGCTCCTTTCTCATAGCCACATTTGGACCATACACACATGGTGTGCCCATTTAATTAACAAATCCTGCTATGGGATACCAGTCCAGTTACTTATCTGAGCTTTATGAAATGAATGCAGTCTGTTCCTTTCTCTGGCATAAGAGAACTTCTTAAGTATTCTTTGTGTGTTCTGTCTTTTAATTCTACTATGTTTTGAGACAGTTCTTCATGAGGAGCCGTATATTCAGCCAGTCTTTCCTTCATTTCAGCTTCTGATTTCTGCAGTTTTATCTGATGATCTCACTATTTAAAGCTTCTTCTATCCTTTCTAGCCTTTGTCATTTGACTTTATATATTCCTACACTGTCTCACGTATTTTAAACACCTCTAAATGCATTTGATTTATTTTTTTCTTTAAATTACTAGAATCTATCTCTTCTACAAAAGCTGAAACATGAACTGCTTTTTGTTGAACAGCTGCAAGGCTCTTCCACACCAGAGGTTTTTCTTCTACTTTTCTAGTTGATTAATCTTACTTTCTCTAGATTTCTTCTTTGCTGACATGTAGGTAGTGTAGTGACTAGCCTGTAACTAACTATTACCCAAACTGTTAGCTTTTACTGGTTTGTTTACATCTCTTTTCTTTTTCATATCTGAAGAGAGCTCTAATCAACCAGATTTTCAGAGTGCACCCATTTTAGAATCTCTCTCCAACATAGTGTTTATAAGCTCTGAGGTATTCTGGACTAAATTCCAAAGCATTACTTCTGCTTGATTTAAATGACCCATCATAGATAATAAATTATATGCCATTATGGTGACTTAGAGATCATACATTCTGTTTGAGTTACTATGGAAATAAAGGACAAGGTTAGTAATAAAGACAAATGGTGTGCAGAATTAGAAGTAATACAGGTGCATAAGCCTCACTAACCTGTGGAATCAGGTAGATTCTGTGGTAAAGATAACATACACTTTTAAATTGTCTGCCTTGTCCAAAGCTTATGCCAAAAAGAAAACAGTAATGGTTGCACTATTAGCCTTTACAATAGGAGCCAAGTCTTTATAAGCAAAATCCTGTCTGAGCTCATAGTGCTTCTTATCCTGAGATCCTGACTTATTTCCGCATGGTCTTCTAGGTATTTTTTTTAATATTTAGAAGCGTATCTGATTTGGTTGTTGATGTTTGGAGTATCCTAAATGGAGAAAAAGGACTTACTGCTTTCTCCCAACAGCTGATATATTGAAAGAGATCCCTATCAGTTGATTGAGTTTTCAGAAACTCGAAATTCATATGGTTGGGACCATATGATCGAGTTTTTGAAAACCTGAAGCTTTTGAATGGAGATCGCAGTATAGCGCAAATTAGGAAATGTACCCTTTTCCTCACTGTAGTGCAATCTCTGAGTTGGTATATATAATTTGCAGGGGGTCTGGGCAGTGCAGGGGGGGGGGGCTTACCTCCCTGCAAAAACATAAAAAAGACAGATTTTTGTCTTTTTTTTTTATGTTCTGGTTTTCAGAAATTCGACCATATGGTCCCAACCACAGGAATTTTGAGTTTCTGAAAAAACAATCATCTGATACTGATCCACTGAAAGATGTGACTGATGGCTCCTTTATGTTTCTCCTTGTATCTTTTAATAAATCCAAAAATGGTTATACAGCCACATTACCTTTAGCATGAGCTTTACTGATCATGCTTAGATGTTTTCTGCTTGATTGATGTTGCCTGATACTAGTGAGGAGCAAATAAAACAAAAAAACAGCTTGTAATAAATATAAAATGCAGTTGGTATTAATTTAAAATTAGTTCTTGATGTCATAGGATTTAGATGCTGTTGAAATATAGTAGACCACCACTGAAAGGAGTTAGAGCAACAGATGCCTTAGCTAGAGTTATACTGCTGTCATCCTTCTTAAAGAAACATCTCAGTTGGCCACAGAGATTCTGTGTAGACCCACAATAAGTTTCATATTAAATGAACTATGAGGTTTAAAATGTGAATAATAGCCTCATAAAGGTGCACCAAGTAAAACCAAAATCTACACCTCTTATTGGTTCTTGTGTATTCTTGTTCCAGGAAGACTAAATAATCACTCTACAAATCACATGGTTGTGCCATACAGTGGCTTTCTGGACAAATATAAATAACATTTTTGGTAACACCAAGATACAACCAGATAACCCTCTTGATCATCCATCTCCTGAGGATAAAATAAATAAATCTGGTGATTTCCTTTACAGTAACTTACTAAAACATTCCATCCATCTTGCTATCAACCATGAACAAGTGGGACAAGCTACATATAGCTTTGCATCCTAGCCCACATCCTTACCCTTTAAAATAAAAATGCTCTCTAAACTGAATGTCCATGGATTTGTTTCACCAGATAGATAATCTGCATCAAGTATATCTATAAAAGCTTTCCCTTTTTATTGAACAACTTCTCACAAACAATTAACTAGAAGCCTCAAAGAGAATTCCTTACTGGAGTCATGAATGCAAGAAAAGTGATTCTACTGCACAAAAGAAGAGTAAAATAGAACAGAAACCTACATGCCAGTCTCTTTACATAGCCTGTTATTAAAGATTATAAAAAAATCTTGCATACTCAGGTCAAGGACTATTTAAAAGAATAATTAAACCATACACAACATGAGTTCAGACCTGGCCATAGCACCCAGACAGCTACCACAAACCATGTGGATAATAATTCTGCCAAGGACAGTGGGTTAGGCGAAGAGAAGCTGCTGTTAAAAAAGGAGTAATTAGCAAGGCATATAAAATATCAGATGATAATTAGTGGAATCAATCAGAGGAGGTTAGAAAAGATTGAGAAGAGAGATTTGATAAGCAATTCACAAAGAAACAATGGGATGACAGGTATATCTCCCAAAGATGCAAGAAAGTCTAGAAGATTTAGAATTTTTGCTTGAAAGTGCTTGCATAGATATTTTTACACCCCAAGCAGACTCCAAAGAATTTTCCTCAGGTAGATAGCAAATGTTGGAAGATTGATTGAGAAGACAGAGGTAGCTGGTAGCATATGTTTTAGGAGTTTAATAAGTTTGTAGACTTTAACAATTCCCTACAGAGTACTCTGTCAGAAATACTGTTTAAGCAAATGAGTGTAACTAAGGAAATTATTATTTTGAGCTGGGATACAGGATCTGAATTGCCTAGACAAATTACTTAAAGGCCTTGTAAAGTTTAATTCTTGTGCCTGCCAAAAAAAGTAATTGTTAGAAAATGAAAATTAGTCTTAACCAACTTCTTTTGAAGTAGTGAATATTGCAGCAACGATAAAATAACTGAAAGTCTGATCTTTAGAAAAGTTTTGTTTTGGTGGGAATGTCTTTTTGAATGATAATGCATTAAAAATAAGTAGTACTTTTACCCCCCCCCCCCACTACACCCTACCTTAATGTTATTCGAGAATGTTTTTGAGTTAGATTTTTAGGGAATACCTGACTACAACCAAAAATGATAAAAAATAATTTTAAGAGCAATTTAAATGAAAATGAAATAATAATGTTACAACAACTGAAGGCAACTAACATTAGGGTAATGAAACCTGATAAGGGTGGCGGGTTTGTGTTTGTGGATAAAGATGAGTATGTGAGAAGAATGTACAAGGTACTGGATACAGATAGTTATCAGACTATCTCCCTGAATTAGCTAAATGGAGCTTATAGGAAGGTAAAATAATTTATCAGGGAATTGTTCATTTGTGGACAAATAGATATGAGGCTTTTTCATTATTTAACAATGGAGACACCAGTTATGTTTGGAACTCTAAAAATTCATAAAAATCTAATTGATCCTCCTATGCATGCCACAATAGATGGTAGGAATTACTTATGCTTGTGCTAAGGCAATTGATGGGTATATTAAAAAATATGTAGGTAAAGAAAAACAAATTTGCAAAGATTCTTGGTAATTTTTGGAAGACATTAACAAACAAGTATTTGATAAAGATCCGCTTTTTTTGACGGTGGATGTCAAAGATTTGTATACGGTCATACCACATGAGCTTGGAATTGAATGGGTAATGGATTTCTTGTTAGAAATGGGTACACCAGGTAATGAATTAAAATCAGTAGATGAACTGTTGAATATTGTTTTGAATAACTACTTTAAATTTGAAACACATTACTTTTTACAAAAAAAAAGGTGTTGCAATGGGTTCACCCTGTGGAGCACGCTTCGCAAATATAGTTATGGCACTCTGGGAGAACTGTTTTATTGATGGAAAATATAAAATACTACACACATTACCTGGATGATATCTTTATAATGTTAAAAGGAGGGATGGAAAAGGCTGAAAATATTGTAAAAATTATGAATATGAGTACAAATTTCTTGGAATTTACTTATAGTACAGGAATAGATGGGATAGCCTACTTAGATGTTGATCTAAGAAAAGATTATGTAAATAAGTGCTATATTGCTAAGATCTAAAGGAAAAAAATATGTACTCAAATTCCTTTCTACATTATACAAGTGCTCACCCCAAATACCAAAAGAAATCTGCAGTTAAGGGGCAATCAATACGGGCAGCTAGAATGAATAGTCAAGAAGCAGACTTCATAAATGAATGTGAAACATAGAAGAAATAATAGTAGAAGTGGTTAATAAAAGACATCGAGGGCATTTTAGCCCTATATTAGGGCATTCAGATAATTCTGGCATTTCCAAAGGAACACAATTGTATGTACCAGAAAAAAGGCAGGAAATGAATTTTGTATCTACTTTTAATGCAGGGGTTGACCTAGTGATTTCTATTGTTAAGAAAAACTGGGTAACCCTGTTAGAAAATAGGGACTGCAGGAACAAATTAGGTTTAATCCTGAAGTTTACTTTTAAGAGAGCTGCTAACCTCAAAAATATCTTGGAATGCCCAAAACATATATTTCTGAGAGTTACTGGTATGTTTAGATGTGAGGCCTGTCCATATTGCAGGTATATTGAAATAGGAGCTAATTAATGCTATAATTAGCTCCTGTTTCAATATACCTGCAATAAGATTCTTCAGACCTGCCAGCAAATATATTCTTGTAATTAGAAATTCAATTATTAGAGGAACTGATACTTATATTTGCAGAGATGATAATGAACATCAAATAGTGTTATGCCAGGAGCAAAAGTAGAAGATATGACACAAGCCTTGGAATGCCTTAATGTAAGTAAGCATGGATCTGTTTTTATTCATGCTGGTAGAAATGATGTCACCTGCAAGGATTCTTTGACTGTTAGTAGGGAACTGACAGCCCTCTTAGATAGTATAGCTTGTATTTGTTTCAAAAAGGACAAAAATCTGTTAAAAAACAAAACAATCAGGGGCAAGCTTAGAGTGGAAATCAGACAAAATCCAGTAGCCCAGATCCAGATGCAAGTTGTGAGCACTTTCGTCCACTTTATTGTAATGAACTTCTTCAAACAATTAAAACAACTGTTACCCCTCCCTTTTATACCTTTAGTCACATGATTAAAATCTCCTTCACTTATAAAACCTTTAAGATTTAAAGGTAAAGCATTAGAAAAATATATAAAAAGTATATAAAAAACATATAAATCATGTTATATATAAACATTTCGAACCCAAGTGCACTTGGTCAATATAAACATTTAAAATTATCCAGAAATATTTTCTAAATAACTCATAAATTGCAACATTCCTCATCTAAGTAAACCTTTCATTTTAAGAAAGCAGGCAATTGAACATTTGTCATTTAAACCTGGAAAACAGTAAGCATTCGTATACAGTTGCCACCACAATTCTTTTTCCTCCAACTGTAATTCTGTATCACCACCCCCTTTCATTAACCATTATCTGGTCTATTACTCTAAACTTGAAAGTGTGCCCTGGATTTTCCTTTATGTGTTTCGATAAGGCATTATTGTATTTTTCTTTCTTAATACTATATAGATGTCCATAAATCCTACCTCTTAACTTGCATTCTGTTTTGCCTATATAGAAACATGGGCAATCATTACACTTTCCTAGATAAACTACATATTTAGGGTTACAATTATATTTTTTGTTAGTTTTAAACCTTCTAAACAAACTGGATCCTCAGATTGCTGAATATTTGTATCCAGGATTTCAAAGTTGTCAGGGGCATCATCTTGTTTCATAGTGGTTGAATGATCTTTGCAGAAAATAGATGCATCATTTCCTAAATGTGTTCTTTTTGTTCTATGCCTAACATTGTTTAGTTCATCATTCCAGTCATTAATATATGATACAATAGTTCTCCAACCCATGCCAATTGCACAAGTGCAATCATCATTAAGTCTAGATTTATGTCTAACAATGGTAAGCAAATCATCCAATATTTGACACGAGGAACACAGATCATCAGTATTATCAGCTGTTACCTTTAAATATGAATAACACTTATTACAATGTACAAGATATTTGTGCATTAGCAAATTGTTAATTGCATACCCATTTAAGGAATCTATATTCAGTTTCAAGTGAATAAAATATTGCAAAAGAAAAGAGTAATCAAAATCAGTATCCACAGAATTCAAAGAGAATTTAAATCAATGTCTATGACAAATATGACATCAGCAATATACAACTAAATAATAAAGTATAGTAAAGTCGTTCTGACCATACATGTTCTACAAGCCAGACAATAGTTGTGATTCCTTTATGTCACACATGCATTATCTTCTGCTCACTATCGCTCACAGTTGCACTTCTTTTTAACAGCTAAATAAATCACAAACCAAGATAGGATTGTTTAGATATGCTCAGAATTTTCCTCTTTGCAGTCTGTGTAGATTTACAGCTGTCTAGGCCCCTTGGGGTGACTAGAGATTGCCTGTCTAAAACCTATGCCTTTCTAACAACCAACAGTGAAATTAAAGGTAAAACAACAAAATATGAATCAAAGTAAATCTTGTTAACAAGGAGTCCTTTCCTACCTACAAACAGTGAAAAACAGTGATAACAAATACAATATAAATTGAAATAAAAATTATCTTACCAGCCAACTCTACAGTAAATCACAAAGCAAGATAGGATTGTTTAGATATGCTCCGTTTATACAAAAGGAAAAAAAATAACTTGTTCACAATTACAAACATTATAAATCATATATATTCTTATATACAATATAGTCAATCCAGCATTACATGAATTGCTCAATTCTTGCCTTCCATTAAACCTCATTGCTTTTCAGAACATTTTTCTGCATGTATTGTTCCCACAATTTCCATTTTTCTATGTGATCTGCTCCTACCCTTTTCTAGAGATCCCATTTTCAGTTATTTTATCACATAACATTATGTAAACATTAAACTATAAAACAAGGCCTCTTTCAGCAAAAACAAAACACTATAAAACAGCCTCAAAAAAAAAAAACAAATAAAAAAAAAATAATTTCCTTAAATAATAATTTGCTTGTTATTTCGATCTTTGCCAGAACTTTCTCTGGAAGATTTTTTCTGTCCCCAATTTATCTAATGTTACTATTCCACACCCAAAACATATGTTGTTTTCTACTTGTTCATTCCAACATTTGCAAACTACTTGCCAAACAATTCTTAAAGCATCTGCTTGAGAATAAAAAAAAAAAATGCATGTGCAAAACATGTTAAAGCAAAATTCAAGGATATTTACATATTTATTCCATATTTTGTTTTGTTGTTTATTTGGCTTCTTTGTTGTGAACTGTTTATTTTGTCCAATTTCCCAAATGTTTCTTCCTCAATCTTTTTGAATCCTTTCTATAATTATCGAAAGCAATACTTTTATATATTAACCTTTTTTACCCTTTTTTTGTTCTAATTTCTGCATTCAACTCATGCAAAAGTGCATTATTATCTTTTTCTTCTATTATTTTCTCTTGCTTTCAATTTTGCTTAATCAATAATTAATAGTCTGGTGAGAAATCCTGCTGTCTTCTTGGCCTCTTCTCTCTTTCTCTCCTTTTTATATTACCTTTCCCTCTTAAAATTTGTGTCTCTCTTGGTGTTCCTCTCTCCAGTATTTTCAGTGCCCTGGCCCTTGCCTCTGGATTCTTTATTACTAATTGCATTTAATCTCTATTCTATTTATCTTTTCTTCATTATGGTGTTATCTTAGTTCTTAGAATAGTTTATGCTACTTTATGAATATAATATTCTGCAATCTCGTTATTCTCCTTAAGGATCTGCATCCAAAATCCAAAATTTCATTCTTCATCTCTTTTCCTCCCTCCTATCATATCATCTCTTTTCAACACTTTTGCAGCTTTCTGCTTGTGTTATTTATAACAGCCTTAACTGTGTAACTCTAAAATATCCCTTCAAATCAGGTAATCCTAAACCACCTTGTTCTATTGGAAGGATCAACTTATCACACTTGACCCTTGACCTTTTCTGGTCCCAGACAAAATCCTTCAACTCTTTATTAATTACTATCCACAACTTCTCCACTGGTTGATAAAAAACATGCCTGACTTGTGTACAAAAACATTTCTAATGCTTGTATCTTTATATCATATTCATAGGCAAGAACTTTCAGTTTCTCAGTTTTTGTATAATCTTTTGTTTAGTCTCTTCTCACAAATCCTTAGCTGTCATAACAGAATCCCTTTTAACTCATATGTCTAAATACTTCATTTTATCATGTCCCCATAAATATGACTATTGCTGAACAAATCCATATGTGGGTACATAGTTTACAGCTATAGCCTTTGTTTTATCTTCATTAATTTTATATCTTGAAAAAACTTGGAAGTGTCTCAAAGTGATCACAATACTGAGGTGTCCTTTTCCAGTTTTATTACATACAAAATAAAGCTAGCTTTTCTTGATTACAGTAATAATTATACCCTTGAATTTCTGAGACCCTTGTTTTCTTGGGTCTATATTATATAAAAAAAGCAATCAGGCATTGAGCGCGCCAAAAGCTTTTATAAAGCAGCTTGATTAGCAAGCTGCATTTTTTTCCCAGGGGAAAAGGGAGCTGATCCAAACACATACACACAAATACAAGCACACAACAACAAACAGAAATCCACACACATCCAACAAATCTGAAACCTAATACCTACACACCTACTATGCACACACCACACACACCACTTTTACCTTACCAACCCACCTAACCCTACCTGTCCGCCACTAACTCACACCACACTCACCTCGCTTCCTCCTAACACTTAAATCCCGCCCTAAGTTATATTTAGAACACAAATAACAAAGGGGAGAGAGGACACCTCTGCATGTTTCCTCCATTCAGACACAGCTTATCAGAGAGAAACCCTCCAATGTGGATTTTCACCTCTGGTCCCTCATATATGCTGCTAAGTAACCTTATAATTTTATCAGGGAAGACAAATACTTCCATTGCCCTACTTATAAAATCCCAGCATACTTTGTCAAAAGCTTTTTTTGCATCAAAATTCACCAACAATAGCAGTATTTTCTTACATTTTGCTTCACTCTGGATCATTATTCTTCTATTAATGTTGTCAAATGTTTGCTTCCCCTCCACAAAACCACAATGATCCAATCTATCAATTTTGGCAGCACCTTTGTCATTCTTTTAGCCATTATAGATATAAACACTTTATAACCATGGTTTAAAATTGAAATGGGTCTGAAAGGAACTGGATCTGATGGGTCTTTATCATCTTTAGGTATTACAGCCACCACAACTTTTTTCCAGGATGTTGGTGGTGCCCCCCTCCATTTAAAATACTGTTGAACAAAACCTTCCAGATCAGATCTTTATCATTTGGTGGAGACATTCCTGCAAATTGATTATATATCACCATTTTTATCTCATATTCTCCTATCGTGTTAACTGTTGAGCCTCATCTACCTCTAACCTTGGCATATTTAAGTTTTCCATAAATATTTCCATTTGTGCCTTTTCTTGATTTCTACATTTCTGTGCTTTATACAAATTTTCTGAAAATATCCAAAATATCTCTAATACCTCTACAGGATATCTGGTTATTTTTCATTATTCTCTCCCCACATTTAGCAACAGCCCTTTCTACTTTCTGTTGCCTAAGTTGTGCTAAAAGTATTTGTGCTCCGGAGTTATTAAAAACAGTTACTTAACAGCGATCTTTCAAAGTTCATGCATATTATCCAGGTACTCCCTTGTTGTCTCTTTAGCACTCTGCTTTTGTGTTGTTTCTTGTTCTGTAAAAATCCCCTTAATTCTGTCTGCAATACTTTAAGCTTTGTCTTTCCCTCTAAATAATTCTTATTTCTTCTTAACCATATCTCCTTTTCTTTTATTTTTACCCTGTCTTTAAACTCCACTTTCATTTCTTCATACTTACTGGTACAACTTCTGAAGTACTTTCCATCTCCCCTAATAACTACCAAATAATTTCCACTACCCATTCCTTAAATTCTTCTCTTTTTAACATGTATGAGGGGAAGTGCCATTGTCTCATTTTTATTTCATTACCCTGCATTTTTATTTTAGTTAATTATTGGCACGTGATGTGAAATAGTTATTGGATGTGTGCTCTCAATTAAATGCACATGTTCCTGTGAAATGTAATTTCTGTCTAACTAGCCCAGTTATTGTACCTTTGGAAATACTATGTAAATTCTGAGTTCCTACTACTGAATTCACATCTTCCATACCAAATATTTTCATAAATTTCTTCAGAAATCTACCCTCTTCTGTTATAGTTTCCCTTCTAGGCTCCCAATAGATCCCCATTGTTGCAAACCAAATTTCAGTCCCCATCTATAAGTATCATTCCTGCTGAAAGCTGATTATTTCTCCCAAAATGTTCTTAAGCTGCATAATAGCAGTTTTAGGTGGATTATAAATACATGCCAGTATAATCCTCTTCCCTTGCCAGTAGCCTTTTACTACCACACATCTACCATTATCTTTTTTCCCTCTTCTATCATTATTGTAGTTCCTTTTGCAATAAATATAATTACTTCATTTTGCCTTTGTCCCTGATATTCCTCTAAATATCCATCCTGAAATCCTTTCTTTATCAAATTCACAAGCTAAGTTCTTTCCAAATATGTCTCCTGTTGCATTGCTACTTGTCTATACCTGTGAGACCATTCAGATTACTTGATAATGTGGAAAATTTCACCATTTATGATAAGTTATTATTCCCACCTATTACATATGGTTGCTTTTTTAGATATCTATCTCCAGCTTGTTTGATACGTGCACCCAGTAATATTTGGCAGGTTATTCTTTTATACACTTGTTTCTTGTCATCTCCATTTGAACCCATCATTCTTTACAAGACTTTTTGTTTTAATGAAAACCCTCAGACAAAAAACAAACACATCCCAGAACCTGTTAACGTAATACAAACATATAACACTATGCACATCTTCATATAACAATTGTCCTAAATAGACAGCTACAGACAGACACGCTATCTGACCTAAATTTAAGGTTATCCATACTAAGGCACATGTTACTGCCTGTGCTCCTACTTATACTAATTGGCATCTATTGCTTTTTATCTTTATTTCCCTCCCAGATGTGAAAAACAACTTGGAAGCTTTCAGAAAGCATTAACTTTTCACCTTAAAGAAAACAGGGTCTATTTTGTCCCTATACTCAGCTTGCCTCCGTGGAAACATAAGAGAATAAGAAAAAGAAAAAAAATATACACCAGCTGCAGGCTCCTAAAGACATGCTGAACTTTTATTGTAAAATAAAACTTTTCAATTCATTCAGTGTTTTCTTATGTATTTGTTTCTACAAAGCCAATGGTCTTAATCCAGACATTCATGTATGCAAAAGTAAGAGAAAACATATCAGCTCTACATATATTATGATCTGTGTACTTTTACATCCCATCTCCCACCTCAACATCCTAAGATTACAGCCTGTTAACTTAACCATGCTTTAGTCCAGCCTTTTCTTCTTCTTTCTGCATTGTAATGCCTATATTTCTTAATATTAAAAAAGATGAATGAAAGAAGAAAAAAAAACATCTGTTTACTCCAGCATCTTTATCACATACAACAGTAAATTAAAATGCCCCACCATATAACATGCAATTTATATCATGAAAAGCTTTATAAAAATACTGTTAAGAACAGAAAATGTTTACTTACAGTTACATTTTTCCTTCTTCTTCCCTTCCTATTTGTGTATTTCCAAACATTAATGTCATGAATTGAGGCAAATGCATTTCAGTCCCTCACAAGTTTAACAAAGTCAAAAGTCCATTCTTTCCACTTTTTGTTGTAATGCCATACTTCAAAAAAATAAAATGTTTCATTGAAATCTCAAATTTATTCACTAATTTCTGTGTTCCGGATGTTCTTCCTGTTCATCTCCAAATCCCAACTCCATACTCTGGTTCAATTCTAAGGTACTAGTGATTCTTCTTGTCACCTCTTGTGCTCTTCTCTGTCTCTCAAGCATTTCCATTTGAACACTGGAAAATGATTCATTGGTAAAGTCTCTCTAGTATTATTTACTAATGGAAGAATGAGAAGCAGTGTTCCCTTCTGCCTGATGGCTCACTTTTTGTTGGACAAACTTTTGTATTTCCTCCTTAGCCAGTTCTACATCAACTTGAGGCACTCCTTAAAATGGAGGACATCGACATCTGTGCAGTGACAGAAACCTGGTTCAAGGCTCCAGAGAGCACCCCTGCAATACCAGGCTACAATTCATATCACACCTTTTGGGAATCTGACCTAGACCGAAACACCAGAGGTGGAGGTGTGACCATATTCACCAAGGATATCCACACCTCCAGGCTAGTTGCCCAAAATAATGCATCCGGAATTATCCAGGTGCAACTAGCACTGGGCAAGATTGCAATCCAAATTGCAGCTTCCTACAGATCCCCCACCATGACCCAAGACTCCCACTCCACTTTTCTTAACATACTGGAAAATATTAAGGTACAACCCAACACCCTCATACTGGAAGACTTCAACTACCCCACCATTAACTGGGAAAACTACTCATGTACCAACACATTTGCTCAGTGTTTTTTGGCACTCATAAATTTCAATGCCTTGGATTAACTTATCCAGACCCCCACCGGGGGCAGCAATATCCTAGACTTGGTCATTACCAACATGGGCTACCAGTGCTCCACACCAGAGGTCAGCCCCTCGTTGGTCAGATCCAACCATAAGCTAATCACCCTAGACATCCACATCCTGCCCCCACCCCTATTAAGGAAACCACTGTAAAAAATTTCTCCAAAGCCAACTTTACGTTTCTTAAGACAGAAGTGGCTAACTTCACCACACCCATGGAGACGGAAAATAGTAGTACGACTACTGAATCCTACATCAATGCACTTTATGAACACAAACACAAGTGCATGGACCATGCCATCCCAAATAGAACCAAGACACTATCTTCCAAAAAAAAAGAAGCCAATTTGGTGGTCTCCTGTCATTAACAAACTCTACAACAGAAGGAAGAAACTGTTGCAATAAAGAGTAAAATTCCAAGATTGGAAAAACTCCCTTGTTAGCTTCAGTAAGAAGCTGAGATCCCTCATAAAATCCTCCAAAGCTAGTTATGAGAACAAATGATGTGGACATGCTACAAAGGGCCTCACTGAGACAGATGCCTGGTGTCAAAGCCATGCCCTCAAGCTCAACACTAAAAAATGCATAGTCTTCTCCTCTGGGAAAAAACCTGTGCCAGTGAACTACCACATAGGCAGTAGTCCACTCAACACCAAAAGTGTGATATGAGACCTAGGGACACAAGTGGACAATAGCCTCTCCTCTGATAACCACATTGCCACAGTAGTCAGGAAATCCTTCTATGTGGCACACCTCATCACAAAAGATTTCTTATCTAGAAAAAAGAGGTCATTGTCCCCCTCTACTCAGCCCTCATTAGACCTATTATAGAGTACAACACCCCATTTGGGATGTATCTCACAAGACATTTGCAGCAACTGGAAAGACTACAGAAATACTTCACAAAGAGGATCACAGGCCTCAAACAGATGCCCCATGCAGACCATCTTAAAAAACTCCAGCTCTACTCCGTTGCATATAAACCATGTCAAACTTAGAGCTGTCGGACATGCTACACTTAAAAATTCCCAATCCCTTTGGGTTACATGCTCCAGGGACCTAAGCAGTGTCACCACAATAAACAGAACTTGCTGGAGGGATAGGTTTCTGTCCCAGAGACTTCCCATACTCTGGAGCAAGCTGCCCAGTCATGTCAAACAGAGCACCTCATTGGCCCTTTTTAAGAAAAATCTGGACAATTGGATGGGAAATAGGAAATTTACCCTAGGGATCACTTCTGTGGCTCTGCTCAATAGGGGCATAGGAAAATATTTTTTTGGGTGGCTGAAGCCAGGGAATCTTTATGGCTAGGCTTATATAGGCCCTAGGGCTGATAGGCTTGTACCTACCTATGTACCGATGAATATCTTTGATCCTCCAGGAAAAAATATTATGAAGACAGTTGGATCCAGCAGCTTGAATTTCACACCTGCCTCTTGACATTCCCTGATTGGTGGAATAATTTTGATATCTTTTCTGATGTACAGTGAATAAACATTTTCCATTTACACTCTATTTCTCCAACTTTTAATACTTTGTCCTTCTGCCAGTTTGTCAGGAACAGATTTTTATGCTGGTAGGCTTGCATCTTTACTAATACAGGTCTTGGCTGCTTTCTTGTGGCCAGGTTTAGAACATACACATGAAGTGCTTTTTTTAATTAAGAAATCCTAATGTGGAATACCAGTCCAGCTGCTTGTTTGTGGCTTCATAAAATTGCAACTGTCTGATCCTTCCAGTTTTGTGGTACAGCAAGAGAAATAGGTTTTCTCTGTGTGCTCTGTCTTCTAATTCTACCATTGTTTGAAGCATCTCTTGTTGAGCAGTCTCATATTCAGCCAGTCATTTCATTTCAACCTTTGATTTTTGCAGTTTTATCAGTTTATCTGAATATCTGTTTAAATCTTCTTCCAGTTTTTCCAGCCTTCCACTATTTGAGTTGATACATTCCTTCAATGTTTTATTTATTTTTATCAGCTCTGAACACATCTGACATTGTTTCCTCTAGGTTACTGGAAGCCATGTTTTGCCGCAAAGCTGGAGCCTGAACTGCTTTTTGCTGAACAGCTGCAGGATTCTTCCCAGTCAGTGTGTTTTTCTTCACCTTTTCTAGTTGATTTTCTTTCAGGTTCTCTAAGTTTCTTCTTTGCTGACCTCCAGGAAGTGCACGTAGTAGCCAGTAACTGAATTTATAAAAAGTGGTGGCAGAGTTCCTGGCCCTTATCTTTCAGTTTCTTTTTTCACACTGGGAGAGCTGAAATTAAGCTTATGATCAATGTGCAGACATCTTAGAAGTCATCTTAGCCATCTTTAATGACATATATCAACATATCTGCTGATATCTTTGACTACATAAGTATGAATTTCAAACAAAAATATCATCTTATTCTAGCTGACACCTGTTGAACCTTGAACACCTGTATACTCCTTTGAGTACATGACACAGCACTGAAACAAACACTTCCTGGATGCACATTTACTGGAAAAACACTAGCCAAAAGGCAAACACAATGAAAACCTTAAAAAAATGTTTTTGCATAGGGTCAAGCCCTTTGCATCCCCCACACCCTTGCTAACTTAAATATATCAAACTGAGTTCCCAGTACTGGGGAAAGGGAAAATGTTCCCTATCTCTGGTATTCCGCAAACATGGATAAGCACTAGTCTCACATTTTGAAATGCATTCCTTTTTATGAGTTTACCCATCGTAGAAGGCATTCAAAAAGAATGACATTTGATCAAAAGGGGTGTTGCTATTTCTTTATACTGCTCTCAGCACCATGTTAAAAAGCTGGATCTTTTGTTTTCAGTAATAGCATTTTTACTTTTGTGTACCTGTAATTGTGTTTGCTTAATATTGTCTCTACTAATAATGTACTTGTAATTATGCTACTGCAAACTAAAATTGTAGAGCACTGGGAGTAACTATGTAGCTTTTCTGCTCTGCCCAGTTGGACAGCCTGGTTATCAAAATAAAGCAAAATAAGTAAATTATACCCAATATTTATTATGATGCAGCCTTAAAAATCGCATTTCCACACACCTTGTAGAAATGAGTTATGAAAGGAATATTCAGTGAAATATATATTCTGTACTCTTAGTAGCAGACACCCAACCACCATCCTAACAATGTATTTATGAAAAAAATTACATTCCATTTAATTCTGCTTACAGAAGTAAGTGATGTGTCATTTACTACATACATATTGTCATCTCCACATAGTGTGCATAATGGGTGCCTTTCCAGTGAATAATGATTGGAGTTAAAGAGCAAGTGTTACATCCACGTCCCATCATGGTAAAGAAAAGTAGTGCATTCTTTCATCTTTTCCCGTGAACTGTAATACTACATTGAAGGAATGTTCTAATTACTTATTATTTTAAATATTAGTAAGCTGTTGTAGAGCTTTTGGTGCACCAAAACTTGACTATTCACCAAATGAAATAAATACATGCATGTATTTAATACTTATGCAAGTTAATTGTAAACAGTATTTTCATATAAGGGAAACACCAGCTATGTAAATAACTAAGTTATTCTCAGTATTAAGAATAAATTACTTCAGTATGACTCATCAGATTTACAAAACAATGACACCATTATAAAAGCTCCAGTACCTACTGCAGTAATTACCTTGCTGCTATGCACAAAAATATAAACAGAGCAAGTAGTATCTCATTCATACATACCTTTGTGTTGATGTCATACTTATAACTTCTGTATAAGAGAATAGTTACATTGCCTAGTCTCTCATCAGATCTTACAATCATTTGGGGCATATCCACATATTGCCCACATAAAAGACTTCTGGAATCACAGAGTATGATCTCCAAATTTCTGCACTGTACATGAGGTTTGCTGTTCATTCAGGACTTATTTCCTTTGTCTGGATAATGTAAGACATCCCTTATATTTTTCTGAATTTATTACTTCCCCTGTTGACTGAGCAGTGAATGGGAAATTTTTGCATGGATCAGGTCACTTACCTGGTTAACTAATAATTACCTAAATAAACAAAGGTAGCTGCTTATAATCTGGTGTAGGAAGAGCTAAAAATTCTGTTTTTCACATTTTAACAATCAAATATGAATAGATTTAAAACAAAATAGGATAGCAAGGTATTGCCTGTTACAGTTATTTCACAAGAAAATAGCTATAAATCACTTATTTTTTCACAAATGCATATATATATCTTTTGCCTTTTTATAAGTAAAGTAGAAGTAATACTTATCTCAATTTCCTAACAAAGAAATGCAACTAGCTATTACAAGACATGACTCAGACTTTTATGAGCATAAAAACAGTTCAGTATAACATTATCAACAAAACACACTCAAACAGGAGAATAGTAATGTATTTCAGCTTTCACTACAATTAACTGTAAGAAGCTAGGTTAAGGTGTTATTCTGAGGAGACGAAAATACACAGTGAGTGTTACATGGTAAGCTGAAAAAGTAATTACTGAAACTGTATCATGTAGGATTTTGTATACATTTGACTGCAAAATTTTGGGATAATTGCAGCACTGATTGCAATATTTGCTGCGGACAGCTTATCTTCAAACTCTATCTAAAATGTAAGACATGGATATATGACCCCTGTAACTACCATTTTGTGGTGCATTTTCAAAGCTGTACATCACACCATTTTTTATATATTCTGCTCTTTATGTTTTAATCCTATCACATTACACTCTATTAGAAAATTGTAGAAGACCCATAAAAGTATTTACCTAAAGCTGACATGAATGATGTAGATGTACAATGGCATTTTTTTTGTCCCAAGGACCCTAGTGATACCTGGCCACTGTCTATAATCAAGAGAAAAGGTGGTGCTATCATATAAGGAGGAGGCCAAGTTTTTTTTTTCGGACAGTACAATGACTTTCCCTTTCATTCTCCCTCTCTCCCGACATACAGTGTCTAATGATGGGATGGACAACACATATATACATATTGTCACATGTAACTCGCTAGCAGAATGTCAGACACCACACTGAGACTGGCAGGTTACTGAGCCTCAGACTACCACCGGGGCCAGTCATGCCATGCTGCAGCCCACAGTCTCCAATTGGGATGTGACAACAGGTCATTAGGCTCTCAGTGCCATTCTACCCCACTTCATCAGAGTGCCAGCACTCTGGACAGATGACCTTCTTCTACGTATAAAACAAGAGAACGGTTTGCATTTCCGATGCTGCTTTATCATAATGCCAAAAAAGCTGTGGTCATGACAATTCACAAATATTTAGACTAAACAGAAGGCCAGTCTTTCTAAAATGCCCAGTGAATATGTTATGTGGTGTATAAACAGCAGCAATCTAATTGTTCAGACCCTTACTCTACAAGCAAGCAACCCCACCACATAAGTTTCACTTTGGTTATTCAATATAAAACATTAAACATTAAGATATAGTATAGAGAGTAGCTTTTTAAGACCAAATAGCCCCTGCCCTCACCACAGAAGTATGAATACACTAAACAAGGATGCATCTGTAACCCATATGTGTTTGATCTTGATATTGCAGTATTAACTAAGAACATCACAGCTAACTCTCACAATGGTATTTTGTATGATCACTTTTAGTATGACAATCAACTTTAATCCGATTACATCCCACTTACTCTTTCTTCCTCCACTGTGGTTGTTTGGTATTAACTTACCATTTTTTGTTTGGTATTAACTTACCATTTTTTGTTTGGTACTTTTCAGCTTGGACTTTATCTTCTAGTAGAAATTACACAATTTCAATGCATTGTATGCTTGTGTCAATATATAAGAGGGATATATCTGTTAAGTGGCAAGGGGCTTGTATGAAGTATATTGATGTGTATATACTCAAACACTGTTTGATGTTATTAACTTAGAACATAGGATCAAGGTTGCTGAATCGTGTTGCAGAATCTAGTCTAATAAATTGTTTTAGCGTTTGTGATAAAGTAACATTGGTCAAGATAGTTTATTCAGCTTCCAGGCTCGCTTGTCAAACCCAAGTCATTGGGGTGGCAGTCAGCTGATTACTATGTAATTAATCCTGTTCAGTAATTTGTGATCACTAACCTAAAAGGACAGGATGCCCAGGAAGGATCGTCACACCAAACACTCTGGTGTAGAAATACAAAGTAGTTATCTGGTTTTGTTTAAAGATGTAACTATGGAGTGACCTAGTGCAGACAGGCCGCAATTGCTCTTGTGGGTGCTGGTTATCTTGTTGGCATCAACTAGAAAACATTTTCCATTTGCTAATTTATGACTTTCTAGGAGCAGACCTTCTTGCATCCACAAATACCTACTGCACTTCCTGAGTAAACAAGTGTCTAAAGGGAATTAAGACCCTAACATCCAAACAGTCAATTGAAGTTGATTGGTGTTTGGGTGTATCAACCCTCCTTATTCTTATGGGAATAGAATCAATCTAGGAAGAAGCTTGTGGTAATTGTACCTGGCCATTTCCAAAAGAAGGGTGAACCATGGTTGCCTGGGCCAGAAGGGAATCACCATAATGATCTTGGGGATTCCTTCTGAATCTTCAGAAGTATCCTGGGTATAGGTGGAAAAGCATACAGATACATTCCTGCCGAAGGAAAAGAAAAAGCATCTGTCTTCTATGCCTTCTTGCATGGTGTCCTGGAGCAAAATCTTTCCAGCTGATCAGAGAGGTGGCAAAGAGGTCTACTTGAGGAACTCTCCATATATGGATCAAATCTTGGAAGACACATGATTTAGTTTCCATTCATGAGGGTCTGGACTTGTCTTGCTGAGCTTGTCTGGTACACAGTTTTGCTCTGACAGAATGTAGGAAGCCTGTAGACTGAGATTGTGTTATAAAGCTATATCTCAAGCTAATGTGGCTAGTCTACAGAGGGAATATGACCTGGCTCCCCTTGCTTGCTGATGTACTACATGACAGTGGTACTGGCTGTAACAACCTGAAGAGGTCCCAGTAACCAAAAATAATTCAGAGAGTTGAGTGACTTGATTAGAGCAAACATCTCTTTTATATTTATATGCTTGTATCGGTCTTTGGTTTACCACACACCTTACACTTGTATCCCTCCTGAAACTGCTCCCCAAGCAAAGTTCAAGGTGTCTGTGGTGACTGACTCCTTTGGAAAAGGGAGGGAGAAGGGGAAACCTGGATTTAGGGATATCTGTTGCCTTCACCAAGTGATTACTCCCCTGACAAACCCAAGCACTGGAATCTGAAATGACAAAGGGAAGGGGTACTGGGAAAAATAGACTTCAGTTAACATTGTATCTTTCTCATGTGGAATCTTGCCATGGGGATCATAAGAATCATAGATGCCATGAGACCCAAAATCCTGAGGTATTCCCTACAAGTGACCAACGTCTGAGTGGAAACCTTAGAAATAGAATTAAAAAGAGATCTTTTATTTCATGTGGAAGAAAAGCTCTTTCAACTGTGGTGTCTAGCTGACTTCCCAGAAACATAGTCCTATGAGAAGGAACAGGAAAGACTTTTGAATGTTCTCTTGGAATCCCAGCTTGTATAACAAATATTTCACTCAATTGAGAGATTCCTGACACTTTGAAAAAGACTCTGCAAAGATAAGCAAGTCATCAAAATATGGAAAAATACAGATAATCTGTAGCCTGCAAAGAGCTACCACTAGATCTAGACACTGTAAACACTCTTGGTGGAGTGGATGGTCCAAAGTGTAAGGCAGAGAACAGATAATACACAAAACCTTAAAAAATACTTGGACTCTGGATAAATAGGAATGTGATAAGAAGTATCTTTAAATCTAGTGTTTCTAGGAAAATGGAAAGAGGAAGAAGAGGTAACAGGTTGTGAAGTGACACCATTTTGAATTGGGTACTTTCACAACCAGGTTTAAGAAAGAAATATCCAGAGCTAGTCTCCAAGTATTTTCTTTCTTTGGCACTAAAAACATGCTTAAATAAACCCCCTTTCCCACTTGGGAAGGAGGGACTGGTTCTATTACTCCATGGGACAACATGTGATGAAGGACAGGTAGAAACAAAAGAGTCTGGTCTGGAGGATGAGGAATTACACTCTAGAGAGGAGATATTTCCTCCCATTGGCATCTGTAGCCTTGAATGATCTTCAGAATCAATTTGTCTGAAACTATCTGTTAAAAAGAGAAAAGAGGAGATTCAGATTTTCTGGAAGAAAAAATTAGTCTGACAGGGTGAGAGGGGAATAAAGTCTCTTAAACAGTCATTTTGATTTACTGGACTGTCCTTGTTTTTGGAGGTTTTCAGAATTCTCCTTTGAAATTCTTTGCCATTTCTTCTTAAATATTTGCATTTTGTTGACACTGTTTATTTTGTCACCAAAAATGGATGAGGAGTTAGAGAATCACCTGGAAATGTTGGAAAAGAAGGGCTGAGTGTTAGAGATTCCCTGTATCAGCTTACCCCTTTCATAACACTTATTGATCACCTCTACAGCAGCGGTGCCATAAACTGAATCTCTATCCAAACAAGAATTTAAAATCTAATTTTTAACATCATCTAGGAGATTCTGAGAATGTAGCCATGCAAACCTCCTCAAAACAGTACCAGCAGCCATACCCTTGAAGAAGTATCAGGAGTCATATACACACTGTATACAATTAGAAGTGATTTGAATAATAGAAGAAATGCAATTACTTAAAGCAGATTTTTCCTCACAAGAAGAAACTGCAGACAAAATATTCCTCATACTTTCACAATTAGTCAAGATAAACCTTAATATATGAGGCTAACAATTCAAAATTCTAAAAATCAAAGTTGCAGAAGCATAAATATTTTCCTATACTTATAAATAATCTTGCTATTCTTATCAGAAATAGTAGGATTGGAATTAAAGGAAGCAATAGTTGCTGGATCAGGTTTGTGAAGAGTGTAAACAAACCTAAACGAATGTGGAACTTTATACATCCTATCTGCCTTTTTAGGGGCAGTTGGCTAGCTGAACCTAAAACTGGAGGCAATAACCCATACATCCTCCAAAGCTAACAGAACTGGAGGAATATGTGAAGGTTCTGGATATTCCTTCTGTAACAGATCAGAGTATTTTTTTGGAGACTGAGAAACCTCAATATTTTCCCATTAAAAACACTGGCACATTCTAGAAACAGTCTCAGAGAAAGAGAACCCCCTTACAAGGAGTCTCAGAAACTGAGCTCTCCTATGAGTCTGAATTGGAAACCTGAAGAGAAAACCCCATATCTGTCCTTTTTTCTTCCTGTCCAGATTCAGAATCTAGAATGTCTTCAGGAAAGGAGATATCCCCTCTTTCTTTTACCAGAAACTACTTTACAAGAAGGATCAACAGCCTGAATTAAACTCTGATGCCAGACCCAGTAAACTAATCCTGTCTAAGGAAATTTGAAGAGGACCAAAACATGTTTAGTTTTCTGTTTAGTTCTGCCTGGAAAAATGGGACCAACAGTGTTATTAATAGCACCAGCAGCTTCCACAGGGATGGGCACAACATTCTCACAAAACAGAGAAGCCTTCCCTGTACCCTCTCCCAGGACCGATAAGTGGCTCTGCCTTGTCCACTGAGGGGACCCCCAACAGCCACACAGGACATGGCTAATACCTGGTCTGTAGTGGCTGTGCTACATCAGAATGATCCTCCATAAAATATGAGTGGTCTGAGGTACAACAAATGGCCACAGCACAGTCACCCACCTCCATCTGAGGCAGACTGCTACCTGCCATGATGGCAAAGGCTATTTGCTTAGTTTTTCTTTTAGTGGCTGGAAGAAGGACCAACTGCAGGCCTGACAGACTATTCCATGGTCAAGCTTAAAATGGTACCTCTCTCCCAGCAAAAACAAGCAGCAAATGCCAGTAAAACAAAAAAGTCTTTAAAAGTCACTTTTTCACAAACACAGTAAAAAGCACTTTAAAACACTATGTCAGCCCATAAGAAAAATAAACAGAATTTCTCCACAAATGATTTTCAGTTACTTTAAACAACTTTTAAACTGAAAGGAAAAAAGAGTGTTCTGGTTTAAAAGTGAGTACAGTCTCATGACAGTCTGTTAAAACACAAACTCCTAGCTTTAAAATAACTTTCATGAAGAGGAAAGTATCATTTATAAACAAAATGATTAAATGGAATGTTTTTCCCCAAAGAGAACTTAATTGCCCAACAGAGGAACAGCACAAGCAGACTGTCAATCCTCAAAAGCCTCAGAGGAGTGTACTCTTCAGTGGGAGCAACACTCTGAAGGGCTTGGTGCCCAAACTTGGCTTTTAGCCAGCTCAGCTCAAGCTGCATGACTGTTTGGGTGCATGGAAGGAGCCCTAAAGCTTTGGAAGCTGGCCAGCAGTCATATCATTGGCAATATACAACCCATATGGCTAAGGTTACTGCAGCAGTGATCAATATGATGAACATCTGAAAATATACTTAAAAAGTCTGGAACTTCCACGTACAATACCAAAGAAAGAAAAACTAAATAAATGGAGCTGCCTTTTTAAAGGTTATTTCTTGATAATCTACAATTTAGGTCATGCATATTGTTGCATCAAAAAATTGACATTCTAGAACTTTTTAGGATCCTACTTTAGTACAACTATTTTGCTCTGTAGCATTTTCTGAAACTCCAGTTGTTTTAATAAATCACCTGTCATACAGATCTAAAACCTAGACATACCTTTCAAATGCCACACATTTGCATGGCTTGGTTGCATTAACATCTGGGACTACTCAACTTATCTGCTTCCATAAAGTCCTGTGGACATTCATTACAAAACACAGTACAACATTCTGCAAATGTTCTGCAAGGTTGTTACTTTGCCCAAAATCTAGGACTTCCACATAGTAGGTGGACCCTGAGTGTGATACGTATTTCAGTTTGGGGCAAGCACAACAGTATTTGAAATTATGATAGATATGTTTAGGCCTGTACCAATATTTAGAAAATTATGTAAAATACATAAGAAAGATGACTACATTGGAATTCTTAATTGTTCTTCCAAAATAAGATGTTTGAGTTTCATACTGAAATAGAAACAATTCCATTAATCTCATAATTTTTCTGAAAATACTGTTTCATCCAATTTATATAAAACACACCTCATGTTAAAATTCACAAATATACCACAAAGTTAGTCACTGATGCATATCTTTACATATATATATATATATATATATATATATATATATATATATATATATATATAAATATGTATGTATGTATATATATATATATATATATATATATATATAAATATGTATGTGTGTGTGTGTATATATATATATATATATATATATACACACACAAATATATAAATGTACACACACACACAAATATATAAATGTACACACACACACACACACACACACACACACACACACACACACACGTATGGGTTCACTTCTAAATCCTGAAAGCCCAAAATCTTGAAAGTTCAAAATACTGAAAACTCAAAATACTGAATCTCATAATATT
Organism: Protopterus annectens; assembly: GCF_019279795.1. Taxonomy (NCBI): domain Eukaryota; kingdom Metazoa; phylum Chordata; order Ceratodontiformes; family Protopteridae; genus Protopterus; species Protopterus annectens. Next base: position 32,250,768 of record NC_056730.1, on the reverse strand, counting down.
GAAAACACACAGGATGCCAACACTTACTATATTCTAGCACAAGTACATACAGAAACATATTACCCTTCAACTATAAGCAGGGGCACCCCCATTTTGGGGGCTGCACCCACCACACCCCCTGCTACTTAAATATATCAACTCCAAAATTGCACTTCACTACACTTATACTTGGAGAAGAGTAATATGGTTTGTCTTTTATTTGTTTCTGTATGTACTTGTGCTGGAATATACTAAGTGTTGGTATCCTGTGTGTTTTCAGTATTATGAGATTCAGTATTTTGAACTTTCAAGACTTTAGTCTCAGGATTTTGGGTTTCAGGATTTTGAGCTTTTGGGATTTAGAAGTGAACCTCTCTCTCTCTCTCTCTCTCTATATATATATATATATATATATAGATATAGATATACATATATGTGTATGTATACACACACACACACACACACACACACACACACACACACACACACACACACACACACACACACACACACACACACACACACACACACACACACACACACAATTACCAACTTATCATCTACAAACTACAACCTAGAGTAAATACATAACACATATAGATGTTTATAAACAAAGTAATCTGATAATACAGCACATGGTTGTGTGTAGAGACATTAATTTGCGGAGTAGAACATCAAGTCAAATGCCAGGACTCAGCAATAATGATCTCATTAATGAAGAGTGCCCTTCAACGTTAGTAACTCATGGCCAGCCTGTAGCCTTTGATGTTGTACTGTAATAATGTGGGCACTGCCACATTTATCATTATATCAAGACTCAGAGCTTTCTGTCACCATTTCCATCACCAAACCGGTGCAGCTCTTTTTCACATGATGAAATATATACATGCGGACTTTAACTTTGGTGGTGGTACTTTGATCCTTGTCTTGCCAAAGGCATTTAATCCTATTACCCACCAACTCATTCAAAACAAGCTCTATGGCATTGGAATATCTGTAGAAATATCCAAAGGTACAGCACTTACCATAATAGATCCCTGGCACCCAGATGGGATAATGCTAGTGCTCCTGACTGCCGTGTCCCTGACGATGCTCCACAAGGCTCTGATCTTAGTGCACTTCCATTTTCCATTTGTGTTAATGATGTGAAAATACTGTGGTGCTACCAGAATAACACACTATGTCAATGACTTACTGCCCTACTAAGTGGTTATTTAGTCAACTATAGGGTCTCACGTGCAGCACAGTTTTAAATCTGTTCAAGCCTAGTTGTCTGACCCAGTTCTGCATTTAAATGCATTAAAAACAAAATACACGCTGTTGGATATTACCTCTTTTACTACCCAATTTTGGCATTTTTATGCCAGCTACAACCCTGTAATTTCTCCACAGCATCATGTATGTCTCCTACACAGTATTTTTTTCTACAGGCATAAACTGGTTCTGATCCGTAATAAAAAGGTATGTTTTGTTGCTGTTATATCTTCCACTCACACAACAGTGAAGCCTTAAGTAAGCTTACCCAGATACAATTATCCAGCTGAAGTTCTCCCAGAAATGAGCCACAGGATATTAATCTAGAAAAATGCTCACCATCCAACCCCCAAGAACACTTAGCTCAACATAAAGCTCTGTAGAATAAATCAAGTTACCCACTAAAAGACAAGAATAAATATATGGTGCATACATGGCAGAAGAATGGAATAAACTTCCTCCTGTCTTATGAAATTCTGTCTCCAGACTAGCTTTAACTTAACCAAATCTCATCTACCCAAAAATGGGATGTAACTGTTTTTACACAACACAGCTAAACAGCTGCAATCCTCTCTCTCTGTCTCTACTTTTGCTGCTGCTCCATTTAGCATTGTTTTAAACCTCCTCCCTTCTCCTCTCAGTTCAGCCTTCCTGCTTTCCTCTTGCTACCACTAATTCAATAACCTGTCCTTTTCCTTTATTCATTCAGTCCCTTTCATCACTGCCACCATTTGTACACCTGCCATTATCACTGTCCTTGCAATCTCTGACTTGTATTCTCCCCACCCTTTTTTGTTTCACTCACATTCATAAAGTAGCTACGCACAATATATTTAGTACAGCGCATATCATTAATGCAATTTATAAGCATAGCTAATGTCACACTACCAAAATGTATTCAATATCATACTGACAGGTATGCACAGCTGTACTAGGGCAGTTGTTACGATGTACCAGACAGTAAGCAAATATATAAAAAGAAGAGCAAAACAACATACCAAGTTTAATAGAGATTGCATATTGTATCAAGAATTCTGTGATCATGAAGTGTTTATAAACAAAACCACAAATGCAAGTTCAAATGTAACAAAAGCAGAGCAATAATACATAGTTCCCAGCTACCTAAATTCTAGTACATATCTCTATTTACACATTATGTGGTGTGTTTTATCTTTTCAAAAAGAAAAGTCTCCATCAAAATCCCATGTCATCCACATGCCCCTTTGAAAATACTGCAACTATCCTAGGAAAAACTAGGATATCCTATGATAAACTGATGACTCTGAAAAACAGGGGTGGTTTAGAGTTACCGAATTTTGAAGCATATTATTTAATAATAAATGCTAATAGAATTCTAAGAGTGGTTAACTTTGACAGGTCCAGTCCTAAATGGTCACCCAAGTGGTTGATTCTGAATTATAAACATGTTGCTGGACTGGGTATTAATTGTAAGGCATTACCTTTTTTAAATAAAGATACCTTTAAAATGTACGCTCTGATGGAACATATCAGAGTATATATAATATCAGTAGAAAGTCTGTTTAACTCACTAAATCTCTTACAATATATGATGACTTTTCAACCATTTCATAAGAACCCGAATTTGAAAATTGGTAATCAACTGATAGATCTTAAAACATTCCCACTTATAAGTGATTTAACCATACTTGATTTATATCCCTTCCTCGGTATCTCAATACATGACATGTTAAGATAGATGAATCTCCCTAACTCATATTTAATTATAATGAGACAGTTAAAGGATCTATCAATAAGTTATTTTAGTAATAGTAATTTTAAAATTAAAGAAGAAGATTTAAACATTTGCCTAAACTTATGGCAAACTCTTATACAGGACTGTAAATATATAACGGCTTCATACAATTTGATAAAAGAAGTGAAATATAATAACCAAATACTTTTATCCAAATACTGGAAGGAGAAATTGTTAATGATTGAAGATAGTAAAATATTGAAAGCAATTAATTTAACCCTAAAATCAGTATCTCTTCAAAAGTTATTTACTCAGTTGATGATATTTAATAACGCGTATTACACTCGTCTCACTCTATATAAATTCAACTCTAAAAACTCACCTAAATGCCCATATTGTATAGATCAAATGGCTGACCTTTTACACATGTTCTGGAGTTGTAAATGTATTTTCAAACTTTGGAATTCTTTAAAAATTCAATTACAAAAAATGGGATATCAACAGTCTACACTTTGTTGGGAGTTTATGATTCTTCATATTCCTCCGGATAATTTGGATAGATCCCAAAGGATCATACTCATAAATATTTTCCTGTTAATGAAGCTGTATATAGCTACAAATTGGCTGAATCCATCCCAGACTTCATGGGAAAACTTTAAGAAGGTAGCGATAAAACATATCTTAGCACATAAATTACTAATTAAAGATCATAAGAAAAGTATAAATAACACAAAAATATGGGAGCAAATCTTTAATATTGTGTTAGCTTAAGGTTCCAATCCACTTTTCCCCGGGAAGTACATACTAAATATGGAGTTTAGTATAGATAAGCCTCATAGTGATACTAGATTTTTACTTTCTCTTCCTTTAATACCCATCTAGAAGTTTATATTAATGTATAATGATTTTATGTAACTGTTGGAAGCATTCATGTATATATTGTAAATATGTTGTGGTATTGTATTAACATTTGGAAAAAAAAATAAAAGACTTATTATTGAAAAAAAAAGAAAATACTGCAACTATCATGTCATACTACCTTAGTGAAATGGAAAAACTTGGGCATAATCATTTTCTCAGAGGACAGCTTGAGGACAAAGCAGATAATTGTGCCTTTCTCACCGAGTTTCTGTTCGTGAAACTTCATCAAACATTCTTTTGTTGATCAAATCCGTGGACTCAGGGGAATACTTCTCTATGCAGACATTGCAAGCTCCCCTTTCTCTGTGAATCGGTAGTCTTAGAGTTAGTATTGTAGCACAGTATGCCAGATCTTACCAATATTAATGTAAATAGTACATACAGAACTTTTATAGCAAATATGTTGCTTTAAGCTGGAATGTTTATTAACTTATTTGAACATGTTTCTTTATAAGTAGAGAAATAATTTGCTGTATTAGCTAGAGCAGGTCTACTTAAAGAAGAATTAAAACTGTATAAAAGGATGACCGAGAACATTTCCATGCAGAGTTTGTTTGCTCACTTTGAAGGGGGGGGGGGTTGATGTCCAGAGCAGCATTTCTGATGAATGGGAAGAAGACATAAAGAGGAAGCTGGATTCAGGTTAAAGGACTCCTGCACTAGTGAGAGACAGAAGTCGTCATTGAGAGATGCTGTAACCTGGAACTGTTTTGAAAGCAATGGCTGTGAACTTCTTGTTATCTTCAAGTTTGTTTGAGAAGAACCTGCATTTTCATTTGTTGTTTTAAATAATAAACTGCTGTTTTCTAGGGCTGGTTTCTTTGCTGCCATTAATGTTCCATAGTATGTATATATGGCATATGGTGTGGGGACAGAGCTGCAGTGAGACTTGCCTCTTGAAAAAATGCTTATGTTCACTGATTCACAGAATACAAATGTCAAACTTGCAAGTCACAAAATGGTAGTTTCAGCTTGTTGGCTTTTAAATGGACAGGTCTTCTTGAGTGCCCTAACTCAATGAAGTTGTGCTGAATGAGCTGGCTGTCAGAATAACAGACATCAGATGCAAATATTTATGTGTATATTGCATGTTCCTACATTTACTTCCATCCACTCTGCATTTAAACTCAACAGGAAATCACACCATCAAGTTTTTCACTTCCAGGATTTTGCAACTCTGGCCTTGGTCAAATGGCATTTCTTATGATAGCTAGATACAGAGGATCTGAAGATGGAAAGTGATGATCTTGTGACCTGTTTGTAAAAGACAGACCACAGTTTGGAGGAAAGTTGATGGGAAACTGTGTATTCAGCATTAGGACTACCAGGACTCCATTTGAAGGTGGCCTGTGTGCTACGTGTTAAGAGAAATTTAGAAGGAGGCCCAGCCATAGTTCTAGATAATTAAATGCAGTAACACTTCAATGTCTCATAAACAAGAAGAGGCTACATTCTATCATAGTGCTAAAGGCTGGCCTGAGTTCCCAGATAGTACAAATTGTGAGTTGATCTACAATGAACTGATCAGCAATTATGTGCAAAGAAAAAAGCAGAAGTAAAACTGGTGATGATATCAGATTTAGATTGGATGGATCCAATCAGGTCTAGGTCATCCACAAACAGGATTTTGTACAGCTCAGGGCTTTCCAAGTTGAGAAGATGAACAAAGGAAGATTAAGGGTTAAAAACAAACCTTTAAAGCATTCCAGATTTTGAAAAACTGCTAGTAAATCAGGAGTCCGTGTATGTTAGTTGTCCAAAATGGAACCCCATGAAAAAACTTATCTGAAGGCCTAGGCTAGTATTCTAGATAAGGTGCAATCCTCTAAATAACATAGTACCTAATAACAATGCATACTCTTCTGAATTCTATTCTCTAATTGATAGAAGCTTCAGGGAGACTGTTCCCGTCTGTCATAAGAATACTGGTACAAACAGAAATATAACCATATGATGGAATTCCTATGTAAACATTTTTTAGAAGAAAAAGAAGAAATTTCATACTATCTACAACACATCCCCACTCCCAGTATAATGTGGACTTAAAGACTTAAAACTAATAATTAAATCCCTCAAGCACATCATCAAGGAATGCAAATCTAGATGTGAACTCAGGGCCCCTACCAACTCTAAATATAGTCAAAAAGCCTTCTTCAACCACTAAGGGAAATCTAGAAATGATACCCCTTATTGTATCAATCTTATTTACAATGGAGTCCCCATTCAGATGTCAAAGTATCCTTGCATGCAAAGCCAGAGCTGATTTCATTTCCACCAGTCAGCTTTTCATCTCACTATCAACCATCCTATTCCTTTCAAACTCGCCTTGGACCAGGCAATATATCCACAGCTAAAAATACTAGCTCAGTGGGACGAAGAATATCCCCTGCTCTCTTCTAGTAAATGTCAAGAAGCACTTGACCAAACCACCTTTAAACCTCTTGAAATCTCTCCACTAGTTATGCTCCTAAAATGCGCAGAACAGGCATATAAGTACAACACAATAGTGCCCCCATAACAGACTCCAAAAATTATAGACCTATCAGCCTTACAAGTATTTTCTTTAAAGTTATGATGTGCATAACTGATGAGCTGATGAACAATGGCAAAAGTGACCTACAAACTATGGACCCAAACCAATTTGGATAAACTCCCAAATTAATATAAACCCATAAGTAGTCCACTGGATAGCTAAGTGTCTCTCTGACAGAATGCACACTGTTAAGGTAGGAAATATCTCATCTGACTAGAACAGTAACACCATTGAGAGTATCCCAGGGCTCTGACCTGGGTCTTCTGCTGTTCAGCATCAATTCCTCAGAAGTGAAAGTAAATGTCAGGGGAACTGATAAGTCTGCCGATTACTGCAAACTGGGTGCAACTGTGAAATCCCCTCAGATGCTCCATCAGAGCCAAACCAGACCAATATATGGTGTGTCAGTCAATGGCTCACCCTAAATGACAAAAATGCAGTACAGTTACATTTAGGAAAGACATCACAACTTCTTATCACATTGCTGGTATCCCTCACAGAACAGAAATATTTACTGAAGACTGCAGCTTCTGTATTAATAAAAATCTCATTTTGATCTTCATGTCTCACTTGTGGCTAGAGCTCCTTCTACCTTGTTTAGCTGATCTGTAGGGGTATCTCACCCATGTTCCTTACAATCATCCCCTACTATACAAATACATTGTCTGTTTTGTAATGTACCTCACAAAGCACACTGACCATCCTAAAGTACCCAGAAATATTTCTGACCAGGTAGATTTCTATATTATGCAACTTAAGCTACTCAAAAGTCTAAAGGCCCTGTCTTCTGAACTCCTGAGGGGTGATCTCTGTTTAGCCATTCAAAAAACTCCCTAGCCTTTTTAACCTCCTCTACCTTCACAGAACTAATTAGCAAATACTCATGGAAAACACCTCAAATGCCACTGCAAATTCAACACCTGCTTGCATGAAAAATGTATAATTCAATGCATTCTCTGCAGTTAGAATAATCTCCCTCCACACATCAAAGTGTCATCCTACAGACTTTCAAAATCAGACTTGATGCTTCCATGGCAGACCACAAGTTCATGCCTGGAGTACGTGGCAATAATCCACTTCTCTGAGTACATAATACACTCTTAATATACCACAGGGTGTCATGAGAAAGTTTCTTCCTAGCTCTTCATCTGTTTCTGAAACTGAGTTTGTGGTAAGGCTTGACCTGCTGCTGTTGTACTATGATTGTGCTGAAAGTCATGCTGTCTATCAGGAAGAACTCCGTAGTCGACTACATAATCCTTCCATTGTGCGCCAGATCACTTACATTTTGTTGACCAGTTTAGTCATGTGACGCACAGCCTACTTACAGGAGAGATCAGATATGACTTTAATGATTTATAGCATTTATAAAATGAGAAATGAGATATATGCTCATTGTTTTGGAGTGGGGTATTAATTCCTTGCTTTGGAAGTGGAATAACTTTGGTCTGTTTCCACTCGATACAGAAGTAGGTCACAGTTCATCATAATTAGATCTGATATTTCATGGCAGCCCTATGTAAAACCTAACGTTATAGTAACTTAAAAAATTTGAAAATGAAATCAGGATCCAGAACTGGAAGAGAGAAAAAGACTTTCTGTACAGGTAAGCTGAGAGGGGCAGAAAGTGGAAGAACAGTGAATGTAAAGTGATTTGTAAAGATAATGGTTAAGATAGGCACAATTCAGCGAAACTGGCTCTATCCAGTTTTATGGAAATAAGGGTTTTGTGGTGCTCTTTCCTAAAGATGTAATTGATAGGACTGTAAACCTGCTTGGGCTTTCCAATAAAGGAATTATTGTTAGCAAAGGGAAAATAAAATTTATGCTGATTTAAGTATAAGTTAACATTTTTTCCAATGTCTGCGAGACTTAATCTAGTCAGAGGGACTGTTCTCTGTCTCTCTCTTGTGTGAGACCAAGTAGGGTGTCATTAGCTAATATATATATATATATATATATATATATATATATATATATATATATATATATGGGTCTACTTGATATGGTCGACATTTCACAATGTCGAAATTCATATCGCCGAGACCATATGATCGACATTTGAAATGTCGACCATACAAGTAGAACATAAAAAACAAAAAAAACTTACCTTAATGCTGCTAGCAGGGGGGCTTTGTCCCCCCTGCATCCCCCGTGAGGGGGGCTCTGCCCCCCCAGAACTTAAATATACCAACTCCGAGATCGCACTACAATGTGGAAGTGGAAATCTTTCCATTCTGCACTGTAGGGAAATGCCAGTTCCCCATGGTCGACATTTCAAATGTCTATCATATGGTCTCGGCCATATGAACGTCGACATTGTGAAATGTCGACCATTCGAAGGGGACCTATACATAGATATATATATATATATATATATATATATATATATATATATATATATATATTTGAGAGGAAATCCATCTAGTACTGAATACAATATATTATGAACAAGGAAGTATTAATCCTTTCAGGAATAAGGATTTTTTAGAAGGAGAGTATTGCCATCAACATATGTGTTGCTGACCTCAGTTTCTGCATTAATAAAAATCTCATTTTGATCTTCATGTCTCACTTGTGGCTAGAGCTCCTTCTACCTTGTTCAGTTGATCTGTAGGGGTAACTCACCCAAGTTCCTTACAATCATCCCGTGCTGTACAAAAACATTGTCTCTGATACCATCCGCACATATCACTCAACAGACGTCTAAAACTAATCCATCCAGCCTTCCTCTAGACTACTTGTCCTGTTGAAGGCAGCAGTAGTAGAAAGCTGAGTAGTGAAGACCAAATTTGCTTATACCTAGCAAAAGTCTCTAACTTATCCTGCAGGATCCCTGGTCTACCGGAGACATGTAATCTCTCCAGCATGTTCTGTGTCTACCTGGGTATTTATTCTCCATGGGCTGTGCCTAATTCATCTCACAAAGGAGGCACTATTGGGGCATCCTCATGACTTGTGTGTAAACCACCTCAACTGACTCCTCTCAACCCAAACGTGTGATGGTTCTACTCCAAGGTCCATGTTAGTCTATCATAGACAGTAAGCTCAGCAATCCGATGAAGGAAATTACTTAATGCCACCTGTATGCATGGTCTCACCACTTTAGCCACTACTCAAGGCCTGTGACAACAGTTGAGGATGGGAAGACAGAATAACATACAATCTGTATGCTCTGTCCTATGACTCAGCTCTCGCTGCACCACCACAGACCAGTGTAGTGCACCATGTATTGTCACTGCACTCACCAGTAGGTTAGTTTCCTCATTTCTTCTATCCTCATTTGTTAGCAAGACCCCAAATTACATAAACCCCTCTCCCCTTGGGGTAGTGGCTTTCAATTTCCTGCAAACAAAAACTGAGTGTTTGCCAGGACAGAATTATAATTTCTGATTTGCAGGTGATAATTTTCAACCCACCTGCTTCCCACCAAGTAATCACTTCTGCACATGCTGGAGGTCACTATCACTTGAGGCCAAGATGTAAATATTATCTTCAAACAAAAAGCAGCAGCCCTTAGGTCTCGAACTAGATACTTCCCAGATCTCAAATTTATTTTGAGAATGTTTCCATGAAAGCACAAAAATCAGGGAAACAATAACAAGGGAAAATAATTCACATCTTTGGTGGAGTCATGCATCAGTTCTGAATTTATTTAACTTACTGTTGAGAATGACTCACAGCTCTTGCTCTGCAAATACAAGGATCTAATGGCACACAACAGCAGTTTTGGGACTCCATACTCTTGTAGCATTTCCCATAATGCACTCCAAGACATGCATCCAAATTCCTTCTCTAGATTTGCAAATGAATTGTAAACTGTGCTAGCAAGCCACCACAATACTACAAGTCTGTACAGGGGCAAAAACCTGATTCAGTATCCTACAGCATGAAGACAATCAGCACTGATTCTCTAGAACCACACTCAGTTATTAGAAGAGATCTCCTTTTGAGCAGATTTTTATTTTATTTTATTTTATTTTAACATTTGTTTACCGAGAAAGTCTGACTTGGAACGAAGATAATTTTCAGTGGAGGCCTGGAGAGAAATGCTCCAGACACGTCTTTGTAATGTAGGAATCAACCTGGAGGAAACCCACACGAATGCAGGGAGGACATGCAGACACCACACAGAAGGCACTCCAGCTGAGAATTGAACCGGATAACCTCTTGCTGTGAGGTGACAATGCTACCGCTGCACCACTGCGCTGTTGCAGATCTTATCCACTCTTAAGCCTCACTGCTCTACAAATGTTTGTTACAGTGATGTAATTTACAGAAATGCAACCAGTCACTTCTGGAGCATTCTGTGGCACTGTTTCTTCAGAGAAGAGCATGTCACTTGGTTTAAGAGATTCCCAAAGTGTTCTTTACATCTCACAGCAATGTGTCAGCCTCAGGAAAGCATTTCTTCATGCAAGCTAAAAGCATCCTGGAAAATCTCCCACCCATCCTCTCCTGAGTTGCCAGATGGCCAGCCAGAACATCTTTGAAGTCATCTGAAGCTCATTCTTAATAGTCTCACAAAGCTCCTTCCACATATTGGCTTTTGCATCAGTGACTACAGCATCTGTTGCTTATCTGTCCCTTTTGTATCTGGAGACCTCTTTACTAGCAACTCATGAAAGGTTCTTTTTTATAGCTTGACAGCTTCTTTGACTACCAGTGTTCAGTAATGGGTTCCAGGGTTACTACTGCAACAAGAACTGACTACATATCAAACACAGCTACTTGCTACAGCTTTCACTACTGAGGTCTTGATCTGGGTCAGTTCTGATTCTGTCCTAGATTTCCCCAGCATATGGAAGGTGAACTCATCCTGCAAAGAAGCACCTCTTTGTAATACAGGGACACAATCTCTACATGTTTGTGATTCCTGGACTTGTCTTAGCTGTTGAAGCCATCTGGCCTAAGACATATCAGTGTATGGTTAGCAGCTGACAGCTCAGCATTAATGTTCACTTGGTTATTCAGAATGAAAGGTATCAGCTTGAATGGCAGAACTACAAAGTCAAGCATTAACCTTTGGTCCAGGGTGTTCTGCTACCAAGTACACTTATCATTGACCTTAGGATTGAACATGGTGCTCATTACAGATGCTTCACATCTAGTGACAATTCAGCTTCAGAACAGGCAAGCCGTTCCTTACAGTCATGCGTCTTTAGGTACTACTTCCATTCCCTTAAGCATCAAGTGTTCCAAGAGAAGTGCATTTATGTATTTGTTCTTTGCAAATATTCTGTAATTTAATGCTGAAAGAGCAAGAGACATTCTGAAGCTGAAGGAGAAAACCTGTAGGACAACTATCTGGTGAGAGTGCATAGCATTTAATTCTCTGCAGTTAATTCAGTGGTGTGCATATTTTGGGTAACCTCTCCAGTGCTTGTTACAACCAAGAAAAAGGATGCCATTTTTGAAATACTGGAAAGCTAATACATAGATATTAGTTCAGGTATTGAGATTTTTGAAGGGGTACTGAATACTCTATGGTCAGCATATGATGCCACTTTAGGAACTTGGCTGAAACTCAGTATAAGGGTGGAAGAGACAAGTGAATACATTTTCTGCTCAGGCTTTTTAAATTCTTAACTATAAGTGATATATTTTATTAGTTGTGTTACATATCCTCCATCCAGTGTGGTCAGTATTAATTACCCAACCCCTCCCACCCGCTCACCCTCAAAAAAATGTATAATGTAGTAATGACACAACAAGTTTCATCAACTTGAATCAGGGTGGACTTCTTGTGAAATAAATTTTGCTATTTCAAAGTGACCCCTTTATAACTATGGGCTCTTTAACACCAGTGTGTTATACCTAACACACACACTGGTATGAAATGTTCATATGTATATAGCTCATGCTGAAAAGCATACACGTTAACAAGAGACTGTGTAGGGAATTCATTAGCACTTAACTGGAACAAGATACAACAGTGTCATGCAAATAAGAAAAATCAAACCAGGGTGTTGCATTATCTGACATAATGGCACAGGAATATGTGTGTGTAATGGGAAGACCTCTGGATACCACTATCTATTTTCCAAAAAAGTCCCATTATAGCTTTAGATGAATTGTGACTCACAGGCTCGTAGGTAAATACTAGACTAGCTGCCCTTCTGGGTCATTTTAAGCCTTGCCAATTTCCTTGAAAGGTGAGAACCAAACCCTGTACTTTGTGTCTGAGAAGTAAACACATTAACCATTATACCAATCCCAACCCTGTAAAATCCTGTATCTTGTATCTGTGAGGTAAACACCTTAACCATTATACCAGTTCCCAATCCCAATAGTCTACACCAAGATTCAAACCCACATATATTCATGTAACATTTACATGGGCCTAATGCTTAACCATTTAAGCTAATGGACACCATGTTGTGATGTGGTGATGGTCCTAGAGCAGAAGAACATTTTGGCACAAAGTATCAGAATGACAGAAGTGCATGATGGGTATATGACATGCATGATGGATATGTGACATGCACAATTCTGATAAAATGAGGTAAATACGGAAGATGTAATAAGGGATCTGGGGACCCAAGTAGATAGTAATCTCACTTTTGATAATCACATTTGAAAAAATAAATAAATGTCCAAACTCCGTTCACTGCCAGACAACAAATGCACTAGCACTGAAAACTTCCGTAAATTCAGTTTATTTTTTAAAAAAACTTCGTTTGTTTAAAAAGTTGTACATATAAACTGGGTTAAGCGCTTTCATCTAACAATACGTAGACTTCATCAGAACACTCCACAATACGATAGGAAATGTAAAAAAATGAAGAGAGATTTGCAACAATATGAGAAGCATGAGGCTTATAGATGGGTACCAAACAAAGGTATATTGAATCAAAATGGAGTATTAGTTGACAAAAAAGAACAGAAAGATGTCAAACATCATAGTATTGATATTAATGGGAGTAATAATAATAATAATTTTAATTTTTTAGACAAAAGAAAGGGATGGCAAGCTACGAACAATCAGCAAAACAGAGCTCAGAGAAATTGGAGACAAAACAATGGGATAAAACCACAAGACTATTGTAAGACATAATGAGGTACATTTAAGTTTAGGTGAATTCAGTATTTTTAATTATACTCAAAAGGACCTTAAAAAAGAGCATTTCTATCTATTTTCAAAAGGAATGAAATATGTACCTAACAGTTCCATTAATATAGTAGATTATATAGTTGAATTTAAAAAATATATGAGAAAATTAAATCTAGCTCTATATTTTGGTAATGATAAAAGGAAAATACAGCAGAGTGTTTTCAGGAAGAAAAGTACATTTACACCCCCCCCCCCATGAATAACACTCTGGCTATTTTTGAAAAAGTAGTCATTGATGAATTATATGAGTATGGTAACAAATGTAAACTATTAAAAAAGAAATATAATTTGGATTATAATGAATTTCAATTATTAAAAGAAATCCAAATGAACAATAGTTTACGGGTTATGAAACCCGACAAAGGGGGAGGGGTGGTTTTATATGATTCTGCTGAATATGTTAATAAAGTAAAATGTATATTATTAAATTATGAGATATCCTCCATCAATGAAGTAAATATAGGATATCACAAAAATTGACCTATTTTTGGAAGAGATTTTATTAGATGGTAGGATAGATACTGACATGTACAACTACTTGAAAGTGGAATATCCTACTATTAGTACTACTGTAGGTATTCCCAAGGTACATAAAAATATTATGGATCCCCCTTCCGTCCAATCATTTCTGGAAATAAATCAAAAACTTTTCCTTTTGGAAAGGTAATTGACACCTGGTTAAAGCCAATATATGATAAGATAACTCACATCGTAATTGATTCTTGGGACTTTTTGGCTAGACTAGTTCCTGAATTGTGTTATCCGGATATCATTCTAGTAACCATAGATGTTGTGGACCTTTTTTCATGTATACCTATGGAGGACGGGTTGAGGAGGTTCAGTAACAGTATTGTTAAGTATTGTAGTTTAGTGTGGGACACTATCTCTTTAATTTTAGAATTTATGGAAATGTTGTTAACTCACAATTATATATTATTTGAGGGAGAGTACTATAGGCAATGCAAGGGGGTAGCAATGGGGGCAGCATGTGCCCCTATTTTTACCAACCTTGTCCTCCTTGATTGGGAAACTGAATATATATTGCAATCTGTTTGGAAAGAGAACATCATTTGCTACATAAGGTTCTTGGATGATATATTTATTGTATGGAAAGGAAGTGAATGTAAATTGCAAGAATTTAAGGGGTATTTAAACACTTCCAGTGATTATCTGAAATTTACATTTAATATGAATAAAAACTCTATTCCATATTTAGACACACTTATTAGTGTTGAAAATGGAAAATTTAAATCAAAAATATATAGAAAAGATACTTTTAGCAATTCTTATTTGCAATACTCCAGTTGTCATCCAAACAGTCAAAAAAGGAGTATTTTAAAGGGCCAATTTATAAGAGCTGCTAGAATGACTTCTGAATATACGGATATGAGTAAAGAATTAAATCTAATAGGGAACATGTTTAGAGATAGAGGATACCCTATACATTTAATTGAGGACATTAAGAATTATGTGAGAAATGAATGGGGTAAAAAATATAAACCTATCTTAGGCACAGGGTTGATTAGAATGTTAGGTATAAATAAGAGAAAGGATGATGAAATCGCAACAAATTTCACGAGAGCCTGTATATTTCAATATGCACCGTATGTACAAGATATAAGGAAAATAATAGAGTCCAAATGGAATATCTTGAAAACCAAACACAATGTATATAAAATGATGGGGGAAGAACCTTTGTGTCCAAAAACGGTAACAATTTAAAATGTGAACTGGAAAGGAAAATAATGAAAAAAGACAACACTGTTAAAAATAAAGGTACCACTAAACGTGGACAATGTAATCAGTGCAGTCAGATTATTCAAACGCCTACTCTCCTATTGGAAGACACGAACAGAATGGAGATTACATTTAAGAAGGGTAATTGTAGAACCCCTCATGTAGTATATTTGGCCAAGTGTACAAAGTGTCCCTGTTTCTATGTGGGAAAGACAGACAGATGCATTAAGAATAGGATATATGACCATGGGTATAGAATTAGAAAAAAAGATACAAAAAATGCATTATGGAGACATCTGAATGTCAGTAACAGTTGTGACACTTTTAAATTTGGCATATTGGAGTGTGTTAAAATGAACCCTAGAGGGGGGAATATAAGTAAAAAGTTAGGTGAAAGAGAGACTAGATGGCAGATAAAGTTAAATGCTTCAGTATATCCAGGAATAAATGACAGCATATCCATCAAGCCCATATTAGAAAATAATAGTTAAAGTGGGGTCACAGTTACATTTATGCTGTCTTGTTGACTACTTTTACATAGGGCAACAATACAGGCAGTCTGTTTTGCTAACCTTATAAACTCATGTTTTTTATTAAAACATTTTTTATATATATATACATATATATTTTAACTACTGATGTTGAAGCCAATCATTTAAGGCGTATTTATTTGACATTATAAGAGTTATATGAGATACATGATTACAAGAGACAATGTTAGGACCGGATTGTGACGATTTAATATTGCAAAAAGTATAAGATAGAACAAAATAGTATTTGGAAAGGGCAATCACCTGATTTAGAAAGCAATGAGCACTTTAAATTCATAATTGTCTGTATAGCAATGGATTAATGAAACTGATTGGTTAGTTTGTACTATATAAACCTGTTATGGTAATAATGGAGTGTTCTGATGAAGTCTACGTATTGTTAGATGAAAGCGCTTAACCCAGTTTATATGTACAACTTTTTAAACAAATGTTGAAGTTTTTTTTAAAAAATAAACGGAATTTATGGAAGTTTTCAGTGCTAGTGCATTTGTTGTCTGGCAGTGAACGGAGTTTGGACATTTATTTATTTTTTCATTTGTTGACCGCTCCTGTGTGGAGTGTTTTTGATAATCACATTGCCAAAGTGGTTAGAAAATCCTTCTACGTGGCCCACCTAATCACAAAAGGGTTCACATCTAGATCAAGAGGTCATTGTGCCCCTCTACTCATCACTCATCAGACCCATCTTAGAGTACAATGCCCCATTTGGGACGTATCTTACAAGACACCTGCAACAGCTGGAAAGACCACAGAAGTACCTCACCAAGAGGATCAATGGCCTCAAACAGATGCCCTATGCAGCTCGACTGAAGAAACTCCAGTTGTACTTGATTGCATACTGCCTACTCAGAGGTGATCTCTGCCTGACATACAAGGCCATGTCAACCCAGAATTGATGGACATGCTCCACCTAAAGAAAACCTTATCCCTTTGAGCCACACGCTCTAGGGATCTAAACCTCACCACAACAATACATAGGACATGCTGGAGGGATTGATTCCTGTCCCAGAGACTTCCCATGCTTTGGAACAAGATCCCAATCTACATTAGGTAGAGCTCCTCGCTAACACTCTTTAAAAGAAACCTTGACGAGTGGATGGGAAACAGAAAGTTTACCTCAGGGATCACTTCAGTGGCTCTGCTGGACAGAGGCACAGGGAACTCATCTAAGGGGGCGGTGAAAGTCAATACATTCTGGCTAGGCTTATAAATGCCTTTGGGCAGATAGCCTAGTACCCACCTATGAACCTAAATGCCAGTACACAAGCAAGTCCACCTTCAAGTTGCTAAAAATACCCAGGATTCTGAGGTATTATTGTAACAAGTATATTTAATGAAAGTCTTGTTAAGCTCTTTCTTCCAGTAAAAACCTATACATGGACTTCATCAGAACAAAGACTTCCATCATTAAACCAGCCCTTTAAATAGTGCATTTAAATCATGTGACTAATTACCATACACTAATTTGTGTCTTTCGGCTTTTCCCGGTTAGGGGTCGCCACAGCGGAACTCCGGTCCGCTAATGATTGGCAGTTGATTTTTACGTACCGGCTTGCCAGGCCTGATGCACAACCTTCAACGAAGGTACGTCCATTCATGCATGTCTCCACGCAGAAGATGTTCTAGCTGAGAATTGAACCGGACAGTGTCTTACTGTGAGGTGACAACGCTAATGCAGAACCACCACCATGGCAATTACCATACACTAATAACACATTAAAAATCACACTTAAAAAGACAAATTTAAATACAATTAATATACAAAATAAAACTGCAAACTTTTACATCAAATTACCCACTATAAATATATTGTACTTCAATGCAAAACTCAAATATGCACTTTATAACTTAGCAGCACGCAATTTTAAAATACTACTTAAGGAGATCATGTCATTCATACTGGGTTGTGTACTTGCATTTAAATATAGTTGCCATAAAAGTTCTCTTTATTTGAACCTAAGTTCCCATGGAACACCCC
Organism: Protopterus annectens; assembly: GCF_019279795.1. Classification (NCBI taxonomy): domain Eukaryota; kingdom Metazoa; phylum Chordata; order Ceratodontiformes; family Protopteridae; genus Protopterus; species Protopterus annectens. The sequence goes on along the minus strand of NC_056730.1, from coordinate 32,232,987 downwards.
TTTGATTAACGGGAACTTTTTCTAAAAAAAACAAAAAAAAACCTTCTTGTTCTCAGTGCATTTCAACTTATGTTTGTATACTGCAGTATTCATATTTGAATTGAATTCTGTGTCATAATAATGCTCATAGATTCTCTTTTTCAGCATATGTTTTGTTTTACCCACGTAATATGAATGACATTGATCCGAGTACACTATATATACAACACCTGATGTATTGCAGTCACAATTAGAATTCAGCTTCAGTGCTCTTTCCCGTGTTCTTAATTTTAGACTCTGCCCCTCATTTATGTACCTGCACTGCCAGCATGCTGCACACTTTCTCATGCCTATATTGTTTCTTACATCCCCTAATATATTATTTGTTTTTCTGAGCTTTTCTTTAATATTCAAATGCCTCTTAAACATAAAGCATGCTTGATTTCCCAGTATCTTGTTAATATTCTCATCATACTCTATGCACTTCCAATTGTTTATTATTGTGTTTTTAATTCAATTGCTCTTTGCTCCATATTTAAGTAGCATGGTGCGCTCATAGTTGTCACCATCACCCCTAGTTATGCCTTTATTAATGTCGCCATTGTTCTGTATTGGTGTATTGTAATTAGTCACATGATTTAAATGTGCTGTTTAAAGTGCTGGTTTAAAAATGGAAGTATTTATTCTGATGAAGTCCATGTATACGTTTTTACTGGACAGAAGCACTTAACAAGACTTTCATTAAATTTGCTTGTTACAATAATACCTCAGATTCCTGAGTATTTTTAGCAATTTGAAGGTGGACTTGCTTGTGTACTGGTATTTACCCTGATTTTTCTTTGTTGTGATTATTAGTTCAGTGGGGTTTTGTTCTCCTTTGAAAGGTTCTTAACATGCACAATTCTTTAATATAAATTTATACTGCAGAACTACACTAATTTCTGCTGCCCTAATATGTGCTTCAGCTTATATACAAATTTAATAGGCATCATAATGTCAAAGTATGTCATTATACCATTATTCCCTTGCTTATGACTTTATCAAGGGAACAGGCAGAGCTCATGTACAGAATGGACTTCAAATATGTGTCACTTAAATATGGGACTCTTGATTGCAAGAAACCTGAAATGTGCCTTCATGATTAAATATCACAGCAAAAGCATATTGCAAAGTATTGTGCAGTTTTCAAAGTCACATAAAACAATTGCAAGTTTCTCTTCTTGGACTGGAAGAAGAAAGCCACAGAAAAATTAAAAAAATAATTCAAAACTTCCCAGTTTTTAAGAATGTGTAACTCTAGGTTTACACGTTGTGTCACACAACTTCATTGTGGAAACCCTCAGTATGAATGAATAGCACTGCGACAAATCAGTATAAAACAATCCCTTACAACTTAATTTACCCCATGCAAAATACTGACAAGAGCGTTTTTCACCAAGATATGACATACCCTGCTAACTTTTCCCAACTCTGTTTCCATTCCTCTGACGATTTAGAATAGGAACAGTTAAGCCAGGCAAGTGGCATTACAGCAACAGGGTGGTACTAGTGCACGTCATTTTAGGAGAGGCATATCAATTGAAGTGTTTGAGCTACAGAAGCAATCACAACACAAATTTACTTCTATACAGTCAGACCTGTTGCTCTCTCTACTCTCTCTCTCACACACACACACACACACATATATATATATATATATATATATATATATATATATATATATATATATATATATATATATATATATATATATACATATACACACTGGATATAAAAAGTTTACACACCCCTGATAAAATGCCAGGTTTTTGTGAAATAAAAAATGAGAACACAATAAATCATTTCAAAACTTTTCCCACCTTTAATGTGACCTATAACCTGTACAATTCAATTAAAAAACAAATAAATCTGTCAGGGGAAAAAAATATAAAAAATAAAAAATGTACAATACACTGGTTGCATAAGTGTGCACACCCTTAAACTAATACTTTGTTGTGTGTGCACACCCTTAAACAAATACTTTGTTGAAGCACCTTTTGATTTAATTACAACATTCAATCTTCTTGGGTACATACCTGCCATCAATTAAAGAGACTTTGATTAACTCCAAAAAATTCAACTCTCCTAGTAGGATATTCCTGACATTTACTCAGTTGCCTGCTACAGCAAAAGCCATGGTTCGCAGAGAGCTTACAAAGCATTAAAGGGATCTCATTGTTGAAAGATATCAGTCAGGAGAAGGGTACAAAAAATTTCCACAGCATTGGCTATACCATGGAACACAGTGAAGACCGTCATCAAAAAGTGGAGAAAATATGGGACAACAGTGATGTTGCAAAGAACTGGATGTCCTTCCAAAGTTGATAAAAAGACAAGACAAAAACTGGTCAGGGAGGCTGCCAACAGACTTACAGCAACACTTAAGGAGCTGCAGGAATTTCTGGTAAGTACTGGTTGTGTACAAACTGTGACAACAATCTCCCGTATTCCCCGTATGTCTGGACTATGAGGTAGGGTTGTAAGACAGAAGCCTTTTCTTACACAGAAAAACATCCAGGCCCAGCTAAAATTTGCAAAACAATACAGCGAGTCTTCCAAAAGCATGTGGGAAAATGTGTTATGGTCTGATGACACCAAGGTTGAACTTTGTGGCCACAATTCAGAAAGGTACGTTTGGCGCAAAACAACACTTTGCATCACCAAAAGAACACCATCCCCACAGTGAAGCTAGGTGGTGGCAGTATAATGCTTTGGGGTTGGTTTTCTTCAGCTGGAACTGGGGGTTTAGTCAAGGTGGGAATTATGAACAGTTCCAAATACCAGTCATTTTTGGCCCAAAACCTTCAGGCATCTGCTAGAAAGCTGAAGATGAAGAGGAATTTCACCTTTCAGCACAACAATGACACCAAGCATACATCCAAATCAACAAAAGAATGGCTTCATCAGAAGAAAATTAAAGTTTTGGAATGGCCCAGCCACAGCCCAGACCTAAATCCAATAGAAAATCTATGGGGTGACCTGAAGAGGGCTGTGCACAAAAGATGCCCTTGCAGTCTGACAGATTTGGAGTGCTTTTGCAAGGAAGAGTTGGCAAATATTGCCAAGTCAAGATCTGCCTTGCTAATAGACTTCTACCCAAGAAGACTGAATGCTGTAATTAAATCAAAAGGTGCTTCAATAAAGTATTTGTTTAAGGGTGTGCACACACAACAAAGTATTAGTTTAAGGGTGTGCACACATGCAACCAGCATATTGTACATTTTTTATTTTTTATATTTTTCCCCTAACAGATTTGTTTGTTTTTCAATTGAATTGTACAGGATACAGGTCACATTAAAGGTGGGAAAAGTTTTGAAATTATTTATTGTGGTCTCATTTTTTTATATCACAAAAACCTGGCATTTTAACAGGGGTGTGCAAACTTTTTATATTCGCAATCACTGTATATATATATATATATATATATATATATATATATATATATATATATATATATACATACATACATATATATATATATATATATATATATATATATATATATCTGCATGCAGATATACTGGCACTGTGAAATTAAAGAAGAAAAGGGAATGATAACATGAATGGCAGTAGGAAGGTACCTGCCTGACTTAAACAAAGACAAAGTGATGCTAGATACAGGAGAATGTACCTTTAAGGGCTAATGGGCTGGCTACAGTGATTAGCTTGTCATGAGGTACACAGAAAGTTCAGAGAATTCAGTTTGCAATACAGAGTCTTATGAAGACTACACATGTTCTCTCTCTCGATGTTATGTAAGTCTTCCAATATAATATGGAGACTGATTAGAGAAAATGTCTGCAAAAATGGAAGAGATATATCTGCAGAACTGAAAAATATGTTTTCTTTCAACAGGGTCTGTGTTTGTAACTAACTACAGAAGTATAACACTTGATAAATATAAGGGACTGGAATCTTCCGGAATGCTTATGCTGGAATAAGGAAAGAGTGAAATACTAGTAGTTGCAGATCCACAACTGATTGCCCAAAAAGTCTGAAAAAGTTCAGAGTGCTACATTCCTGCATGTGCTAGGGATGAAGTCATGGACATATTTAACTTATTTTCTTTTCTTACAGAGGAAAAAGACAAAATAGCAATATTTAGAGATACATTCAGTCATTACTGCTTTGTCATTTATTAGACATTTGTTCTTGACAACACTGCAACAGCCTACAAAGAATATAAATGCATGTTACTGAGATGAAGAGCAGAACCAAAGGCTGTGAAATTGGTGAGTTTTCTGACTGAAAGGGCTGGCTATTATGAGAACCAGACTTGTATCAAAAGCTGTGGATGTCTGCATAGCAAGCAAAGTTACTAGTGCACAGAAAAAAACACTGAATAATGAAAGGTTGTATACAAAATAAAATGTGAGTCAGATAAGGCAAAATAAGAAATAAAGGCAAGAAACACTATAAAAGTAATCAGCATGAGAAAAGAGCCATGAAGCAATGTGCTTTAACAAGGAAAAGATTGACGATGGAGCCCAGAGAAAACACTGCATTATTGAAATTAATTTTTCTGTAAAAATGATTTATACCAACATCTAAAAAATAAACCATCAATATTCATTAAACCTTACACATCAGTAAACAAAGATACAGTCACTTTAAACAAATTTAACTACTAGTAGTAACAATCGCATAAATTTTAATTAAATCTGTGAAAAGATAAAACCAGAAATACTGTTCAAAAATAAAAAAATCTAAGAAACTGATATATGGGGTGATCAAAACTAGGTGGACACCTTTCTCTTCCTCTTAGCAATTCTACCCACTCATGCTGTCATCTTTATCTATCCTATTTAGCCAAGGAAGTCACTTGTTAACATGGCACTGTTTCTTATCTGATGTTAACAGCTCATCACGTTCTGAAAGCTATGTTCTTCAACCTTAGGTGGGTTAGCCTTCCTCCACTTTTCAATGACTACTTTCTTGGCAAGTAATAATAAAATTAATCCCAGCAGTCTTTTCATGTTTATTCCTTATCCCTTGATAATGAATGCCTAAAATAAACATCAGTGGAGTAACAACTAGTCTAACTGGTCAAAAAAAAAAAAAATTATGCACCACCCACTGAAGTTGTTTTTTGTAAACCTCCAAATGTGGACAGTCCCATAAATATGACTCCTGCTGAATCATATGGCAAATAAGCATCTCCAACATTGTCCCAACTCATTTGTAAACGCATTCAGCAAATGTACTTGATGTGTAAAATACTGGTCAAGGTATTTCCATGTGAAAATCCTAAATTTCAGGGAATAGCATACCTTGGAATCTGATACACTCGCCACTGCTTGGGGGTTAATAGCCGATTCATAGGTTCATAGGTTCATAGGTTCATACTAGGCTATTTGCCCGAGGGCATTTACAAGCCTAGCCCATAGTTTTGTGGCTTACGCCACCCCTTTAGTATGGGGAACTATACCCATTATTTTGCTGTGCTTCTGTTGAGCAGTGACACTGAGGTAATCCCTGGGGTATATCTGCGATCTCCCATCCATTGGTCAAGATTTCTCTTGAACAAGGCCAGCGAGGTGCTCTGCCTCACATATACCGGGATTTTATTCCACAGCATAGGGAGTCTTTGGGTGATGAATCTATCCCTCCAGCACGTCCTATTAATAGCCGTGTCGAGGTTTAAGTCTCCCCTTGTGACTCTGACAGATCTAGATTTTTGAGGTGAAGCATATTCATCAAATCTGGGTTTGACATGGCCTTGTATGTTAGGCAAAGGTCACCTCTGAGCAAGCGGTAAGCGACTGAATAGAGCTGGAGTTCTTTCAGTCGGGCAGCATAGGGCAGATGTTTGAGACCCTTTATCCTTTTGGTGAGGAACTTTTGTGGCCTCTCCAGCTGCTGCAAGTGTCGGGTCAGATACATTCCGAATGGGGCATTGTACTCAATCATTGGTCTGATGAGTGATGAGTATAGGGAGACTATGACCTCCCTTGATCTAGATGAGAATCCCTTCATGATAAGGTGGGCAATGTAGAAGGTCTTCCTAACTACTTTAGCTACATGGGTATCGAATGACAGACTACTATCAACCTGGGTCCCCAGGTCCCTGATAACTTCTTCTGTGCTCAGTGGATTGCCACCTATTTGGTAGCTAGGGGTAACCTTGTTTTTCCGAAGGGTATGACTATGCATTTTTGGCATTTAACTTTAGGCCATGGCTCTGGCACCAGTTATCCGTTTCTGTGAGACCCTTCTGAAGGATATCTGTGTCAGATGTGTTTTCTACTATGGCGCCCAGTTTGCAGTCATCTGCAAACTTTGTCAGCCATAACCCTCCTGTGTTTGCTTGTACTTCAGAAAAGTAGATGCCAAACAAGAGTGGGCCCAGGACTGAGCCCTGTGGTACACCACTTGTGACAGGCTTTGAGTCTGACATGGCGCCAGCAACTCTGACCCTGTGGGTTCTGTCACTCAGCCAGTTTGCAACCCATCTTGTGATGTATGGGTTAACATTTAAGCTGATGAGTTTTTCAATGATACCCGAGTGGGGTATTGTATCGAAGGCCTTCGCCAGATCGAGGTAGGCTGTATGGACTGCCTTTCCTCATCAATGGCTTTGGTGACTGTTTCAAAAAGTCAACCAAGTTTAGAAGGCATGATCTGCCTTTGACAAAGCCAAACTGGGATGGATCCAAAGTCTGCAAATTCCCTATGTCTTTATTTATGAGGTCCATTATGATCCTCTCCATGGCTTTGCAGATAAGGCTTGTCAAGCTAATGGGCGGTAATTTCCAGGGTCGGTGGAGGCACCGCCTTTGTGAAGTGGGACCACAGTTGCAGTGCGCCACTCCTGGGTACGTATCCAGAGGTAAGACTATGATTAAACAGCTGTCCTAGCTGTGGGTTTAATTCCTCGTTGAGTTCGTGGAGCACACAGCCGGGGACACCATCAGGTCCCATGGATGCTGTGTTTTTGCTTTGGAGAGAGCAGTTCTCACTTGGGCGTTGGAGATGTTTGGGGGCTGCAATCGCTTGGTATAGATATCTCTCCTTTTGGGGAGGGGAGAAGTTTGCACTGAACCTGTCAGCCAGTATGTTGGCAATGTCTGTAGGATCAGTAATCTTCACATCATTTTGAACTAGTTCTGAGCATATCTGGGAGTTTCCTCCCAGGTTTCTAACATAGCTAAAGAAGGCCTTATGATTGTCTTTTGAGTCTTTAGCTATTTTTCTCTCAAAATTTGCTTTGGATGATTTTATGAGAGCTCTTAGTTTTTACTTATAGTGATCAAGGGTGTCTTACCTTTTAAGGATTTTGCTCTATCTTGTAGTAGCTTCCTCCTTTTGTTGTAGAGTTTGTTTATGGCTGGGGTCCACCAGACTGGACGTTTGCCTTTGGTACAAAGAGTCTTTGTTTTGCTTGGGATTGCCTTATCCATGCAGTCCTGCAGGTGCTGGTAGAAGGCATTTGTAAGTGATTCAGCGGCTTGAGTACTGTTTTCTGCCGGCTCGGGGCCTTAAAGGAGACCACACTAGTCTTTAGAAGTGTGAAGTCGGCTTTGAGAAGTTCTTTACTGTGGTCTTTTTATTTCAGGTGGGGGTGGGATGAGGACCTCCAGCGAGATTAGTTTGTGATCTGATCTCACCAGTGAGGGGTATACTTCCGGTGTTGAACATTGTGCTCCCATGTTCGTGATGATGAGATCAAGTATGTTTTCTCCTCTTGTGGGGATGGTGACTAGTTGTTCCATGGCATTTGAGTTTATGAATTCCAGGAACTTTTGGGCTAGGGTGTTTGGGCTTGAGTAGTGTTCCCAGTCTATATTAGGGTAATTGAAGTCACCTAGTATGATGGTGTTTGGTGATACATTTATCCCTCTAGTGTTTTCAGGAAGGCCATGTGAGGTTCCTGAGTTTGTGAGGGTGGCCTGTAACATGCTACAATTTGTAGAGCAGTCTTGCCTATGGTTAATTGCACCTGGATGGTCTCCGATGCATCGTGCGTTGCCACCAGTCTTGAGGTGTGGGTGTCTTTGATGAATATGGATACCCCACCTCCTTTCTTGGTATTGTCCGGATTTTGGGGCGGTACGCATGATAAGAGGTAAAACCTGATAGTGCTGGGGTGCTCTCAGGAGCCTTGAACCAGGTTTCTGTCACTGCACAGACATCGATGTTCTCCATACTGAGAAGGGCCTCGAGTGCGTGCATTTTGAGATTTAGACTTCTGGCATTGAGCAGCATTACCCTTAGTTTTTTTCCTTTTTTGTGTTCTAGGGTGGTAGGTTTAGAATTTGAGCCTTGCCTAAAAAAGGCACTATGGGGGTGGCAAGAGCCTTTGCCAATATCCGGAATCCCAGGGGTGACAGGTGCAAGCCGTCCCTTGCGAAGCAGCGTGGCTTGTCCAGCATGTCATCCCAGGCAGACAGACATTGGATCCCCTTTGAATGACACCAGAGTTTAAGCCAATTGTTAAAGCTGATCATCTTATCTCTGTATTCCACTCCTCCTCAAATCTAATTTTAACATGTTTTCTAACCAAATATATAATTTTATACATTTTACTGACTAAAACTCTTTGAGTTCTAATCAGGACATCTAAGTTCCAATATAAATTTTTCCCAATTGGGTATTTCCTGATTACCTGCTATATCCCATTGCATATGTATATAGACCTCCTTCAAGCCACTGTATATAAAACAATTTCAGAAATTTAAGTCAGAGCCTTACACGAATATAGGTCAAGTAACAAAAGTTAGTGCCTCTACCAAATGATTCTAGTTTGCTAAACCTTCCTGCTCAATAAGCCATGAATTCAAATGCTGCATTCTGCTTTGCAAATCCAGCGTAACCTTAAGAGGAGCCAGTAGAAATCTCCAAGGTTTATTCCCCAATGATTTTAATGCCCAGTTAGGCATCTGGGTTATTTCTTGAGGATTCACTTACAAAAAGCCTATATTCCTGACCAAAACACAATAATAAGATCATACCCATTCACTGAAATTGAAGATACAGTTATCTCTTTCTACCCAGGCAGTTTAGGTTCATAGGTGTGTACTAGGCTAATAGCCCTGGGGCCTTTACAAGCCTAGCCATAGGATTACCTTGGCATAGTGCCACCAACCTTACTTCCCAGTGCTTCTGTCGAGTAGAGCCACTGGAGTTATCCGTGGGGTGAATTTTCTGTTTCCCATCCACTCATCAAGATTTCTCTTGAAGAGGGTCAGCAAGGTGCTCGGCTTGACATGTATGGGAAGTCTGTTCCATAGCATGGGCAGTCTCTGGGTTATGAACCTCTCCCTCCAGCATGTTCTGTTAATTGTGGTAATGAGGTTGAGGTCTCTGGAGCATGGCGTTGTGGAGGGATTTGGATTTTTTTAGATGTAGCATTGCTAACAGAGCTGGGTCAGGCATGGCTTTGTAAGTCAAGCAGAGATCGTCTCTAAGTAGGCGATATGAGACAGAGAATAGTTGGAGTTTTTTGAGTCTGTCCATATAGGACAAGTGTTTAAGACCTAGAATCCTCTTTGTGCGGTACTTTTGCAGCCTCTCCAGTTGTTGCAGGTGTCTAGTGAGGTACATGCCAAATGCGGCATTGTACTTGATGACTGGCCTAATGAGGGAAGAGTAGAGGGAGACAATGACCTCTTTCTTCCTGGATGCAAAACCCTTAGTAATGAGATTTGCCACACAGAAGGACTTTCTGACCACGCATGACAACATGGTGATCAAAAGTAAGGTTGCTGTCAACCTATGCTCCCAGATCTCTTATAATGCCTTCTGTGTTCAGTGGACTACCATCAATGTGGAAATTCATGAGAACCGGGTTTTTCCCAAAAGGGATGATGACACATTTTTTGGCATTGAGCTTAAGGCCATGGTTCTGACACCAGTCGTTGGTCTAAGTGAGGCCATTTTGTAGGATGTCAACATCACTTGGGGAGTTAATAATAGCACCCAACTTGCAATCGTCTGTGAACTTTGTCAGCCAGAGTCCCTTCATGTTGGCCTGGACTTCAGAGAAGTAGATACCAAACAGGAGAGGACCCAGCACTGAACCCTGTGAGACTCCACTTGTGACTAGTCAGCAGTCTGACTTGGATTCAGCTACTTTCACACTGTGGATTCTGTGAGCCAGTTTGCAACCCACCTAGTGATACAGGGGTTGATGCCAAGCTTAGTGAGTTTTTCTATGATTCCTGAGTGGGGAATGGTATCAAAAGCCTTGGCCAGATCAAGGTAGGCTGTATGAACCACCTTGCCTTCATCCACAGGTCTGGTGACTGACTCAAAGTTTACCAGGTTGAGCAGTCATGATTTACTCTTCACAAAACCAAACTGTGTGGGATCCAGAGTTTGGAGATTCCCCATATCCTTCTTTATTAAGTCCATGATGATGCGTTCCATTGCTTTGCATATCAGACTCGTTAGGCTAATGGGGCGATAGTCACTCCTCCTTTGTGGAGAGGGATGACTGTAGCAGTGTGCCATTTGATAGGGACAAAACCTGAGGTGAGGCTGTGATTGAACAGGGCACACAGGTGAGGTGCCAGTTTACTCTGTAGTTCATGTAGAATGCAACCAGGGATACTGTCAGGTATCATAGAAGCTGTAGTCTATGCCTTGGACAGTGCGGTTTTAACCTGTGCAGCAGTAATACTGGGTGCCTGGCAATCTACTGGTATTGTGATTGATCCTTTGAGGGAGAGAGGGGTAAAGTTGGCACTGAATCTGTTGGCCAGTATACTGGAAATATCTGTTGGCTCGGTATAGGAGGTACTATTGTGCAGTAGCTCAGAACAAATCTGGGTATTGCCATGGAGATTCCTTACATAACTATAGAAGGCCTTGTGGTTGTCTTTACTATCTGCTGCAATTCTGTTTTCATAGCTAGCTTTAGAGGATTTGATGAGGGATCTCAAATTTTTGTTGAGGCTGATAAGGGAGTTCTTCCAGTCTTGGGACTTCACCTTATTCCGCATCAGTTTCCTCCTTCTGTGTAGAGTTTGTTAATGGCAGGGGACCACCAGATTGGCTTCCTTTTTTTGGAGGAGAGTGTCTTGGTTCTATTGGGTTTGTCGAGATCCATGCATTTCTGTATGTGTTCGTACAGTGCATTTGTGTATGATTCTGCAGTCATGCAACTATTCTCCATTTGCACGGGTGTCGTGAAGTTAGCCACCTCTGTTTTTAGGAGCCCAAAGTTAGTTTTGGAGAAGTTTTTCATAGTGGTTACCTTTGCAGGGGTGGGAGGCATGTGGATTTCCAAGGTGATTAGTTTGTGGTCGGATCTAAACAGGGAGGAGCTGACTATTGGTGTAGAGCAACGGTCGCCCATGTTAGTAATGACCAGGTCAAGGTTGTTGCTACCTCTAGTGGGAGTATGAATGAGCTGGTCCAGGGCATTGGAACTAATGAACTCCAGGAAACGTTGGGAGAGTGTATTGCTACATGAGTAGTTTACCCAGTTAATGGAGGGGTAGCTGAAGTCATCTAGTACGAGAGTGTTAGGTTGGACCCTAATATTCTCTAGGGTGCTTAGGAACGTGAAGTGCAAGTCTTGGGATATGGCTGGGGACCTATAGCAGGCTACTACCTGAATTGCTGTCTTACCCAATGTTAGCTGCACATGAAATATCTCTGATGTGTTATATTGGGCTACCAGTCTGGAGGTGTGCGCATTCTTTTTGAATATGGAAACACCACCGCCTTTGGAGCTTTGGTCCAAGTTCTGGGGCCGAAAGGTGTGGAATGAGTTATAGCCTGGTAGTGCAGGGGTGCTTTTTGCTGCCTTGAACCAGGTCTCTGTTGCAGCACAAATGTTGATGTTCTCCATTTTAAGGAGTGCTTTGAGCAACTGCCTTTTGAGATTTAGACTTCTAGCGTTGAGCAGCATGACCCTCAGATTGCATTTGTTTGTAGCTCTTATGGTGGTAATTTGGTCTTTGGGACACCACCTAAAAAAGGCAATACAAGGGTGGCAGAAGCCTTAGCCAGTATCCAGAAGCCCAGGGTGACAGATGCAGGCCATCTCTCACAAAGCATCGAGGTCTGTCAATCATGTCATCCCAGGCAGACAGATACTGCATCCCCTTAGAATGACACCAGAAACATAGCCAATTGTTGAAATCAATCATTTTCTGCTTGTACTGTGGTATCATTCTGGGTGATAGTAGGATGCTGCTCAGGGCTAGGGTCATACCCATCTAGGCTACATAATCCAAGAGCCCCTCCATGTCTCTTTTCATGTAGTCCAGGGTGATTCTTTACATAACTATAGAAGACCTTGGTGGTATGTCTCAGGTCACTCACACCCACATGTGCAATGACAGAGTCATATTTGTACCTGTTGTTGAGGGACCTGAGTGTGTGCGTTATGTGGTGGATCTTGGCACCTGACAGGCAGCTGACTGTTACTTTCTCCTTATTCAACCTAGTGAGTGGGACATCAGTTTGCCTCACTATTGAGTCACCTATGACTAGTGTGTTGGGCATGCTGTATTGCCTTAGGGGCTTTGGTTGAATGGCACACTGTTTAGGAGAGTTATGTGTCTCATGATTAGTGTTGTGTTGTGGTGGTCGAGCACGTTTCTGCCTTGGAGGTCTCGGCTGCTTGGGTAGATTTTTATTGAGAGCCTCTGCAAAGGTGGGTGTGTGGGTTGTGTTTTTATGTGAAGGCAATGTTGGTGTGTGTCCTGGAGGTCTATGTGTTCCATGTGGTGTGGTGCAAGTGTTGATCTTCTCCTCTTGACCAGCTACTCCGGTCTTGGCTGGAGAGTGTGTGGCTTCCAACTTGGATATATAAGTGCATCTCTCGCAAGTCTGAGTGTTGGAAGGTAAGAGGAAAGGGTTGTCAGTGTACATGAGGCAGTTGCTACATTGCCTCAGGATGTCCAAGTTCACCAGGTTAATAGGAGAAAGCACAGGGAACTGACCTTTAGACATGCCTAGAGGGGTGGGCATTGATAATAAATACTGGATCTGTTTCCTTGTAGAATTAGTGCTGGTAGCACTTTTGTGTGCTACAATAATTGCTACAAGAAGTCTAGTAAGTGCTAGACTAATAAGCTAGTATAAGTGCAGGAGAGGAGAGAACTAGTAGAGCTAAGGGAAAATTTGAAGACCAGACTCTGGCACCGCTCAGAGGCTACAAACAGTCCTGGATACAGCAAGTCTGTATCTGGACTAGACTAGTTACAGGAAGGGTGGGAAACAACCGGAAACATGGGCTTTTAAACCGGAAAGTTGAGAGAGATGGAAAAACTGTCCAAATGGTCAATAAACTATAATTTCTGGGCCAAGAATCACTCTTCTTGTGGTAGATAGGTACCTAGTGCTTACAACTGCTACTGATACGCTAGAAGGCTTACCTCCAACAAAGAAAGGCTTGGGGGGCTCAAAACCTTACAAACAGTTACTCTGCACATTCTAAATACTGAGCATCTCTATATGCACCACTGTCTAACACTGACATAAACTGGGGAGCCCTAACACCCCCATTTCTTGGACAACAGTTTCTCCCAAACGTCTCTTGTTTTATACTTATCCACAAATTAACACAGATACGGGATTCCTAATATCTTTAAAAAATGCATTCCATAGATTAAGTGGAACTGCCTGGATGGTATACAGTGGAGATGATAGCAGAAACACTTGAATCACCTCAATGTTTGGCTCATAATTAACTCCAGCAACCTCCATTCAGGCAACTACTCCTTACATTTCACATTTAATTTCTGGTATGAGACTGAGTCGTATTGGGGTGTGATAATCCCCTAAATACTTAATACATTAATTTTCCAGTAAGTGTGGGTAATGACTTTTCAACTCTAATGTGGGAAAAGTTAATTCCCATAACTTTCATCTTTGATATCTTCATTTTATAGACTGATTATTACTTTATAGCTAGACTGCAGGAATATCTAGGGGATATTAGACACAAAATGTTTTTAATATCTAATGGCTAAGCATATATATGAAGGCCATTTAGGAGATGCACTGGTTCTTCAAGCCACCTTTTGACAAAATGTAATAGAATCTAGTAGGGAGGATTGTGAAGTGTGACAATAATTTTTGTATAATTATTTTTTATCATGATAGCATATTGCTTATTTGGTGTCACAGTTTTTAATTGGTTTATTAGTTAATTTTAGCATTTAAATGGTTCATCTTTTTTGTTAACTTAATAAAAATGTTTCTTGTTTATCATGTATAACATAGGCCATGTTACATTAATATAAATGACAATAAACCATAGCGACATAATCTCAGCAGCAAACATTATACATTCTAAACCATGTGACCCAACTGTAGCTGCAAACATTATACATCACTTTTAAAATATCCAGTCATTGTTAGTCAACCATTACATAGGTCATTCAATGGTGTGTTTATTTTGTGCTCTCTGCTTTATCTACCTTCCTGAATCTGTACTGTACTCGATTAATTTGTGAATTGTATTTACTGTACACATCTCTGTGGAGCTATGTGAATTGTATTTACTGTACTAATCTCTGTGGAGCTTTTCTCTCTGGGCCTCCACTGAAAATGGGATTCACACCCAGTCGGCTCTCCTGGTAAACAAATTTAAACTAAATTAAATAAATAAATGAATGAATAAATTCTGCCTTCTTTTAAATCTCTTTCCTCCTCCTCATGTATTGATCTGATTCCACAGTTCCCATGTTTTCCTATGTAATTTGCTCTTACCCTTTTCTAAAGAACCCAGTTTCAGTTGTTTAACTCTGCTACTATCTTCACTACTACTAGTAAAGTTGGTTTAGACTTTGATTTCCATTTTCTAGTAATTGCTTGTTTGGCAACCATCATAATTAGTCTCAGCAAGGTCTTAGTATGTCTAGGTAATTCTGAGTTTGTATCATAGCTAAAACAAAAATAATAATAATTTCCTTAGTCACTCCAAACTACTCACCCAGCATATCCAACAGAGCAGTTTGCAGGGAATCTTTAAAGTCTACCAACTCATTACATTCCCAGAAAATGTTCCCAGTTACCTCTTTCTGCTCCATCACACCTCCATCATTTGCTGTATTCCTGAGGAAAAAATCTTTGAAGTCTGTTTGGGGTATAAAAATACCTATGTAAGCACCTCCAGACAAAGATCTGAAATCTTTTAGATTTTGTTCATAGGTTGGTACTAGGCTATCAGCCCTAGGGCCTATACAAGCCTAGCCATAACAATTCCCCTGCTATTTCTTCCCACACTATTTACTTCCCTGGACCCCTGTTTAGCAGGGCGACTGATGTGATCGCCGGGGTGAATTTCCTTTCTCTCATCCAATCGTCAAGGTTCCTTTTGAAGAGGGCCAAAGAGGCACTCTGCTTGACATGTATGGGCAATCTATTCCAGAATCTGGGGAGTCTCTGGGTCAGGAACCTATCCCTCCAGCATGTTTTGTTTATTGTGATGACAAGGTTTAGATCCCTGGAGCGTGTGGCTCTGAGGGATTGGGATTTCTTTAAGTGTAGCATGTCCAACAGCTCTGGGTTTGACATGGCCTTGTATGTTAAGCAGAGATCACCTCTGAGTAGACGATATGCGACAGAGTATAGCTGGAGTTTTATAAGGCGGTCAGCATAGGGCATCTGCTTTAGGCCTGTGATTCTTTTAGTGAGGTATTTCTGCGGCCTTTCCAGTTGTTGCAGATGGCTTGAGAGGTACATACTAAACGGGGCGTTGTATTCTACAATGGGTCTAATGAGGGATGAGTACAGTGGGACAATGACCTCCTTTTTTCTGGATGAAAAGCCCTTAGTGATGAGGTGTGCCACATAGAAGGCTTTCCTGACTGTTGTGGTGATGTGGTTATCGAAGGTGAGACCACTGTCCACCTGTGTCCCTAAGTCTCTTATCACATTTTTGGTGTTTAATGCACTGCCACCTATATGGTAATTCACAGATACATGTTTTTTCCCAAAAGGGATAACTATACATTTCTTGGCATTGAGCTTAAGCCCATGGCTCTGGCACCAAGCATCTGTTTCTGTAAGGCCCTTGTGTAGAGTATCCACATCATTTGCGGATTCAATAATGGCTCCCAGTTTGCAGTCATCTGCGAACTTTGTTAGCCAGAGTCCCTTAGTGTTGGCCTGTACTTCAGAGAAGTAGATGCCAAACAAGAGCAGTCCCAGGACTGAACCTGGGGTACTCCACTTGTCACTTGTCTGGAGCTGGATTTGGAGTCGGCTACTTTTACAGTGTGGGTTCTAGCAGTAAGCCAGTTAGCAACCCATTGGGTGACTTAGGGATTAATGCCCAGCTTAGTAAGTTTATCTATGATTCCAGAGTGGGGGATGGTGTCAACGGCCTTGGCAAGGTCTAGATAGGCTGTGTGGACCACCTTATCCTTGTCCATGGCTCTGGAGACTGATTTGAAGAAGTCAATCAGGTTCAGGAGACAAGATCGGCCCTTCACGAACCCAAACTGGGTGGGGTCCAGTGTTTGAAGGTTGCCATTGTCTTTGTTTATAAGTTCCATGATAATACGCTCCATGGCCTTGCAGATAAGGCTCATCAGACTGATGGGACGGTAGTTTCCGGGATCCAAGGTGGATCCCCCCTTGTGGAGTGGGATAACTGTAGCTCTGCGCCACTCAGTGGGCACGAAACCTGAGGTGAGGCTATGATTAAACATGACACTTAGGTGAGGTGCCAGTTCATATTGTAGTTCATGTAGTACACAGCCCGGGATGTCGTCTGGTCCCATGGATGCTGTATTCCTAGCTTTGGAGAGTACGTTTTTTTACCTGTGTGGCCGTTATTACCAGAATTTGGCAATCTTCCGGTATTGAGATGGGCCATTTAGGGGGTTAGAGGGGGGTGAAGTTGGCACTGAATTGATCTGCCAGGTTATTGGCAATATCCTTGGGATCAGTATATTTAATGCCATTCTGTTTTAGCTCAGAGCAGATCTGAGCATTGCCATTTAGATTCTTGACATAGTTATAGAATGCCTTGTGGTTGTCTTTGGAATCTTTGGCAATTTTATTTTTGTAACTAGCTTTGGAGGATTTTATGAGGGGATCTCAGTTTCTTACTGAGGCTGGTAAGGGAGTTTTTTAAATCCTGGGATTTTCCTCTTTTCTGCAACAGTTTCTTCCTTTTGTTGTAAAGTTTGTTTATGGCAGGGGACCACCAGATTGGCTTCCTTTTTTTGGATGAGAGCATCTTGGTTCTATTTGGGATGCCACGATTCATGTATGAGTGGATGTGCTCATACAGTGCCTTAGTGTAGGATTCAGCAGTTGAACTTTCAGTTCCCATCTGCATGGGTGTCATGAAGTTTGTCACTTCTGACTTGAGTAGCATGAAGTTGGCTTTGGAGAAGTTTTTTATGGAGGTTTCCTTACTGGGGGGTGGAGGTGGGATGTGGATGTTAAGGGTGATTAGCTTATGGTTATACCTGACTAACGAGGGGGTGACCATAGGTATGGAGCATTGATTTCCCATGTTGGTAATGACCAGGCATAGGATATTGTAGCCCCTGGTGGGACTATTGATTAGTTGATCCAGGGCATTGGAATTTATGAATTCCAAAAACCGTTGGGGAAAGGTGTTGGTACATGAGTAGTTTTCCCAGTTAATGGCAGGGTAGTTAAAATCACCCAGTATTAGGGTGTTTGGTTCTATCTTATTATTTTCCAGTATGTTTAGAAAGGTGTACTGAGAATCTTGGGATATGGTGGGGGAATCTGCAGCAAGCTACAATTTGGATTGCAGTCTTACCTAGTGTTAGTTGCACCTGGAGAATTTCAGACGCATTGTGTTGGGCAACTAGCCTGATGGTGTGAATATCCTTGGTGAATATTGACACTCCTCCACCGTTAGTGTTTCGGTCCTGGTTTGGTGGCCGAAAAGTGTAGTAAGAGTTGTAGCCTGGTATTGCAGGGGTGTCCTCTGGAGCCTTGAGCCAGGTCTCAGTTACTGCACAGATATTGATGTTCTCCATTTTTAGGAGTGCCTCGAGAGAGTGCATTTTGAGGTTTAGACTTCTAGCATTGAGTAGCATTACCTTCAGATTTTGCATGCTTGAATCTGTTGCGGTGGTGGTTTTGTCATTTGAACTTTGCCTAAAAAAGGCACTATAGGGGTGGCAAGAGCCTTAGCCAGTAACTTGAATCCCAGGAGCGACAGGTGCAGACCATCTTTGGCAAAGCACTGTGGTCAGTCGATCATGTCGTCCCAGGCAGACAGATACTGGATTCCCTTTGAATGACACCATAAGCTTAGCCAATTGTTGAAGTCAATCATTTTGTCCTTATATTGTAGTATCATTCTGGGTGAAGGCAGGATGCTACTCAGGGCTAGAGTCATACCTGCCTAGGCCACATGTTCTGAGAGCATATTTAGGAGACATACATATATCCCCCATTGTTTCTTTATGAATTGCTTATCTAATCTCTCTTCCCTGAACTTCATAACCTCTTCTGATTGATTCTTATAGTTATCGTGCAATATTTTATATGCCCTACTAATTATTCCTTTCTTAATGGCAACTCCTGTTGTAGATTTTTCTAAAAAGTCTACCAGTGCTGGTCTTTTGTTTAGCCCACCCCCCATTTTTTTTCTCTTTGTCTATACTCTGATATCAATCCTTGATATGGAAGGCAATCTTTAGCCTGCTGTCCAAATAAGTTATTGAAATCTTCCCATTCTATTACCTTTCCCTCTCTAGTTATTTGCTCCCAGTATCTTGGTTTCTTTGCCAGTTTTCTCCAATACATTCCAGCCCCCTGTTGCCTATTATCAGTATCCCTAATTGCAGTCATCCTTGTCAGCAGAATCTCCTTTCTCCATTCCTGTGTTGGCTTACTTCTTAGAAGACTTTCTGTTGCTTTATGAATATAATATTCTGTATGATTATTGTTGCTCTCCTTAAAGGTCTGTATCCAAAATCCCAGTCTCTCCCTGCTACTTAAGCTTCACCCCATTTCATCATCATCATCTCTTTCCACTTTGAATTACAGTTTTCTGCTTGTGCTCTGTATAGGAGCCTTAACTGTGTTGCTCTGAAATACCCCTTCAACTGAAGTAATCCCAATCTGCCCTGTTCGATTGGAAGAATAAGCTTATCCCACTTGACTCTTGCCATCTTACCCTCCCAGATACAATCCTTCAGCTTTTTATTAATTGCTATCCACAGCTTCTCCTCTGGTTGATAAAAATATGCCTACCATGTATAAGACTAAAAGGACTAAAAACATTTTAATTGTTTGTATCTTACTATCAATAGCCATATAACAGAGCTTACATTTGGTATTGTCTGTTGTTTAGTCTCCTGAATGCTTTCAGAAAACATTTTCTCCAAGCCATTTCTCTTTATCAGATTGTCTGCTAGTGACATGAGAACCAGATGTAGGACTGTTTGCTAGAAAAAAAACCTTATAATATTCAGTATCCTTTTTCATTTACTTGCTTTCTGTCAACATTTGTTACTATATAAAGCTAACACAGTCATTCCCCTATGCAAAAATGAGAAAAGTACACACATTTTTCTTTTGCCATGCTCTTTCAACCATATCCCCCATTTTTTAAATTGCAGTGCCTACATTTCTTAAAACTAAACAAGGAGAAATACAGAAGAAGGGAGAAAGGAATATAAAGAATAAACAGAAGCACCTGTTTTCATTAGTATCCCCATTATGCTTAAATAACTGAAAAAACTTTACTTGTTAACATGCAGAGAAAATTGTGCACCACTTAAGTAATACCGTTAAGAAAAAATGTGTTTTACTTACAGTTATCTCTCCCTCCTCTTCCCCTCTCCTGAGTATTTTTCCAAACATTAATGACATGAAGTAGGGCACATGCTTTAGAGTCCCCTACAAGTTTAACAAAGTCCAAATAAGTCCAATATTTCCAGATTTCTCCTGTTTCACAAATATAATTATTGCTTTGTAATCCCACATTTGTCAATTTTCAGGTTACTGATTTTAGTCTCCAAACATTAATGTCACAAAGTAGGGCATATGCTTTAGAGTGCCCTACAAGTTTAACAAAGTCCAAGAAAGTCCAATATTTCCATGTTCTCTTGTTTCCTGTTCATCTCCATCTCCAGTGCACTCTCAATTCTTGTAGTCAAATTCTGTGCTTTTTTCTCTCTCTCTCAATAATTTTCCATTGAAGCACTGGGAAAGGTTTCATTGACCCAGTCTCTGTGTGGTCTTTATTACCAGAAGAACGAGAAACAGAATCCCCTTCTGCTTCACAGCTCACTTCTTGTTGAACAATCTTTTGTATTTCTTCCTTAGCATGTACTTTATCAAAAAATGTTTTTGTTCCTCCAGGGAAAATATTTTGAGGATATCTGGGTACAGCAGTTTGAATCTCATGCCTTCTTCTCTGCATGCCCTATATAATGGAACAAATTTGTTCCCCTTCTGCCTGGTGTGCAATGTGTAGTCATTCTCCACAAACACACTGCTGTCTCCCACTTTTGGTACTTTGTCCTTCTGCCAAGGTTTTGTCAGAATCAACTCCTTCTGCTGGTAGGATTGCATCTTTACTACTAAAAGTCTAGGTTATTTTCTTATAGCCAAATTTGGAGCATACACACAATATACCCTTTCAATTAACAATTCTTGTTGTGGAATACCAGTCCAGTTGCTTATTTGTACTTTCATAAAATTAATAGTCTGTTCCTACCAGCTTCTCTGCTACAGCAGAAAATTGAAGGTTTTACCTACGTACTCTGTCCTCTAATTCTATTATTTTTTTAAACATTTCTACTTGTTCAGTCTCATATTCAGCCACCCTTTTCTTTATTTCAACCTCTGAGTTTTGCAGTTCTGTCACCTTATCTGAATAGCTGTTTAAGGCTTCTTCCATTTTTTCCAGCTTTTTATTGTTTGTGTTGATATAGTCCATCAGTGATTCATTTATTTTATGCAGATCTGTATGCAGCTGTTTTATACTTTCTTCTAGGTTACTGGAAGTCATGTTTGGAACTTGCACCGCCTCTTTCTGAACAACTGCAGTACTTCTCCCAGTCTGTGTTCTTTTCTCAAATTTTGTAGTCGATTTTCCTCCAGGTCCTTTGTATTTCTTTTTCCTGGCATCTACGCAGTGCACATACTGGTCAGTTACTGAAATTTACCCAGAATTAAGCTGTTACTCAATGTGCAGCCATCTTGGAAATAAACTATTCATCTTCTTGATCTGTAACACTCTCAGTAGACATACATCTATCATTTACTAGTTGCTGTAAAGTATAAAAGGAGCACAACTCATCCATAGAACTTTGTTTTTTATAAATCATATACCACAAATGCCAACTTACTTCTTCATAAGTCCACGCACATTCACCCATGTAAAAGAAAGGTGCTAAAATAGCAAACACACTGCACCTAGAAACAACTTTTTTCTTTTGTTGTAGTTTCTGCCTAAATAATGGAACTGCATCTGACAGACTCTCTGATGTCGCCCTCTGTGCTCCTTCTTCATTACTGGCTTCCTGCTGAGCATCTGGTATATTCTAAGTATGCTGTAGCTCATCCTGCACATCCCACTTTCTCATAAGTTTGAGCATCTTCTGTGGGTCAAAGTATGTGCCCAAGATGGTGGCAAAATATTGAAGAAACCTGTATAAATCATTTGGAATTTCACTTCCTTTAACCTGCACAGCTTCACTGTCATGAGGAAGTTCCACAATTTCTGTATAGTTAGTCCTACTTGACAAATACATGTGTAACTGTTGCGTTTCAGTTTCTTATCTGTTTTCTATATGAGATTCCGCTATCAGTGCAAATGTGGTAAAATGCAGCACTATCTGCTAAGACCTTTTGCAAGTTTCTAGACAGCCAGGAAGAAAAATGTGCAAGACCATTGTAATACAATTTCAGACTTTTCAAAACATTTCATTGTGCTAGAAAGGTTCTGGCAAAACTTAGTGGGTTTTCCTGCTTAGATTTCTCCAAGATTCAATAAAATTAATTTTTTCCTCTAAAGTCTATCTTCAGAATCTGCTGTCTTTGCCTCTAGTATTACAGTGTATCACAGGGCATCAATAATATACATTCCTGAATGCTCTGCATCCTTTTTAATATCAATGATTGAATCCGAGTGGGATGTAAAGGCCATTTCAATACCTTTTAAATTTTCTGTCATGTTCATCCAACTTTTCTATCACTTGGTATGGTAATTTGTCTTCTCTTGAAACAACAATTCCCAAAGCTGAAGCTTCTAAGTGCTGCAGTCAGTCAAGATCCATATTACTAGGTATTGATTTTCAGTCAGCATGTATGCTGTAAGAGACAATTTTACTTGCCTTTTTATTCTTAACTGACCTGAAGGCATGCAGATCTTACATGCAGTGGCTTTTCTCTGCTTGAAGAAAACACTAGTTTTTATATTTTCCAGACAAATGTTAATTTTTGCACTTATCCTGGGGGGGGGGGGCTGTATTTGGGAGTTGCTTCTATGCCACTGTTACCTCATGAGGTTCTATGAAATTTAGTTTTACATTATATGTTCCTACAAGTATAATAAGAAGGCTTGGCCAACTCTTAATGATGCTTGTAGAATCTGCACTAGAAAAGCACATTTTTGAAAAACAAAAGCAACAAAAAAATGTTTTCAAAGGAAGTTGCATGTTGTTAAACAGAACATAAGAAGAATTAACTGTTTGCAAATACAATTGAAGAAAAAAGTCGATACTATGCTGAAAGTGCATTGAAGACTGATACAGTTGTGCAAAACAGACTGAAAGAGAAACTGAGAGTAACAGGAATTTAGACTGGATATATCTGTAGAGTGTAATATTCTGTCATGAAAATACTTTTAAACAAGTCGACTGGAAAATACTTGAACAGTTATGTGCACGCTATTAACCTATTCTAACCATCAGGTAGCACTATTAGGCCAAAACTGCACATACTCGAGTACAACTTCAGTCTTTAGTTTTAATACTAATTTGCCTGCAAATTTTGGGTTGTGTGGCTTGTGAGAATTAGGCACAGAGACATTCTGTAGGGAATCATTCACACTGTTACAAAGACATCTGATATGCTGTGTAGGATTAAGAAACATAAAGTGAAAATATAAGAACTGAATGAAAAAAGGGCTGCAACAATTCTAATTAAACAAAGACCCCAAACCACCGCGTATTGCTGAAAAGGACCACACACACAATGTAACTTAAGCGCGTTCATTCTTTTACTTATGGAACTTCTTCAGAATGAAACATAATACAAATCACAGCCTTTTAAAACCAAATTACAGTATCACAAACCAATCATCCAATCACATAAATAAACCTCAATCTATATCACTTAATAAGCATACAAATAAGCAATAAATACTAATTATTATCAAACCCAAACAATTATAAGAAAGTGACTAAAGATTTTGTAAGGAAAACGTACATGATCATTGATCAAAAGCGTTTAAGTTACATTGTGTGTGTGGTCCTTTTCAGCAATACTCCGTGGTTTGGGGTCTTTAAGTAAAGTGAAAATATCACAAATAAAATCAAATTGCACCCCAGTGCCTAAACAGTGCTTTTAATTTCTTTAGATATGGTAGTCTGTTCCATACATGCAGCAAAGGCGATAAGCAACTGATCTTTCTTCTCCAAATCATGCGCTCAGTTTAGGTAAAGCTTGAGGTGGTGGCGCACATCTAGGATGTGAAAAACTCTCTCTACCCTGATTTCTGTCCTGGCAAAGAAAACAGGAAGAAAAAGGGCATTGGTTTGGGAACAAATTAGAATCCAGTTCTGTAAGGGAATGTGGATTGGTCCAAATGAATATCCAGTTTATGTAAAACATCTGACAAGGCTTTCCACACATAAGGACCTGAAGTTTTGAGATACTGTGAGCAGAAGTGAAGATCACCAGAAAGAGCATTTTACAAAAAATAAACATCAATTACACTGAAACACCCTTCCAATCTGTCTTTAACATTCAGGGTGACCCCATCGTATCGCCCGAACATAGTGTTGTGCATCATGTCATGTCTCCCTGTCTCTAGTGAGTACCCCTGTAATTCCTATACTCCTTGCTCATACCTTCTCCCCTCCATCCAACATATCTTTTGGTGTCTTATCTCAGGAAGAGTGTGAGACCAGTCCAATGTCCAGCAGAGGTGGACTAACATGCCTTTGCTTTCCCTGTGCCTTACCCTTCCTTACAGTGAACAGTTCCCTTTCTCGTATCTCTCTCTCTCACTCTCTACTCCTTCCTCTCTGTCCTGGGGTCTCTCCCTGCTCTTCCATCCTATCCTGGGGTCTCTCCCTGCTCTCCACACCCTGTCCCATGGTCTCTCCGTGCTTTCTGAACCCTGTCCTGGGGCTCTTAATTCTGCTTGTTTAATCTATTAAACATTACTTATTATTTGTAGGTGGGAGGTTCGCATAATGTTTAAAGTATTTACCTTACAGACACACGGTGCAGGGTTTGATTCTCACATGGTGTAATTGGCTAGGCTTAAAATGACCCACAAAGGCAGTTAGCCTAGTACTAGTGTATGAACCTATGACTTAACTTTCACTTTGAAATGGAACTGTGTGTAGGCACAGCGAAAAAGGGCAAGCAAGTAATACAATGTAACAACAAAGCAGCAGCTTTAGAATTGTTCAATAAACTCTAACATAAGGCTTACTGAAGGCACATCAAGTAGCCACATTTTGAGACAAAATTTTCCATTTGATGAATTTCATGAACTTAACCTCTGTCTACAGCAGATATACAAAACATTATCTTTAATTTGCAGCACCATCTCTTATCTGATTTAGAATGTGCATTTTAAATACCTGTTTGAACCACAGTTTAGTACCAAAATGGAATATAACTAATTACAGAGATGCTTTCAGGAGCTCATGCATATTAATGAGTGTATTAGCAAAAGGGGTTTCATTTTCATGTCAGCTATTACTGTTTTACAGTTATGCCTGTCATTTTCTGGGAATTACAAGCACTTGTCAAAATACACTTGCAGGTGACAGCTTCTAAAGGCCAAAGTGAGGCTTAATGTGAATATATTGAGCTCAGAGTGATTGTAAAGCAGCCTATAAGCTACCAGGGTGTCAACTAGACCTCCATCTGGCTAAAACATTGTTATTCACAATCTGCAGTCAATTTATTTCACTTGAAAATTAATCTGTCAAACTTGTTGAAACATACTTTATTTCTACTCCATTTTGTCCTTTCTTCTTTTATGAAAAAAAAATCTTTGCTCTGTAAGAATTTCACTCATTTAAACATTACTCAGCTCAGCCTGGATTCATATTAAAACACACAAAAAGCAATACTTTTTACTACTGAATTACCTTTGCTGCAGTAAAATATTTATGCAGACCATGAAACTGAAATAAAAATGGTTACTCAAAATGCAGTATGTAAAACTTGCCTTTTATACTTCATAAAAATTATGATGACAGACTAGCATAGACTTTATATGTCTGCATGACTCTTAATACTTTATAACGTTATTGTATGCATCTTTCAGATATACAGGCCATCTAATTATTCTGACCTTCTAGTAGTGCAGCAGTTAACATTGTCACCTCACAGCAAGAAGTTCTCTGGTTCAATTCTCAGCTGGGGTGCCTTCTGTGTGGAGTCTGCATGCCCTCCCTGCATTTGTGTGGGTTTCCTCCAGGTACTCCGGTTTCCTCCCACATTCCAAAGACATCCATCTGGAGTGTTTCTTGTTTTCATATGTGTACCAAAACAATGCATTGCTTGAAGTCATCCCTTTCAGAAGATGTATGACTCACTTGCATGCTTTTGGCATCACGAAACATTGTTGCCTCCATGGCATACCTTTCATGCTGGCAATAACCACACTTTTGTCAATGTTGCTTATAAACCATTCTATTATCCTGCTCTCCCAAAGGCATAATGGTGTCAGATTTATAAACTTGTATAAAATTATTCATGGTGGAAACTATTAAATTTGTAGACCCCTGCCAGTTCTAATGGTTTTTGACATCCAAATAGTTGATAAAAATGTCTCGGGTACTGGGACAAAGATCTTGGGGGTGCTGTTGAAACTGATAGGTCTGTAACCATGACATTTGGAAATTCAGACAGAAATGCATACTAAGTCTGTGGTACCTCAAGGTATGCCTTTTACTCCAATGTACAGTAATCGCAATGTTTTGCACAGGTATAGGGTGCAAGCAAAAGACTTTAATGACATCACAGTGGATTTCAATCTTGTTCTCTGTCATTTGTACTTTCAAGTTTCATTGCTGTAGGATTTACAATTATAAGTCATACATCTGACAGGGAGCCCAGTTAAACTGAACTAATATGCTCTTCTACTGGAAACCTTGAACACATCAGTCAGGGTGAACAAAAAATCTGTACCATTAAGTTGTCTATAAAGATCTGTGATGGGATATGACAATGCTCACCATGACATCTGAATCTTACCATTTATAGATCTGAAAGTATTTAATTAATACGGTACACAGATACTTTATATACTCTCAACAGGGCAGTCCACTCCTGGAAGACATACTTTTTTCCCCTTTAACTAATGCATTAGTTCTCAAAATTTCCAAACACGGTTTATAAACAGTCTCAATGAACATTCTCTGTAAGGCCCCTTCTACCTTCTGACAAATACTTTCCTCACACTGTTACCAAGGCTACATGACTACAATCTTCATATCTCTTTTTGGTTTTGAAATCTGTGTCACCTATGTTTTCCTGGTTCAGGTACTCAACATAGAAAATTGTTTCTCTTTCTGTAAACCTGGATTTTTCTGAGACTGCACAGCCAGTTAAATAATCTTGTCCTCTTCTACCCTGACATACCTTTCCTCTTTCACAAATATTTACTGTGGCTGCCTCCACATACAGTTTGATATAAAATTTGCATCTATATTCACAGATAGCTTCATTGGTTCAACTTAGCTGTTTATCAAATGGATTGTTTGTAGCCTAGCCTCAGGATCTCATTTGCTCTGCACTCTACAGTATGAAATAACTACTATCTAATTTTCTTCCCATTCACTGAGAGTTTGAAGGGCCAAACCAAAGGTGAAAATATGGTTTCCCATCCAACAGTACAGTTTGTGATTGAATAGGGCCATGGAGCGTCTTGCCTCTTTTCTTTCCAAGGGGTACAATCTAAGGAAAGTCAATTCCATAAGAGAGGGATTCCCTGAAAGAGATCTCTATCACACCAGCATCTATTAATGCTGTCAAATTTAGTCCCCTTGAGTGGGTGGTTCGGGTGTTGTTTGTTTAGTGGATACATAGGAGGTTACATTGGACTGGATCCTTTAAGGTTCTGTAGGCAAGGCAGAGATCCCCCTTAAAGAGTCTGTATGAAACAGGAAAAAGAGAAAGTACTTTAAGGCAATCTGTGTAGCTGGGGTTGCCACCTTTTCAAATGCCCAAAGTGGGACATTTTTTGTAGAAATGTCAGATTTTGCAGGACAAAACATACACATGATCAGTACAAAGGATAGAATGTCACTTCTTTGTCAAAATAGAAGCTTATTCTTGTAGCATTTGAGTTGCTTATGCTATTTCATATAAGATTTAGGTGTTTCAGATAAAAAAAAAACAACTGTTCTATGAAAGTATTAAAGAAAACTTAGGAAATAATTTTGTCCTAAAATGTCAGGGCATTTGCTATTTTTTCAAGTTTGCCGCAGGACACAACTGCCCAAAGAGGGACTGTCCCTCGCAAAGTGGGACAGGTGGTAACCCTATGTGTAGCACAAGGAAGGCGTGGCCTTGATTCTCTAAGTGTAGAAACGCAGCTGTCTATTGAATTTAGCCCTATGTTTTGACAAATACACACTGAAAGGGGCATTACTTTCTATTATGGGTATGACAAGGGAGGAACAGAGAGAGGTGATAACTTCCTTTGACCTATAAGATATACCTCTGGTAATCAGTCTGACTAGATAAATGGATTTCTTAATGGTAGTGGATGTATGGTGATTAAAGGATAGTTTATAGCCAATGGAAGTCCCCAGTTCACTAATCACAGTGTAAATTTTCCAAGAGGTATAATTTATGTGAAAGGTGCACAGTTACCCATGCTCGCCAAAGAATACAATACATTTCTTGGTGTCTTAAGGCTGTGGTCCAGGCACCATTTTTTTTTGTATGTTTTAGGCTTTCTTGGAGAACATGTGAGTCAGACAGAGAGTTTATGACAGTTCCAGTTTGCAGTCACCCACAACCTGGTTAGTCACAGGGCCTTGACATTGGAGAAGTAAACCGAAAGAGAAGTGACACAATGACTGATTATTGAGGGACATCACTAGTAACAACCTTTTTCAATAACTGGGTGCCCCCTACACTAATAGTTTAGGTTCTATCAGGAAGCCAGTTTGCTACCAAGCTGGGAACATAGGGGGTTACATTTAGTCAGATTAACTTTTTAATAATGCAGAATGTGGGATAGTCTTGAAGGCATTCACAAGGGTGAGATAAGCAGTGTACTGATCACCCAAGGCATCACTGACTTACTCAATAAAGTCTGCTGAATGCAGGAGGCAGAATCTACCTCTGACAAACCCAAACTGGGTAGGGATTGTAGACCGCTGAGGTCTTTGTTAGTAATTTCCATAATGATGGGTTATACTGTTTTACAGACAAAGTTGGTTAGGTTTATTGGTGTATAATTTCCTGGGTCAATGGTGGGTCCTCCCTTGTGGAGTGGGGTGAATACAGTTCTCCACACCTCTAACATGAATCCAGTGCACAGACTGAAATTAAATGGGTTTAGTAATGAGTATGTAAGGCTGTGCTTGGCTTAGAGAAGAAGCCAGCATGGTGCATTGCCTGAACCCAAGGAGCTAGTGGTTTTTGCCTTGCAGAGGGCTCACAGGATTTGCTCAGAGGTGATCTCAGGATGTGTGTGGGCATTCTAATGGTTAGAGGGATATAATAGTATAATATAAGAGCTAAATGTATCTGCTAATATGTTGGCTATGTCTTCTGGGATAACTAAGTGTTTTTACTTATTTATTTTACATTTGTTTACTGGGATAGTCAGACTGGACACAGATCCATTTACAGTGGAGGCCCAGGGAGAAAAGCTCCACAATTAGATTAACATCAACATGGTAATACAAACAATCATATAACAGTGATAATTAAGGTAAGTACAGACATAAAAAGTCCAGTCTAAACAATAAACAATACATCAGCAGTATGTGAGTAAATTTGCAAAGATAGAGTCTCACACATAAAAGCTTTAACATTGATTAGTGAGATAGAACAAAAGAAGAAAAAAAAATCATACGATTAGACATGACATATTATGCTATTTCAAGTTGACAGTAAAATACCTAACTGTAGTATACATACAGTAGAGGTAGCAGGAAGAAAGGTGTAAAGTGTGCTGAGATTGTGAGATTCATGTGATGCATGCACATAGCCATGTATTCATAAGATGTGATTTGAGAGCATTTTTGAAATGTGTATTAGTGGGGGCAGAAGTCAGAGAAGGGGGGAGGTTATTCCAGGATCTAGCTATGACATGAGAAAAAAGAGCTTTCCCTGAGTTGTTGTTAGCTTTAGAGATGCAGAGGAGGGATTTCTCAGTAGATCGGAGAGGACGATTAGTTCTGTATGGAGAGAGTAACTGCCTTAGTGCTGGGGTTTTTTTAGGATGTCTAACATTATTAACGGCAATGACTAGCTGGTGGTAATTGAGTAGCTGGGGAAGTTCTAACCATCGTAGTTCCCTTAGACATTGACAGTAATGGGTTCTGAAGGTGCAGGTGTTAGCAAACCTGACAATTTTATTGTAACATGATTCAAGTCTGGCAAGATCAAGTTTTCTGACTTGGGTAAGAATTGGTGCTGCATACATTAGAGTGGAGAGTACATGGGTTTGGGCTAGAGTGATCTGTGCCTGTTCTGAGAGGAATTGTTTATGCCTATATAGGGTTCCCATTTTTTTGTGGAACTTTTTTATGGTTTGTGAGATATGGACATCAAAGAGTAGGTTATTGTCAATTTCTACACCGAGGAGTTTGGTATGGTCAGAGGGAGATATGATGGTACCATTTTTGGAAGAGATTGAAAAGGATAGGGGGTAAGTATAGATTTGTTGGGGGTGAAAAGTAGCAATTTTTGTCTTATTGGGGTTTAGGATTCGTTGGATATCAGTAATCAACTTTCTACAGAAGTGAAGGATTCCTGTGTGAGTTGTAAAGTGGAAAGTGATTGAGCAGAGCAGATAAGAGTCAAATTGTCAGCATACTGTATAAGGGAGACATGCTGGGTGGAGGTGTGTAAATTGTTGGTAAACATGGAGAAGAGTAGTGAGCCTAAAATTGAGCCTTGTGGTATGCCTATCGTAGTTGGGAGTAAAGGAGATTGTATGGCTTGCCACTGAACTGATTGCTGCCTATGTGACAGATACCTTTTAAACCAGGCAATAGTGGAAGGGGAAAAGGATAGGTAGACCAAGGATTCTAGAAGTTTTGGGTGTGAGACCATATCAAATGCTTTTGAGAGATCTAAAAATATTGCAGAAACAAAATTATTTTTATTTCTGTGAAGGTTGACCTGGTTGGTGAAAGAGAGGAGAGCAGTTGTTGTGCTGTGATTTTGCCGGATGCCATGTTGTGTGGAGGAGAGAAGATTGTGTGTGTTTAGGAATGTTATGACTTGAGAGAGAATACATTTCTCAAACAGTTTAGATAAGGGGGATAGAATGGCAATAGGATGGTAGTTTGAGAATTCATAAGAATTGCCACCTTTACGAAGTGGTATAACATATGAAACTTTCCAGTGTTGGGGGATGTAGGCTTCCTGTATGGAGCGGTTGATGAGGATAGAAACTGAGTAAGATAAGGATTCAGCAGCACTTTTTAGGACGTTGGCTGACAGACTGTCAGCTGTAAGGGTGGTTGGCTTTAGTTTTAGGAGAAGTTTTTTAATAGTGGAAGTGGGAACTGGTGAGAGAGCAAAGGAGGGGATATTGTTGGTGCATTTGGTAGACATATGTGTATGGTTGTTATTGGATATCTGGGAGGATAGTGTTAGGATGGATTCTGTAAAATAGTGATTAAATTGGAATGCTATATCTTTGGTATTGTTGTCTGAGGACGGGGCTGGAGTGGTAGTTTTTCCTGGTTTTAGAAGGGAGTTGATAGCATGCCAAAACTTTTGGGGGTTTTTTGAGTGTTTGTTTTGGACCCCAAGGAAATAGTTCTTTTTGTCTAGTTTGGTTTGTTTCTTGCCCTGATTTCTGAGTTTTTATAAATTCTGTTTGGCTATGCGTGTGTTATTTCCAGATTTTCCAAGCTTTATCTCTAGACTTTAGTAAGGTTCTTGTGTCCCTACTCAGCCATGGTGCATAGTTTGCCTTGATTTTGATTTTTCTAATGGGTGCAACTTTGTTGAGGACATTTAAGAGAGTGCTATTAAAGTACTCGGCAGCTTGGTCTAAACCTAGGGTTAGTAGTGGTTTCCAGTTAGTTTGTTTTAGAGTAGAGTTTAGCTCCTGTATGTTTAGTTTACAGTCATCTCTAACTTGTCTAAAGGTTATGGGCTTAGGTATGTTGGTGCGTTTGTGTCGGAGAAAAGTGGGGAGATGATCACTGAGACCATCTGGTAGACAAGCTGTCTAGTAGTTTTGTTTGGGGCAATTGACTCGTGCCCAATCTAGAATGGATTGCTTATGGGTTTTTTATCAACTCTAGTAGGTTTTTGAATGAATTGTGAAAAAACAAAGAGATTAATATGATTAATGGGGTTGTTAGAATTACAGGCTATCCAGTCGGTGTTTAGATCACCTAGTAAGATAGTTTCTTGTTGCAGATTCTCTGAGGTCCACTCCATTCCTGGGGGAATATAACAGCAAAGAATATTATTTTTTGTTATTCTTTAAGTATAGAATTGTACCTAAGATTTTGAAGGCATTTTGAAACTTGAGAAGTGGGATTTGTAAAGGTTTCATTTTCAGGTTATTTTTAAAGAAAATTGCAATTCCACCTCCCTTCTTGCCTATTCTATCTAGTCTTAAGATAGTGTATCCTGGTGGGAGGATTTCTTCGTTTTGAGTGTTGGTTTTAGCCAGGTCTCAGTGATTGTTAGTATGTCTGGGGAGTAGTGAGTTATAAATGCATGTAGGTCAGGAAGCTTATTGGATATGCTCCTGGTGCTGATGTTGAGAATTAGCCGGTCAGAGTTTTGTTTGTTTGAGGGTGAGGTATTAAGTGGACCTGGGTTTGGTGTATGTCACATGATATAAGTAGGCGCTTTCTGATCAGTAGTATGTGTTTAATTGTATGTGCTATTTCTGAATATTTTAGTAGTGTAAGATGTAGTTATGCGGAATTTATGTATGTGAAGTATAAAGCTGTCTCTAAATAGTGTGAGACTGATAGGAAAGTTTATATGTGAGTTTGTCTTTATGGAACTATGTATTGTATGGAATAAAGTGTTTTCCAGTGGAGTGTTTGTGTGTATACAAGTGATGTTTGTTAGGTATGTGAGGGTTAGGAAGAGAAATGCTAAGGCGATTTGTGTTTTTCTGGGAGAAGTAGTTTGGTGTAAGTGTTGCTATGGTTTATAGGTTGAGGTAGATGTGAAAGTATGGCTAGCAGCTGCTTTATGATTACTTAAGGCAAGGAGCTAGATAGTGGGTGTGGATTGTTTTAAGGAGTAGAGGTTACTGACTGGTTTAAGGTGTGGTTAGGTGATGAGGGGTTAGAATAAAAGTAGGAGTAGTGTGTGTGGGTGAGAATTGGGGGTAGGGTAGGGGAGCAGAGTGAGCCATAGGTGAACGGAGCAGAGCCAACCCGAGAGTGCGGAGCCAATCTGTATGTAGGTTCTGGGCAGAACAGTGAGAATGAGAAATGAATGGGTGTAAGTATATCACAAGTTCCCTACCAAATTCTCTTGTAACTTTAATTTGTTTCTTTTTTCTTTTGTTTGTCTTTTAACATAGACGTATAGTTAATGAGACTATTAGATTATTAATTCCATCAATATGGCTGTAACATTATTCCAGAGTACAGTGGTATCAGTTGTTGCAAAAAACAGAAAAAGAACACTTAACTTACAGTGAGCACACTTCACAGAGATGGGAGATGACTGCAGAAGATAAGTATTAGTGTGTTTTAAAGATGGTGCCATTGTTATCAGGCCCTTCTATAACTTCTATCCTATGCATTCCCAGTGGAGGGTAAGGACTAATTGCAGGAGGAGTCCTGTGGGAATGATTGACAGGTCTCTCAGCCAGATTCTGGAGGATGGGCAATTTCAAACAAAAACAACCAATCGACTCACATTGCAGATAAGTGATATGGAGAGAGTACCAAGAGAAAAGATGAACTGCAGTTAGGTAAATGGCAGTACAATTCAAGGGGGAACTAAAACTAGCACAAGTTAATTATTTCTGGTGTTATTTAATTCTGGGGTAGTGCAGTTTAGTTTGGAAGTGGATAACTATTGCCATAGAAAATTAGTCTAATATTGACTGGTCACAAATAAAACTGGGGAAAAAGGCACAGTTGGATGTAAAAGCCATAGATAAAAAATAAAAATTTTGGCTTGTAACTCTGAGAGAGAGGTACAGGATCCAGCAGATCAACTAGTGTCTGAAATGGGGTCTTACAGGATTGGAGTTAGGAAAACTAGGCTAGCTAGACAACCCTCTGCAAGTGTGCATGCTTTAAACAACAATAAAACTACAGTTTATAAAGGCAATAACACTAAATCTTTATGTTGAAAGTTAAGACATACATTGATTCTAATATGAAGAAAAGTCTTGACTGGAGTGAAGCCTTTTTAATATTTTCCCTGGAATTGCATTTAAACTCAGCAGTAGTACTTTTCAAGTTTGGAGGGTGGGGGGTGCACCTGCGGCCTAAGACGTTTAAGCAGATTGATTCTAATATGAAGAAAAGTATTGATTGCAGTGAAACCTTTTTAATATTTTCCCTGGAATTGCACTTAAACTCAGAAATATGTATTAGCTCATTGCATTGCTCGATATTGCTTATAAGGTTTTTGACACAAAAGGCTGAAAAAAAGCCTTGTGGTTGATCTTTACATAGGTGGAAATTTTCAATTCATACTTACCTTTGGAGAGTTTGATTTTGCTTATCTTTCTGAGTTCCCTTGTATAGGACGGGGTATTAAATTTATTCTGAACGACAATAAGTTTCTTCCTCTTACTGTACAGTTTGTTTATGCTAGGGTTCCACCATAATAGTTTAATTCTGAACATAGCACTGTATTTTTGTTTGATGAAGCCTGACTTCTCAGTTCATGCTTTTAGATGAGCACATACAATGTCCACAAATACAGCAGTGTGTGAGATGGGGTCATGGTGGAGAGGGGTGCTTAAATTTCATAAGGTCATCAGCTAACTGCAATAGAGTTGCCTTACGATAATTTTGGAAGCATTTGATGGTTCATCAGGTTTTAGCTTCAAAATTAAAATGACACTTCAGTGGTTAGGTTTGACCAATGATGAGTCAACTACAGATGCAGAGCATACCAGGGTTATACTGGTGAAGACTAGAGCCAATATTTTAAATTTCTTTATAAGGACATGAAATAGTTGTTCTAGGAAGCTAGCATTCATGAAATCAAGAAAGCATCGTGCATACTCATTTGTGATAATGGAGGCTTCCCAGTTACCATGTTTCATTAACTATAAAAATATCAATATTTTCAGGGATCAGGAAAACGTATAAGGCCTGCAACTTATTATTTAAGTGTCCAGCACTAAGCGGTGCTACCTTTATATAATCTTGACTTTGTATGACTATGTTGGTAGTTAAGAAGACAAACCCCTGCCTAAAAAAGGGGAAGTAAAATGTTTTTTCTGATATACAAAGGCCATCCCAAGCAAACAGGTAGGGCTGTCAATCATCTCATCCCAGGCTAAGACATTTATTGGACCCCTTTAGGATGACACCAATAACTAAGCCAATAGTTACAGTTAATTCCCTTTTGTTTATATTGTGACATCATTCTTCATAATGGTAGGAAGCTGCTTAACGCTAGTTTCATGCCAACCTCAGATGCATATTCTGAGAGCACCATCATGTCCCCTTTCACGTGATCCAAGGACGTCTGTCAAGTTCTTCACTCTTACGTGTACAATGACCAAGTCATATGTGTACCTTTGGTGAATGGACTAGAAGGCTTGCGTGACATGGTAGATCCTGGCACCTGTCCAGCTTAGCAACACCCTCTCATTTCTCAGGCAGGTGAGTAGTGCTTTGACTTTCTAGCTGTAGCTCTAACTGATGACATTATGATTAAGAGCCTTTTGCTTCATTTAATTCCATAATCAATTCTATAATTATGTCAAATGTGGTTGGTCTAAAGCAACTTTCTCTTAGCAGTGTTTTACTAGATTGTCTTGTATCTATGCAGATACATCATTATGTTGCTTAGTTCACGCAGGGTATTCAGTGACTCAGCAGGCAAATAATAATTCCAGAGTGAGTATGCACATCCTAGGCAATGTGTCAAGGTCTTCGGAGTGAACTAAGTACAAGCAACAAACCTAAATGCAAAAAATCTGTAATCATCATTACTAACAAGAACTTTACATTGAAGACTTAGTTTTCTAATCATCTAACCCTGTGGTTTGATATTATCTTTAAAGGAATTTTTGCTAATTTAACTCTCTTGTATGACTGGCTAACTTTCGTAACAATCAACTACTCTAACCTAACATCAAACTACTGGAGTTTTGTAAAAAGAAGCAATAAAGCCAAATCATCCCCACCACTGGTATTCCTTCCTGACTGGGAAGCCCCAATGAGAAAGTCCATCTACTCAATTATCTTAGCCTTTCGATATATCCTTCAGTCTCTTTCAAGAAAAAAAAAAACAAACTTACATTAACAATAACAACTTGCAAATTCCACATAGAAATTAATCTACTGCAGTAACTCCAGGGCCAGCTTCACAGTGAAAAAAACCTGCTAAATCTCTTATTCACAGTCCTAAATTACACCTTACCAGAATCAATAACTTCCCCATAGACATATTTAAATTTCAAACCTGTCTAAGCAGGGCCTGTCACTGAGTGATGAAAACTACTGTATCTCCCTATCTAAAACCAATGCTCTACTTATCAGTCTGAAATTTAGCATTCGTTAACTACTCTCATTTACAAACTGTCACATCTTAACAAGTATCCAGCACTCTGCAGAGAAAATGAAACCCAGACTCCATCATAGACCTCTGCATTGCTTCTACTCCGTCCATCCATAACTCCTTTTCCCATTTATGCACATGGAGTTGAGGTGTCTTGGGCACCAAAGGCTCCGTTGGGGTAAGCAAAGGAAGAATAATTAAATACCCCTCCTTTGGGTGCAGAAGGCTGGTGTTATATTTATCACAAGAGCACTACCTGATGGAGACAAGAGAGTTAGCTTCTGACAAAAATGGGGGATGCAGTAAAGATGCTGCCAATGGAGAGGCAGGACACTTCATTGTTGTGCATTGCGTATTATGGTAGAATTAAACAGGCTATATAGACATAAACATTTCCTTTAATGCAAACAGGATGAATCTAGGCGGTTGTTGTTTCTCATTCCTCTTGCTCCTCCCCCACTCACTTTAAAAATGCACTTCAGAATTGCCTACCTTATGGAAGACTCCACCTACCGAGTTACATGGGGTTACAGTGGTGGTGATGGGTGATAAATAAATGGCCTAAAGGAGGGACAGCAGGAAGGTCAAGTGCCTTAAACTTAAACATGGGCAGAGGGACAAAAAAGTACATGCTTTTTGTCAAATGAATATACTTGGTTTACAACTGTCACACAATGTATGCACAGCCTGTTAAAACCACAATATTACTTAATAAACTCCTGCTTCCTTTGGATTTCACTGCCCAAGTTTAGTTACACAGTCTGACAGAACTGTAAAACGTAATATTCTTATAACCGAGGGGTTCAGCTTTTACGGTGTCACCAGTTAGTGTACTATCCCGACTTTGCATAAGATGGGAAATGTGGAGAAAAAAAGGACCCATGGACTTACATTTGAATTAAACAATAGAAAGAATCATAACTAAGAGTTCGTCATTTCTTTCAAAGATATATAACTGTTGCTGGTTTATTCCCATGACACAGGCAAAAATGTTATCTTAAGAGATTAACACTGTCTTGTTTGTTGTTCTACATGCACAGAGCATTCCTCTACAAGACTGATCCTGTAAAAGCAAAGTATAAGGCTCTTAAGGTGGCCATTTATGGGGACAAGGAATCCCCAAAATGGACTGCCAATAAAGACAGCCTGCTTTAAACACATGAAGCTGCAATGAGTGGATGCTGAGACAGTGGAAGCTTAACTTTGGGAAGAAGGATTGAAGGACCTTCAGGCAGTAACTATGGAATGAAAAATATATCACTATGCAGCTATAAGCACTTCACTAGTTTTTAACTGCTTGCCCCCGAGCATGCATACATACATACCTACACACCGATAATGTACTTAGTGGTAGCGTGTTCATAAATTTAAATGCCAGCTAGAACTCTAGTCCAAAATGAAACTACAGAATCAGCACTGTGTCTTAAAGGGATGCTCTGCTGCCTTTTTGTCTTGTAGAGAATGAGAAAAGGTGCCAGGGATGGCAGAATGTTGGCAGTATGGGGGATGAGTACCCTGAAAAATCTGGAAAAAAAACCCCAACTCTGCTTGCACCATTATGTGGTGAAATGCTCCATATGAATGCACATCCTGGAGACAAATTTAAATAGCATAAAATGGTAAATTCAAATTCTTAAAAAACTGTTACAGATTCATAGTGTTCCCAAAGTCCTTTGACATTCTTTTTGAAAGAAACCAATCATAAAAAGCATACAAGGGGGAATAACGTATATTCAGGAAGCTATGCCATCAGGAGGTGTCACTGGATCTGCTGCAGTTTGACCCAAAGGCTCAATAAAATCAGAAACTCTCCTTGTCTGTAGTGCCTGTCCTTTTGCATATATCACTCAACCAGATTATCCACCACTGTAAAATTTCTCCCAAGGGGTTCTTGTACCAAGTATCCAAAATGAGTTGATGCATAATTACTGGTGAACAAAATTAACAAAGTCCTTTGATGAATACATCTGTAACTGTCTTTTTTGGCCAAAGTATGTTCCTACTGCATTTTTTTGTTTCACTTTTAAAGACCGCATCTCTAATCAAAAGATGTGTTTTACGGCAAATTGTCTTTAATAATCCAGAACGACGGATCGCAGTTAAATTCAA
The DNA here is from genome assembly GCF_019279795.1 of Protopterus annectens. Taxonomy (NCBI): domain Eukaryota; kingdom Metazoa; phylum Chordata; order Ceratodontiformes; family Protopteridae; genus Protopterus; species Protopterus annectens. The sequence goes on along the minus strand of NC_056730.1, from coordinate 32,194,824 downwards.
GTCTTGGAATGGAATCACAACAGTGCGACAGAACAACCTCTTTAGAATGTGTTGTTCCCCAGCAGGTTAATTTGTGTAAACCCCTACCCAAGTTACTATATACAATGACAGTGTTAGATCTAATGGAACGAATCTTCAGTAAGCCGAATGACTCTCATGAAAACAATCATAATCAACTAGCTTAGCATGACTAAGATAATCTTTTAAAATGGCCACCTAAATTCGACCATTTGTTCATTTACTGAACAATACTTAACAGAAACCATTTCTGCCACTAATATGTCAGTAAAGCTACTGGTTTTCATACTGCAAATGTAGCTTTTGTGTTTGTCAATCCATTTCAGTTATCTTCTAAATAATGAGTAGTTATGTACTGTTGAAGAAATAACAGTACCGTCTGATCACAAACCTTACCATCTGCAGAACTGAAAACCTTTCGTGGATCCGAGAGCCTCATATACCATCTAGATTTCATCAGTTTATTCTGTGTTGGAGAAAATGTATTTTTTTCCTCTAAAAAAAATCACAAAAAAAGAAAGAAAGAAACAATCCCAGAAAATGCAAACCGTTATAGCTCAAGCTGAAAATTACCAATGTGCAAGAAAAGAGAAAAGGTACAGTTCCATTGGAGAGCAAGTGTATTTCAAAATAAAAATTGTATTTTTCTTATTTTACAGGACTTTGTATTTTTTAATATAAGAAGTTATACACAATGTGATTTATATCCCCTGCTCTTCAGTATAATAATTTTCTTACTCTACAGCTTCATGAATCCTGTTTCTTGCCTTGTATCGCACATCATTTTGTACAACTGAAGAGCATGACAATGTATTGTACCTAAATGGGGAAAGGGTCCTGCCAAATATGCAAACAAGTAAAGTGGAGCGAGAACAAGAGGCATTAACAACCCACTAACTATGAACTTTCAGATTACAACTTCTAAACATTTATCTAAATGGACAATTAAATACTCTATACAATAATTTCTTTATATAAGCAGTTTGTGTCTATTAGTGTAAAATTTGTTGACAGCATGTTGATTTTCTAAAACAGGTACTAATGAATACAGTGTTATTTCTCAGCATACTATGTTCAGTATACAAGGTACACATTCACTGCTGATCATCTGAAGACAAACTCCTGTGGAATTAGTCTGTCCACCACAGGGGTACAAATACAACTGGCAAAATATTTATGTTTACAAAAAGTCAACCAACTGCTGTACACCCCTTCCAAGTAAGCATGCTCATATCGGTTTATGTGCACTTTACTGAAAAAATAATCCACTCCACAAGAGTGGAACAGCATGATCTGTTTTATCATAAAATTATAAGATGTCCTGAGAAGATACCTTAGTGAAAAGAAAAGCATCCCGTGCTGAATTCGGAAAAAGACGTAATTGCATTGAGTTTCAAACATTTTGAGGATCCTATCTCAAAGCACACTGCAGAAACCAGTATAGTAAACTGCCATTTTCTAGTCACTTGATTCAAGGTTAGTGGTACTCTGCCAACTTAGAAACAAGGAGAACACTGCATCATTAGACCCCTGACGACAGGATATTTACATTACATTTAAAGGAAACTTACTTCGGTTGCACAGTTTCAAATGGCAGGAATATACTTATTAAAATACTGAGTTCTCTCCTACAGTAAAGCAGGCATATGGCACTTTACTTTAACTCTTTTTTTATGTATAAATATAACTGTACTACTGTATACAAAGAAATGTATGTTTGGCAAAGAACTTTCAGTATTTTTTTTTCAGTTACATAAAAATAACTTAAAAAAGAAGCCTGCTGCTTTTGAATGCAGGCCTGTTGAAACATCCAGTTAACAGTTCTGAATATTGCCTGGTGTGAGTTTTAGTTCACTGCTAAGGGAATATACCCCTGCAGAATATCCTATCCAAATTGTTAATGGCTACAGTAACATGGATACAAACAGTCATTCATTAAGAAAAGGAAAATAAATGGTTGCTTCTTTGTTTTAAGGTCAACTCATAGTGATGCTAATGTGCATAATGAAATCCTAATCTTGCCAGGCATAACAACACTGTAGTCGATGCGGAGCTAAGAAACATTTATCAAGTAGAGAAGAAGCTGCTGCAGATTGAAAAGTAGTAGAGTCCAATTTTAACCATTTGCAAATGAAACAAAATCAAAATAAGTAACACTATGGGCAACTAAACACTTACAAACTTGTCATCTCACAGGGATGAGCTAATACTCACCTGATATTTCTTCTTTTTCTTTTTTTCATGAGTACAAGTTGAAGTTCTAGAAGCTACAGGGAAAGCAAATTAAGGAAACTGTCTTTTCATAAATAAATATAATAAATATGAAGAATATGAGCGTTACACTGGACAATATTATAGAACACTGGAGGGAGTTTATACATACAGGTAATCTTCCAGTACAAATAAGGAAGAGCTCTCATTATTTAAAATGTGCTGCATTTTAAGGATGCCTTACCCCTTTCTTCATCCAAAATAAAATTGTATTCATTTTCATAAAGTGTGACTCATCCTGAGACAAAAAATTATATAAAAATCACTATAAAAGGTACATTTTAGGAGAGACATTACGTACAGCTGAATGTTCAATTAGAATATAAATTGAACTTTCTTTCAGCTGTTAACAGTGCTTTATGATCTTTGCTTCCTGCTTGTTGTTTAATATATGCTGCTACAGGTGTTACTTGATCTGTGTAATTTTTATACAGACCTTAATTTAGGTTTCTGAAAGGGGGCAAAGCATCTTTAAAGTCACAGGCACCAAGGTCCCTTTTCTAACTGCATTCTATCATCTTAGCTAGACTATCCCGGAGTTCAGTCAGTTCAAATATTTTTCCATCCAGAATTTCTAAAAGTGTTTTCAAGTTATTGCGGAAGGCTTCTTGTTCACTTTGACTCTTCTCCAGTCGATGTTCAAGGTCTGTCAGCTGCCCTTCAAGATCTTTGTTTCGGGATTCTACTTCCTGTCAAAGGGCAATGGTAAAAAAACAGAATAAGGGTATGCATTTATATTAATTTTGGACAGTTTCTTATCTTTTTTTCTTGTTTTTCTTGTTTTCATGGTGCAACAATCTGAGTTTCTTAACAGAAAGAATCATACCGACTGCTAATATATGGATGTATGTTAGTCACATTCAGTGCAAACACAGGGTACATGTGGACTTGCACATTTCAGACCAGCTAATGTCTTGCGGGGGTCTGACATATTAGAGTTTCAGGTTCAAATATTAACACTCCAGTACAAATGTGTTTAAAGCCGTGTTGTCCAGCTTTATTTCTAAAATAACTCCAAAATGTAAAAAAGTGGTGCAGTGTTATATAAGTACTAAGAACCAAACAAAATTAATGCCACTGAGGGTCCAATAATGGTAAAATCGAACTTTATTAAAATGTTTGAGCGCTTTCATCCCACTGAAGAGACTTCATCAGAATAAAAAACACTTAAAAAAAAATTTATAGCATTCATTCAAGAATTTCATTGGTTAATTGTTAAATAAATACAAAGTTCATTAAATTCTTGAGGTACAGAAGTGTTTTAAAAAGTCCCAATCATAAAATCATTCCAGTTGCTCTAAATCCTTTTATAACCAAAAGAACTGGGAGTGTATCACTACACCAAAATAAATAACACATAGCAACATGAACTTATATGAATTTACCACATGAAATTCCTTGTTTATAATTTATTACCTTTGTATGCAAAACAGATGCAATAGAAACGTGTTCGTTCAACCCTGGTGGAAAAGTGGCCCCTAACCTCAACTGCTAAGTTGGTTCTCAAGTACTGAGCCATCCTTTCCAATCTCCCCCTCTGGGGTCTAAACTAACTTTTCCCAGTATTCCAAAAGTGACGTTCTTAAAATCATTGCACATTGAGGAGTATTTGTACAAAAGCACTGTTATCATTTTTGTTGGCAATGTCATAAATATGTTCATAAATTCTTCTTCTTCTTTTGGCTTTTCCCAGTTAGGGGTCGCCATAGCGGATCACCTGTCCGCTCATGATTGGCAATGGAGTTTTACAGTGTTGAGGTGCCATCCCGCACCCAACTTTCCACAGAAGGCACACACATGCACACACTCACACCTAGGGCCAATTTAGAGTGTCCAATCCACCTACAGCATGTCTTTGGGATGTGGGAGGAAACTGGAGCACCCAGAGGTAACCCACACGACCACAGGGAGGACATGCAGACTCTGCACAGAAGACACCCCTGCCAGGGATCAAACCAGAGAACCTCTAGCTGTGAGGCGACAATGCTAACCGCTGCACCACCGTGGCCACCCTTATAAATATGTTCATAAATATGTGTTTTAAATGCACATTCTGTTTTGCCCATATAAAATGCTGTACATCCAATACACTTTGCCAGGTAAATTACTCTTTGGGTAGTACAGTTCCCCTTCTGGAATGTTATTTTAGCTTTTAAGATGTTGTCAAGTACCAAGGTTTGAACATTTCTAATATAAGTACATTGTTTACAGCATCCACAATAAGTAGTACCCCTGTGTGTTGGTGAAAACTCAAATCTTTTGTTTTCCAATAACCATTTAAAATTTGATTACAAAAATAGGTTTAACCCACACCTTCTTTTATATATATATCTATATATATATATATATATATATATGTTGTGTCTTTCGGCTTTTCCTGGTTAGGGGGTCGCCACAGCGGAACTCCGGTCCGCTAATGATTGGCAGTAGATTTTTACGTACCGAGTTGCCGGTTCTGATGCACAACCTTCAACGAAGGTACACCCATTCACGCATGTCTCCACACACAAGACGCTCTAGCTGAGAATCGAACAGGACAACGTCTTATTGTGAGGCGACAACGCTACCGCAGCACCACCACTGCGGGGTTTTTTTTATATGTATATATATATATATATATATATATATATATATATATATATATATATATATATATATACAAATTTATTTTAATTATACTCCATTTTTTCTTAATTATCTCTGATTTCTTAGAAAACTGGTTGTACTGTACAACAAGTGCTTTTTCATATTTCCTCTCTCTTTCCTCAGTATGGGATTTTGATTTTGATAAGCCTGTTCCTAACAGGGTTTATATTTACCCCCACCATTCCTTAAACACTTCAGCAATCAAACAGCTTACCATGTTGGTAGGATACCCTCTAACCACGAACATTTCCTTCAATTTAACTAGTTTGTCCCACACTCTATCATAATGGGATGTCATTCTAGCCACCCTAATTAACTGTCCTGTCAACAGATTTTTCTTCTGCAAAAGGGGATGATAACTGGTGTAACAGAAATAGGAACTGCCTAAACCCTGATGTGTGGGACAAGAGGATGTCTAGGTAGTTTATTTTCACTCCACTTCAGGTATATGTAAACTTAAAAAAATTCTGTAATGTTATTCAAATATTCTACAAATGAATTTTTCTCTTCCACCTCTCTGTCTCATAAAATAAAAACAATATCAAGAAATATCAAACAGAAGTGAAGATTCTTAGAAAACCTGCAATTAAACACATACTGGTTTTCCCATCCTAACACCACCGTATTTGCAAAAACAGGGGCGCAGGCTGCACCCATAGCCATTCCCCTGATTTGCTGAAAAAATTCCCCTTCAAAAAAAGATATAATTATTGTTTAGTACAAGTGATATTAATTCCGCTGCGGTGGTGGTGCTGCGGTAGCATTGTCGCATCACAGTAAGATGCTGTCCAGTTCGATTCTCAGCTAGAGCGTCTTCTGCGTGGAGACGTGTGAATGGGAGTACCTTCGTTGAAGGTTGTGCGTCAGGGCTGGTAACTCAGCACGTAAAAATCAACTACCAATCATTAGCGGACCGGAGTTCCACTGTGGAGACCCCTAACCGGGAAAAGCCGAAAGACACAACAACAACAAGTGACATTAATTCCACAATTAAATTAATTTTCACATTAGGTAAAGAAGAAAACCTACTTAAGGTATCATGAAAATATTCTAGACCCTCGCATTTAGAGATGACTATGAATAATTCCGTAACATCAATAGTCACAAGTATTACATTTTTCTTCCACAAATTACTCTTCACTTGCCCCAAAAAGTCCCATGCGTCCTTAATAAGATGTGATACTGTATTAATAATCTGCTTCACCAACCTGTCAATCAGGACTGCCAAGGGATATGTTTTCAATCCTTGTGCTGAAACTATGGGTCTAAATGGGAGGTTGAGAACATCTTCATGAATTTTCAGTATTCACAAAATTGTGGGTATTGTAGACTTTGGATTTGATAAGAAGTTGTAGATCTCAGCATCAATACATTTATTTAAAATATACTCTTCTAAATAACAATCTATTCTTCAGTATGGAATATTAATTTGATTTTTAGACCCTGGGGAGTAAGTTTTAGTATTGAGCAAAATACCCAACATAAGGTTGGAATAATCTTATGCATCAAACAAAACTGTTCCACCCCTTTGTCAGGTTTCATAATATGTACATTTCTATCATTTTTTAGTTTATCAAAAAGTTCTTTTTCATCTGTGATGAGATTGTGAAATGTTCGCTTACTATAAGAATGCATCTTACAGATATCCTCCATCACTGCTCTTTCGAAAAGGTGGACATCAGGATGTAATGGAGAACTGTAAGTGTGATGACCCACAACAGCCAACCAGTATGTGACGCGGATATCCCACCTCTGGGCCATTAATCAAGGAGTCTCAGTCCTTACCCTGGCACCTGTGGGGGGACGTTCACTGGGAGGATAACAAGTACACGCACAGTACTCCCAGATACAGCTCTCTGCATCAAGTGCAATTTCCCTTAACAGCACACAGAGAGCACAGTCAGTCCGGGGCTCGTTCCTCTACCTTTCTCCAGATCCCCAATAAGACTCCCCACTGGCACAGCTATAGAGTCGAGTCCTTAACCAGGGTTCCAAGCCCAGTCCGACAACACTCTCTCTGTCCAACCAGCTGATACATACACACTCTTTGAGATTTGATTTGCATGTGCACACACACACACACACACACACACACACACACACACACACACACACACACACACACACACACACACACACCTGGGAGACGCTGGCACAGGTTTACTACCTATGCTCCCTTTTGCCCATACTATAAGGTAGGTACCACTGCCACCAGAACCCCCTGACAGCTACTTTAAGGCCCTTAACAAACGGTGTCCAGTCTTACTGTGCAATATTAATACTAACAGAAATGGTAGTTTGACCAAGAGCAAGGCTATTAGAAGTGGCCCACACTGTGTCACCAAATAAATATGCAAGTACTCTCAAAACATAAATATCTCTACAAAGATCAGCCACAATCAAAGGTTTAAATATATTTCATAATAAATAAAAAAGAACAAGAAAATATTAAGTATATATTCACAGTGACATCAGAGTTCAAAATCACAGGAAATATTTAAAACAGCATTGAAGGACAGACTCAAATAAAAAAAAATAATATCTAAATTAAGCATCACTATCCTCCTGACTGAATCTAAGAGAATTATACTATTCTCTAGTAAATTACATATAGAGCAAGGCAGATGATGTGGTGAATGGTCCTTCTTACTGTCAGGTCCAAGACAGAATACAGAATACTCTATCTTTGTAAGAGACTTCTCAAAATAATATTTAAAATATTACTGCTGGGATAGCTTGCAAACCCCCATTGTTGGCAGCTGGCAGGACTTAGCACCTACCTATAAAAATAAACATACAACGGCTTTTGCTCAGATCTTTGGCAGGTGCTGGAAGTCATAAAACAATTGCATTCGCCATGCTTTTAGAGTAGTCATTAGTTCGCCCCAAAGACAATACAGAAAGCTTCCTAGTACAGACTTTGTGTCTCTAGCTGCATTGAAATCTGTGAGATAGCATCTTTATGGCCTAGCCTATAAAGTGATTTAATTTCAGATATTTTTCTAAAGTTTGCTGGACAGACTTCCTCTGTTAAAACATATACATTTAAACAGTTACAATAGTGCATAGGCATTTCTGTTCTCTGCAGTAGGCACACTATGGGTACAGTCAAGCACTTTACAAATAGCTTTTCAACACACAAGTCTGTACAAATCAGTTTGACATACACAAGACATACAATTCTAATATGTTTCAAACACAAGCATCTTATATAAATTATATATTTGATTCACAAATGACATATAATTATTTACAAAATTCCAGCTAGCTGTGTTGGCAGTACCTATTTTTGCCACCGTAAGTACTGTGTTTCTTTGGGAAAATCTCATTAACTTGTTTAAAACTTCCCCATTGCTTTTGTCATGAAAAAGGACTTTGAAATGAAGTTTTCTAGTGAATAATTTCAACTCTACCAGAGAGTCTGGAATATCTGTACTTCCAGGTGGAACAGACTTAAAACCCTTTAAAAACAAGGAAGAATGTTCTTTAGTAACAGGGATAGTGGTGTAGTTGTAAATGTTATATCCCCCATACGTACTAATAATGCCTTCATCCCCAAAGTTTATATTCTTCTTCTCTTCCCACTCCCCTCTTCTGATAACCTTTGTGGGGAGATCCACATGGAGATCTCTGAAGATTCGGATCCGAACCCAAGGCTTATTTGGACTAACTTGCCAGTCTCTCTGAATGTCTCAGGTACTGAAAATCCCAGGGTTTATCTAAAAAGTTATCTGTATCTGACACACCTCTAACTTGTCTTCTTACTCCATCTATCTCTTAGTTTAAGCTATGTGTGGTTCAAAGTCTGAGAACAAAACTCTTTTGCCAAACTAAGGGGGATTTAAATGTGTTGTGGAATAGGTCTCCTTGTTACTGTACTGCTTAATATCCTGCTCAGGTTTTCTCTTTTTCTTCAAAAATAAATTTTTACATCTTCTGTCTAGTTTGGATAAAACTTTCTCATACAGATTCTTACTATCGTGAAAAAGTAAATCATTCAAAATCTGTTGATGAAGCCCTTCAAGACCTTGACTCAAAATTTGTATATGTACCTCGTTATACTTAATAATTCTATACATGAGCTCTAAACCGTATTTATCAAATAAGTTAATAAAATCATTCAACATTTCCTTGTTATAACATAACCAAATGGGAATTTATATACTCTCAGACCTTGAGGGACTATATTTGTTTTATAACATTGTGTTAAATAACTGTTTTCTGTTTGTAAACTCTTAAATTTTATTAATCTTTTTTCAAACTTGTATATAAGGACTTTCAAAGACGAATTGCTTTTATTATTAATACCATTATTGCTTGTTTTGTGCACAAAAATGTCAGCCTGAAAATGTTGAGTTTTCTCCAAAATGCTTTTAAAATCCAGGGATGTAACACTATTGCGAGTTCTACGAGTTTTCAGTTCTTTTGACTGTTCAGATGAGACACCATTATTAATTCTACAATTTTGTTAACTACTTTTGACCGTCTGGATGTATGCGGTTGCACATCCCTTGATGGAGAAAAAACAGTACCTGCAACTTCCGCGTAAGTCCTTGCCACAACTTGACCACTGTTGCCACTTCCAGCCGATACCATATCTTAGTTGTAAGTGCTACCATCAACAAAGAATTGTTGTTTGTCAGGTTTGAAAAAAAACAATTGTTGAGAACATAAAAGCATCCTGAAACTCTGAACCAATTCCACCTGCAATGACGGGGGAATCAGGGGCGTGTTCTGAAACTGGAACTGGAGAAGACATAGGAACGCCTGGTTTCCTTTTATGTACTCTATCCTCCAACTGAGTAAAAAGTTCACTTAGTTTGGTTAGTTCTCCCTCGAGTAATGCAACATCCTCCTTAAGTTGGGCAATATTCGAGTTGTCCACCCATGTGTTCGAAAGAGGTATATTATCTAAAGAATTAATTGTAACTCTCACACAGCAAAGATAACTCCAAAATGCAATAAAGTGGTGCAGCATTATATCAACACTAAGAACCAAACAGAAGTAATGCCACTAAGGGTCCAATAATGGTAAAATCGAATTTTATTAAAATGTTTGAGTGCTTTTTCCCATTGAGAAGACTTCATCAGAACAAAAAAACACTTAAAAACAATATTTTATAGCATTCATTCATTCATTCATTCATTCAAGAATTTCATTGGTTAATTGTTAAATAAATGTCAAGCTCATTAAATTCTTAAAGGTACAAGCTAAGTTGAAGAAAATGTTTGTGGTTAGAGGGTATCCTACCAACTTGATAACCAGTTTGATTACTGAAGTTTTTAAGGAATTGAGGGGTAAACATAAACCCCTGTTAGGCATAGGCTTATCAAAATCTCATACTGACGAAAGAGAGGTGAACTATGAAAAGGCACTTACTCTAAAGTACAACCAATTAAGAAAAACTTAAGTATTTTTAAACTAAATTCTGATGTGTACAACAAGGTGGGGGATGAACCTACTTTTACAAGTAAGACAGCACCAAACTTTAAATGGTTATTGAGAAACAAAAGGTTTAAGTTTTCTCCAAAACATAGGAGTAGTATTCACTGTGGATGCTGTAAACAATGTATTTATATTACAAATTTTCAAACCCTGGTACTTGACAACTTCTTAAAAACTAAAATAACATGTATGACCCAAAGAATGGTTCACCTGGCAAAGTATATTGGATGTACATCATTTTATGTAGGCAAAACAGTGCATGCATTTAAACACGCATTTATGAACATATTTATGACATTGCCAACAAAAATGATAACAGTGCTTTGTACAAACACTCCACAATTTGAAACGATTTTAAGAAATTCACTTTTGGAAAACTGGAAAAAATTAGTTTAGACCCTAGAGGCGGAGATTGGAAAAGATGGCTCAACAACTGAGAACTAACTTGGCAGTTAAGGTTAGGAGCCACTTTTCCACCAGGGTTGAATGAACATGTCTCTGTTACATCCGTTTTGTATACAAGGGCTAATACATTATAAACAAGGAATTTCATGTGTTAAATTCATATAAGTTCATGTTGGTGTGTGTTATTTATTTTGGTATAGTGAAACACTCACAATTATTTGGTTATAAAAAGATTTAGAGCAACTGGAATGATTTAATGATTGGGACTTTTTAAAAATACCTCTGCAGCTTTAAGAATTTAATGAACTTTGTATTTATTTAACAATTAACCAATGAAATTCTTGAATGAATGCTATAAAATGTTGTTTTTTACGTGTTTTTTATTCTGATAAAGTCTCCTCAGTGGGATGAAAGAGCGCAAACATTTTAATAAAATTTGATTTTACCATTATTGGACCCTCAGTGGCATTACTTTTGTTTGGTTATTTCTAAAATACACGTGCTTTTGGTATACAGTGGAGTCAAACCATTTGTCATCAGATAGTTGACTTGATCCTCAGAATATTGACTTTAAAGGATCACCAGCAATCTATCATGGCAACCAGACTCAGAGAACAATGAGAACGTGTGTGTTGTATTTTCATCACTTTCTCCCTCTTCTCTGAATCTGATTGGTCTTGAACATGGTATACAGACACACACATATACACACATATACAGAGAAATCAACTGGATTATTAATTTAAGAGCACATTGTCTTCCAGGCCTAAATAGTGTAGTCCCATTAAGACCCATTTTAAAAGCAAGGAAGCTGACGATTGGGCCATTTTAGGAGGCTTGATCTGTTGGACAGTTTTTGATTGGAGGTACAACTATTGGCTGCTGGAGACATTTTGCCTCCATATCACATCCACTATTGGTCTCTTAGCGCTTATTGATTATCTCTAACCTTAATGTGGAATAATATTCCCCTTTCTATTTGTTTTATTGAAATTAATATCTTCACCATGTAACAACTGACCTACTTGCCTTTTAGCTAGATGGGACTAATTAATTGCCTGTACATTGGACTTATATCTCTCGGGCAACTATATGTGCGCCGATCACTTCAACATGTCTGGTGCATGTTTTTCCTAAAATCTTGCACATAGCTTTACATGATTTTGTACTGAAAGGAGTTCTAAGTTATAATGTTTGTCACTATGAGAGTTTATCCTTTCAAAGATGAAGGCTGTAACCCTACTATCATCTATTACTACCATCAAAGTTATTGCTTTGTTTAAACTTTGAGGTATTTGATATGATTGGGAGAAGAAATCATGCCCAGATAACTTATTTTGGATTGTTGACTTGGTTCCGAGGGATTTTAAGATCCTTTTACACTTATGTTGCGATTAACACCTTCTGTCTGTTAGTACACCATGATAGTTCCACTATTGCCTCCTTAATATTTGTCTAATTCTAGTGAGAACTTGAAAATGCAGCTTTTTAGTGATGTGTTTATCAACATGCAAATGGTTTCATGAGGTCCTATGAGAATGAAGAGCTTTTGAGAGAACTAACAGCAATTTTTAGATTGTTCTCTATCTCAATAATCTTCTAAGTTTAAAGGCTGCAGCTTCATTGCCATACATTACAAAGCCATTGATTGCTTCTAATGGTGAAGCACCTGATATGATTTGATGTAATTCAAAGGTTTATTTATATTCTTCATTTCTGATTGCCTATTTAGCTCTGAAGATGAAGAGGAAATGAAAGTTTGTTTGCTATGATGCCAGGACTTTTATCTACTGCTGTTTTAGACATTTTAACAGCTTTAGTTGCCACTTCTGCTATTTTCAAAATACTAACTGTATTATATGGATCATTCTTTGTTGCCACAGTAATGAGCTACACGAGGATGATTGGATCCAGTGACAACCATAGCAACTTGTTAGCATAAGTGTATACGAACAAGAAAACAATTGGCCTAAACTAAGAAGCCTATCCAATAAGAAACCCATGATTGAGTACCTTACCACTTGCTGTTGGCTAGGTTCTAGAACTGTAATTGGGCACTATGCCTCCAACCAATGCTATGATCAGGAGTTTGAATTTGCAAAAGTGGTTCCACCCTACATTTGTGAGTGGTCATTTGGATTTTAAATAGAATTTGTAGCAGGACCTAAATATAATCTGAAGAAGGCTATATTACCCAAAAGCGCTTATCGGAACGGATTTTACTCCTGCATTTTAGATTAGGTTCATAGATTATAGGTTCATAGATTAGTGCTAGGCTAACTGCCTTTGCAAGCCATTTTAAGCCTAGCCACTTATCCCTTGTGAGACTCAAACCCTGCACCTCGTGTGTGTAAGGTAAACACCTTAACCATTAGGCCACCCTCCCAACCACTTAACAGCTTTACATATTAAATTTGTGTTTTTAACAGTTGTTGTGCCATGGTGGTCTGCTGAAGGTCTTTTTCGTGGATTGTTTTGTTTCCATCGGCAGCTTCAACAGTGATAGCAGTGTTCATTTTATTTATAAACTGTCACTGTTAGTTATACTTAAAGCAACTCGGGCAACTATATGTGCGCTGATCACTTCAACATGTCTGGTGCATGTTTTTCCTAAAATCTTGCACATAGCTTTACATGATTTTGTACTGAAAGGAGTTCTAAGTTATAATGTTTGTCACTATGAGAGTTTATCCTTTCAAAGATGAAGGCTGTAACCCTACTATCATCTATTACTACCATCAAAGTTATTGCTTTGTTTAAACTGTGAGGTATTTGATATGATTGGGAGAAGAAGTCGTGCCCAGATAACTTATTTTGGATTGTTGACTTGGTTCCGAGGGATTTTAAGATCCCTTTACACTTATGTTGCGATTAACACCTTCTGTCTGTTAGTACACCATGATAGTTCCACTATTGCCTCCTTAATATTTGTCTAATTCTAGTGAGAACTTGAAAATGCAGCTTTTTAGTGATGTGTTTATCAACATGCAAATGGTTTCATGAGGTCCTATGAGAATGACGAGCTTTTGAGAGAACTAACAGCAATTTTTAGATTGTTCTCTATCTCAATAATCTTCTAAGTTTAAAGGCTGCAGCTTCATTGCCATACATTACAAAGCCATTGATTGCTTCTAATGGTGAAGCACCTGATATGATTTGACGTAATTCAAAGGTTTATTTATATTCTTCATTTCTGATTGCTTATTTAGCTCTGAAGATGAAGAGGAAATGAAAGTTTGTTTGCTATGATGCCAGGACTTTTATCTACTGCTGTTTTAGACATTTTAACAGCTTTAGTTGCCACTTCTGCTATTTTCAAAATACTAACTGTATTATATGGATCATTCTTTGTTGCCACAGTAATGAGCTACACGAGGATGATTGGATCCAGTGACAACCATAGCAACTTGTTAGCATAAGTGTATACGAACAAGAAAACAATTGGCCTAAACTAAGAAGCCTATCCAATAAGAAACCCATGATTGAGTACCTTACCACTTGCTGTTGGCTAGGTTCTAGAACTGTAATTGGGCACTATGCCTCCAACCAATGCTACGATCAGGAGTTTGAATTTGCAAACGTGGTTCCACCCTACATTTGTGAGTGGTCATTTGGATTTTAAATAGAATTTGTAGCAGGACCTAAATATAATCTGAAGAAGGCTATATTACCCGAAAGCGCTTATCGGAACGGATTTTACTCCTGCATTTTAGATTAGGTTCATAGATTATAGGTTCATAGATTAGTGCTAGGCTAACTGCCCTTGCGAGCCATTTTAAGCCTAGCCACTTATCCCTTGTGAGACTCAAATCCTGCACCTCGTGTGTGTAAGGTAAACACCTTAACCATTAGGCCACCCTCCCAACCACTTAACAGCTTTACATATTAAATTTGTGTTTTTAACAGTTGTTGTGCCATGGTGGTCTGCTGAAGGTCTTTTTCGTGGATTGTTTTGTTTCCATCGGCAGCTTCAACAGTGATAGCAGTGTTCATTTTATTTATAAACTGTCACTGTTAGTTATACTTAATGCATTAAAGTTCAAAGACAGCTGGGGAGACACCTACTTGTTTCAAACTTTATTTCTTACTTTACTTTTTTTACTGCTTGCAAATATCCTTTTAAAAATTACATCGTTCCATGCTGATTTCACTCAAAACACACCTTTTCATTGAAGTGATTGTCAGAATCCTTTAAAAATTAAATTGCATAGTACCAAGTAGATTTTGCACATAACAAACTATTTGGACCCCTTGTTATTAACTGCCTAACCCTAGAGGCTACTTGGCTGCTTGTTTCAGCCAAAAATGCTGGTGGTAATGAAAAAAATTGCTTTGCAAATACAAGAAAGAACTAACAGTTGTTCATATTTTTCATTATGTTCTCGTGTTCTTCAAACAATTTTGTGTATAAATGCCCTTGTGTATAACTTAAACTAAGAGCATTAATATATACATCCACTTCTATAAAACAGGGGACACAGTTACCTTCTAATTGTATATACAATGTTTTATTTATTTAACATTTGTTTTACCAGGATAAAATCTGACTGGACAGCAGGTGTCCGTTTTCAGCAGAGTCCTGGGGAGAAAAGCTCCAAGAAATTTAAAACAAATGGTAATATGTTAACATGCAAGGTAAAAAGACAGAAGATTCAAACAAACAACACATTACAGTCAGAAGATCCCAGAATTTGCAATGATAGTACAATAATTGAAGCACAACATGCTAAGAAGAAATGTCTATATTTACAGTATTTAGAGTTAAAAAGCATGAGCAGAACTCCTGACATGGTTAGGAGATTCCAAGTGTAGCAGTAGAAGTAATATCTGAACATGATCAATACACATTTCACCACCTCATGCAGGTAAAGATCACAACATTATATTAACTTTAACTTGCTTTTTCCAGCCTTTCTTGTCTTGTTACAATATACAGACTGGATATGTACTGTCTGAATTTAACATCAGTAGCATATACATCAGTCATTGATAAAAACTCACCATCTTTCATTTAAAATACCTGACTGCATACATAAAGAAATTCTTTACATAAAACATACAGTTTATATCAATAAACTTTTATACAAATAATCAGAACAAAAATATTTTACTTGCAGTTACTTCCTCAGCTCATTTCCTAGTCTTCTAAACATTAATGCCACAGTTGGGTTTTTATGGTAACCATTTGAAATGTCAGGACCCGCTACAGTGAGTCTTGAAATATGAACAGACTTACATATATTAAGTCTGAGATGCCAGATTTTCAGAATATTCCTTTTTCACCTAGCTATGGCAATATCAGAGTTGTTACATATAAGTTCAGGGTGTGTGGGTGGCTTGACCCCCAAAAAAGAAGTTTAAAGGAGAAGAGAGATTTTCTAGAGTCACTCTTCTGTGTTTTTGGTCTTTTTTTTTGCTTGTTGGCACTCAACATTTTGAGTTCCAACATTTCAGCAAGGAGCTGTATTTCACTCTGTAGTTCTCCCACCAGTTTAACACAGTCAGCAAAACGTCCAAGTCTTCTTTATCTGCTTCTTATTGAAGAACCAAAGTTCACATGTATAAACTACATGTAGTAGGATTGATGCTTTACAGGTTTCCCACTAGTTTATGATTACATATTCTTGCTAGTCTTCTACCTGATCATCTTAATCTCCCTACACTAATCTCTGGATAAAGTCTAAGATACTTTTTATTTTTCTGGTCAACTCCTGTTTTTTTTTTTTCTGTCACTCAAGTAGTTTCCTTTGGAAATTGGCAAATGTTTAATTGTCAAAGTGTCTCCATGGATTTTCTTATTGTCAGAAGAATGAGAAGTGGAGTCCCACTCAACTTGCTGGCTCACACTTTGTTGGCTAAACGTTTTTTTATTTCCATCGTAGCCTGTTCTGTATCCAAGAATATTACTGTTCCTCCAGGAAAAATATTCTGAAGACAGCTGGATAAAGCAACTTGAAACTCACACCTGCCTCTCGGCATCACTGACTTTTGGACTAAATTTTCTTCTCTTCTTGTACAGAGAATAATAATTTTTCAAAAAAGATTCTGCTGTCTTCAATTATTAATACTTTTACCTTTTTCCACAGTTTTGGTAGGAGATGAATTTTTAGCTGAAGTGATTGTATCTTTATTAATATAGGTCACAGCTGCTTTCAGCTGGCCAGATTTGAAAAACACACTTGATATATGCCCTCATTTAACACATCCTGTTGTAGATACTGGTCTACTTGTTTATTTGTAATTTTATAAAATTAATGCAGTTTATTCCTTCCATTTTTTTCTGGTATAGAAAATCTTAGATTTAGAAGATAGAGCGTACAGAGAAAACCTACTTTAAAACATCATCTTGAGAAGCGTCAGGTGTAACTGGTATTTTCTTCATTTCATTCTTTCATTTTGTAGTTTTACCACCTCAGCCGAATAGCTTCTTAAAGCTTTTTCTGTTTTTTCAGTCTTTTATCATTTGACTTTATACATTCCTCCAGTGGGTTTCACTTATTTTAAACATACTAGTGTATATTTATTTTTCTGCTAAATTACTAAAAATTATCTCCTGCACTGAAGCTGAAACTTGAACAGCTTTTTGATGGACAGCTACAATCTTTTTCCAAGCAAGTGCTTTTTTTTTTCTCCTTTTCTGCTTGTGTTTTTCTTATTTTCCCCCAATTTTTTCTTCTTTACTGGCATCTATACAGTGACATTTCATTTAAACAACCTGGTAACTCAACTGGCTTTTTAACAATTTCTCCGTTTTTCACATGGGGAGCTATAATCAACATGTTATTCAGTTGGCTACCACCTGCCTTATATTTTGTATTCTAAAACCCGCGGGTAAAATTAATCTGCTCCAAATGTCATATCTGCTTACTGCTGCATCATTGTTTACATGATCCTTAGCATTGATTTCTGAAGCAATGCATTCTCTTTTGTGCCTTATTTCTTTCCTCTCCAACTTCCACACTTTGCCAAACTACGCCATCGCTGCATATATTTTCAGTTGATTGTACTATCTCACTCTCTTTCATGATACATTCTTCTCTAAGTGGTAAGCTTTCACCTACTTCACTCCTCACCGTTTCTACATTCAGATTACATAGTCGTACACTACGGGAGACAACTGTCCACTGGTCTTCTCCAGAACTGCTCTGATCCATCTCCTCTTCTGAATCCTTTACATCAACTCCAAATCATCCGATCTACCCTCTGCCACCTCCACTATCAAAAACTACTGTATTTTTCATGTTTTCACTATCCTTTGAATGCATTTATGTAGAAATAATGGGTATATCCATATTTCACTTCTCTCCTATGTTTAGATCTTGTCCTTGCATTCATGCTCCCCCGCCCTTGTGCCAGAAGTGATTGAATGCTATGAAAAGAGTACGGGTTGCTTTAGTTATACATCTTAATATTATACACATTTTTATATTATTTACACTTTCATATTCACAATATGTATACTTTCACTGTTATACTTTTCATATTGTCAGAATCAAACTGTCATTATGTTAACCATATTCCCATTTTATTTAATTTATGTTTTACCCTTCCATCTCTCCCCCATCCTTTCTTCCATAACCGTTTTTTGTTTCAGCTAGCCCATTTTCATCTTCTCTATTTTATTATACAATAAGCCATCACATTTTCTTTTTCACAGTAGCCGTATCAGCACAAATATTTGACTTCATATTTTCTTGCTTTCTCATACTTTTAGTACAGTATCATATGCATGTTTATACTTCTGAATTGTTTCTATTTATACTCATTTTTAAACTTTATCCACCACATATCATTCTTTTTACATTCTAAAAAAATAATGCTTTGTTTTCCTTTCCAATATTACTTTACATTTCATTTTACCTTTTACTGGTAATTTAGCCAACAAAATTCTCCACAGAAAACCCCTCACCTCAAAAAAAAAAAAAATGAAATAATTTCCTTCCAGTTTTACAGCATTCTTTACCTTTCCTTATATTCATTCCATGCAAACACCAAGTAATATTTTCCATTACTATATTGTACACGTTCTAATTCTATCAGTTTCATTAACTCGATTTCCACAACTCAACTTTATTTTCATATTCATTTCTTTCCATCTTTTCCTGCTTACTACTTTTATTCCCACGTCATTTTTCATACTTCGTCATGTTTCACAAATAACATTTTTCTGCTATTTCTCTCTTTTGTTATATTACCTATTATCCAGAAAAGATGCACAGAGGCTTAATATACTACACTTTTGAATTCAAATCTCCTTCTTTTTATTATATATTTTAACTAGGTTTAATCCTGACTCCAAAATAAAACTGAAAATACTTCTAACAGTTTTTTCCATCTTAGCTGGAAACATATACACCCCCACAGTATACAAGTTTGACAAATGTATTAGCATTTAACATATATTATAATTTTCTTAAATGATAAACATTTTCTACTAAACCAATAACTTTTTAATTTCTTCCATTATTTCTCCCCACTGTCCTTTTACACTCCCAATTCATTTATAAATTTCCTGGTATAATATATACTATTAGTTTTCTTAATTTCACCAAACCACTTACTCTTCAATTTGTTTAACTGTAATGTAGCTTTTTAAAAGTTTCAATCCTTGCTACAATCCCACTCATCCAAACCTTATTTTGAGTAACAATGACCAAATCACCTCAGTGTAACAAAACATATACATTAGAATTCCTGTCTCCATCTCCCATCTTGCTTCATTCATGCTGCAAGTGCACATTTGTATCACTGCATTCATCAAATACAAAACAGACACATACTCAAGGGACATCCTTGCTTAATTTCCCAGTTAATTCTTATTTTTATTTGCATCAATCCATCATAAATTTGACCGAGGATTTTCAAGACATATTCTTATTACAGTCACTGCTCCCCCAACCCCATATGCCTGTAATATTTTCCACATACCCTCATGGCTCAGACTGTCAAATGATTTTTTTTATAACAGATGTTACTATTTGCTTACCTCTATGCTTTTTTTTTTTTCCAAAATCATATCCAGCACTGATTTTACCATTACTGACATTTCTTTCACCTCTCATTCTTTTACACCAAGAAACAATCTTCTATAACTTTGTCCAGTACTTTATGCATCCTTTTTTATTATTTTCATAAGAAAATTCTAATCTGTATAACATAGTGTTAATGGCTTCCAATTTTATGTACTTTCTTTCATTTTTTTTCATATAAATTTAATCGGGTTCCTATCAAGTAGTCGAACTTTTACAAACTTGAACCTCATATGGTCGAGACCATAAGTTTGAATTTGTAAAAGTTCGAGTGTTTCAATGGAAATCTCCATAAGCGGAGGTTTCCATTTTGTTCAATGGGGTGTGATCTCAGAGTTGGTATATTTAAGTAGTGGGGGGTGTAGGGGGTGCAGGGGGGCTTGCCCCACTGGTTAAAACAGTTTATTTTGTTTTCCATTGTTTTTTTTTTTTTTTATCCATAGTCCATCCATAGTCGAAACTTCGAACATAATGGTTGTTCGAAGTTATAAGACTTCGACTATGTGATATAGACCCAATTAAATCGGTTCCCTATTAAGAGATCGCAGATGCAGTTTGTCGAATGCGTCTTGATTGAACCGAAAAGAGTGAAAAGGCAAAATATCTAAGCGGCTTTTCAGCAAATTCTTTCCCTGGGAAAGAATTTGCTTGGCCACTTTCGTTACTTTACTGTTTTTGGCACTGTAGTGCAATCTCTGAGTTGGTATATTTAAGTAGGGGGGGGTGTTGGGGGTTCTAAGTCGCCCACATTATGTAATGTTTCAAAGTTTTTTTTTTTTTTTTTAATTTTGGAACAGCGATTTTTTTCCCTTGGAAAAAAATTGCTGTTCTGAGGTTTCGACATTGTAAGCTTTCACTTACATGGGGTCGATTAATTATCATTCACTTTTGTAAGCGTGCGATAATATAATATAGACCCATTTAATCACCCCACTACTTACCTCTTCTTCTTTCAGAATTTTCTCCAACAACTCACTCAATATTTTAACAAACACTATTTATTTTAACTTTAGTCACTGCAATATATATCCATAACGTATTCCATCCAGTCCTGGTGATAACTGCTATGTTCCCTGCTTTAAAATTTCCTCCTAATCTTCGATTTTAATCTTCTCTTCTAAATGTTTCTTAAGATTTCCAGACATCCCTTTTACCTTCAGCTTTGCACAAATTCCACTTACAATTTTTCATAAACCTCCATACTTTCTTCTTTAGATTTTATATTACCTTCTTTGCCTAATATTGCATTAATCTTTCCTTATCTTGTTTTCATCTTGTTTCCCTAAAAAAGTGAAACTTCTTTTTTTCTTTTAAAAAAATATCTAAACATCTTTATGTTTTCTATTTCTTTTTCTTCTACATTTTTCTGTTTCTCTTACTCAGTCACTGCTTTATTTCTTTTTTATACCTACTAGCAATTTCTTCATATCCGTCTTAACTCTTATTTTTATTCTGTTCCTTAACCTCCAAAACAAAATGTTATTATACTTTTTCTTATACACCACCAACCAATATGTCTAATTTTCACAGCACATTCTTACTGTCATGGTGTCTTTCCAAAAATGAATACCGTCTTCCTTCATTCCATCCATTTTGTTATCCTTACCAGTTAATCTTTTTATTCATTTGCCTTTCTTTATTTTTATGTCACCTCCTATTGTAACCCATATGGCTCCGTGATTTGAAAATTCAGCCATTTCCATCACTATCACTTCCTTCATATATTTTGCATTTGAATGTCACATAATCTATTTCAGTTTTAAAAATTCCTCTTCAGTATATCCAATCTATATTTGCCCCCATTTTCAACTCTCCACATCTCAATTCTTTCAACATCTTAATATTCTGTATTTCCTCTTTCCTTCCTTGAGTTACAATTAAAAGCTCCCACAACTATTGACATATTTAAGATTACATACTTTTTTCTTTCCGACATAATTGTGTATTCATATATTACTATTAGTCTGACACACATTTCCATTTTTCACATATGATGTATTACCCTCCTAAGCACTACTACTGTCACATCTAATATTTTATTTCTTCACTTCTTATCGGAATAGCAATCATTGAATATCTCATTTCCCACTTACCCATATAATCTTCCTTTCACATATTTCCTCATATCTTTCTCTTTTTCCTTCTTCACACACCTTGTGTCCAACAAGTATATCACATTGTTACTTAATTTAATCCACCATTAAGTCACTAACAAACTGATATAATTTTGTATTTAATGCCAGTAATCCTATATCATCCTTTCCTTTCTTTCCATCTTTCTTACTTTCAGTTTCTAGGTTTCTCTTTCCTCTCCTATCCCTCCCCAATAGCTTTTTATTATTTGTTCTTCCCCTGTCTTTAGCTCCCCTTCCCTGTTTTCTAATACTGAATACTTATTATTTACATTAACGTGAGACCTCTCTGTCTACAAACTATCACGCTCTTCATTTACCCTAGATTTTCCAGTATTTCTATATCAACTTCTTTGCTTATTTACCCATAATACTTTCTTCTTCACAAATATGTTCAGTAACATTTTAATTAATAGTCACAAGTCTCTACTATTTTCTTCTTCATTTCTCTTTCTTGTTCTAACAAAATGCTGTCAAACCTAGAAATGTGCACTCCATATTTTCTATACACTGGTTTACAATTCCTGATAGTATGACACTATCCCCCCACTGCCACATCATCTTATAGGTTCATAGGTTAATAGGTAGGTACTAGGCTATCTGCCCAAAGGCATTTATAAGCCTAGCCGGAATGTGTTGGCTTTCACCGCCCCCTTAGATTAGTTCCCTGTGCCTCTGTCCAGCAGAGCCATTGAAGTGATCCCCGGGGTAAACTTTCTGTTTCCCATCCACTCGTCAAGGTTTCTCTTGAAGAGTGTTAGCGAGGAGCTCTGCCTAATGTAGATTGGAATCTTGTTCCAGAGCATGGGAAGTCTCTGGGACAGGAATCTATCCCTCCAGCACATCCTAGTTATTGTTGTGGTGAGGTTTAGATCCCTGGAGCGTGTGGCTCAAGCAGATATGGTTTTCTTTATGTGGAGCATGTCCATCAATTCTGGGTTGGACATGGCCTTGTATGTCAGGCAGATATCACCTCTGAGTAGGCGGTATGCAACCGAGTACAGCTGGAGTTTCTTCAGTCGAGCTGCATAGGGCATCTGCTTGAGGCCAGTGATACTCTTGGTGAGGAACTTCTGTGGGTCTTTCCAGTTGTTGCAGGTGTCTTGCAAGGTACATCCGAAATGGGGCATTGTACTCTATGATGGGTCTGATGAGTGATGCGTAGAGGGGCCCAATGACCTCTTTCGATCTGGATGCAAACCCTTTTGTGATTAGATGGGCCACATAGAAGGATTTTATAATGACTTTGGCAATGTGATTATCAAAGGAGAGGTTACTATCTACTTAGGTCCCCAGATCCCTTATTACATCTTCTGTATTTAGGGGGCTACCACCTATGTGGTAATTTGTGGGTACTTTGTTTTTTTCCAAAACAGTCTTACATCAAATGTGCTTCCCCACAAAAAAACACACACTTTATATTGTCCTCACTATCTAACACAGCCATCCTCTTTTTTCCATTTAACATTGTTTGGTATATGCTGCATTTTCCTCCATTCACAATCAGTGTTCTGCATACTCCCCACCCTTCTGTCCAAACTTTCTTTTCATCATATACATTCTTAATATCACATACTTTACTACAAACTGAAAAAAAGTTTCTACAGCTGATGCTCTGAAGAACACATTTATTTTTTTCTTTTTAATTGCATGCTTAAATTCTGAAACAGAAAGTCTTTCCACACTGATGACTGATGCTTTTTGCCTCAGCTTCATTCATAATGTGCTATGTTGACAAATACGTTTAAAATGTCACTTCACAGAAGCCTTCATTACTTAAGTGAATTAATGCTTTTATGTATTTTAAATCAAAACACGCTGGCAAAATATTATCCCAAATGTCACACCTGTCAATGGCTTCATGTTTTTTTTTGTTTTGATTCTTCCCACTGGTCATGTTCTCTGGACATTCCGTTTTTCAGAGTTCCTTTAGAGTCCTGCACTTTCCTCTACACTACTTCTGCCTACCAATTCACAATTTCAGCATAAATATTTGTAGCTCTACTTTCAGTGTTTTTATCAGTTCTTCTCACTTTATCTTGCTGCAAGTGTATGACCTTAAAACTAGCTTCTCCATCAGCCAAACATACACCCAGATTTCTCCCATCAATCCCAACACTTGCTCCTTTTTCTCAGCTTCTTACCAGCATTTTCAGAACTTTTCTGCTCCTGTAGCACTTGTTCTATCATCATATTCTAATCAGCCTCAAGTCCATCCTTTGGCTCCTACTCCTGGATTAAATCCATTATGATTTGCGTTTCAAGTCCTTCATCATCACAAGTGGTCACAATTGCTTCTGCCATCTCTGTATTAGGCTCCACAGGCCTTGCAGGATTTTTCGCTCTGTGACTGCTATCCTCCAAGATGTCTGATGTCTGAGATTATAAGTAGCTCTGTTCCACCACCTAGTGGCCAAGGTGAAAGACAGTAGGGGAATTTCTCCAGTGCCTTGGTCAAATGTTCCTACTCAGTATGACTATCACTTTGATAATCTCCACAGAATAGACCAAAGGCCTAGTGGGACTAGCCCAGTCAACAACACATAACTTAATGAATACTAGTATGTCTTCAACTTTGCTCTGTGATGTCTTGGTTATAAACATCACATAAAGGAGGCTGAGGTGGTTGTTTCCAGGTAAACTACACATCAGTGTGACATCTGCAATTAAAGAGATAGCCTATAATTCTACAGGTACAGTTACAGATACAATCAATGGGTGGCACAGTGGTGAAATGGTTAGCATTGTCACCTCACAGCAAGAAGCTCTCCGGTTCAACTCTTTCCTCCTGGTGCTCTGATTTCCTCCCACATACCCCAAGACATGATGCAGGTTGATTTGACATTCTAAATTGGCTCTAGGTGTGAGTGTGTGTGTGTGTGTGTGTGTGTGTGTGTGTGTGTGTGTGTGTGTGTGTGTGTGTGTGTGTGTGTGTGCCTTCTGAGGAAAGTTGGGCACCAGGCTGGCAGCTTGACACCGTAAAACTCTACTGCCACTCGTTCTATGGACCAGTGATCCACTGTGGCGACCTGTAATGGCAGCAGCCAAAAGGAGAAGAAGAAGTTGTTACAGACACAATCAACAAGCAGATGATTATGAACAAGTAGGAGATCTCTGAAAACAGAAAGCAAATCAAGCATTCGTACTTCAAACATCAGCATCCTATGGAGATCATACACATTATGTGGGAGTCACATCTGTAAACATAGATACAAGACATGCATATTTCTCATTTGAATACATTTCATACATTCACACTTTCATTTTTAACCATGTAAGTGAAATGGGCCAAGGACTCTTAACTATAACCCAGGCATGTTAATAAAATTCACAAAGTCTCATACCAATTAATACATACTCAGGCTATATTACACACATAAATATTCCATATTCAGTTGTATACACTGGCTGCAGCCTAGGTTCACATTAAAACCAACTTTTTCTCCCAAATAAGTAGACCTGATTCTCAAAACTATTATCTGAAGAGGGAAAGACGTGTTCTAATCAGCTGAGATGAGCACAAACATTCAGCTACTGTTATCACAGCACTTCTACTTAACATCATAATGTAAAGCTAGCATTTAACGAGGTAAGAAGGAATAACAACTGCAAGAAGCTC
The DNA here is from genome assembly GCF_019279795.1 of Protopterus annectens. Taxonomy (NCBI): domain Eukaryota; kingdom Metazoa; phylum Chordata; order Ceratodontiformes; family Protopteridae; genus Protopterus; species Protopterus annectens. The sequence continues at coordinate 32,169,258 of NC_056730.1, read as the reverse complement.
TGGTACCATTACAGATGCATGCCAGCACCAAACACCTACGATTATCAGCTTAATATGAGATACAGAAGTGACTCTCTCTTTCCATGTCAGATTGGAGTGTCACAAATGAATCACCTGAACTACAATGCCCTGTGCAATTCTTACACTGCTTCTGTTTGCTTAATACCTGGTTTGGGAGGTATTGTTTGCCTAATAATACATCTGATTTTCAGATCTATTTATTTATTTATATTTGTTGACCGGGAGTATCCGACTGGACGTAGGTCCATTTTCAGCAGAGGCCCAGGGAGAAAAGCTCCACAGTTAAAATAAACAGACAGTAGTTACATTGGATTACATAACGATTAACAATTTACATAGCAATTACTTACAACATATTTACAGATGAAGAACATAGTACATCAGTAGACAACTAGAATCTTTATCTGTGATGTACATAACAAACATTAACAAATGTTAAAATAAGAAGTTCCTGCTGTATAAGTACTAGGCTTATGAGCATCTGAGATTTCTATAATCAAGGTAGTTAGTGGAGTGGAAAGAAAGGTAGTGGTTGGATGGGGTGGGTGATATTAGAGTGGGAGTTGCAAGGGCATAGCCAGCATGTTTTTAGGTGTGCTTTTAGTAAAGTTTTGAAGTGGGTGCATGATGGTACGGAGGTAATTGTGGGTGGGAGGGAGTTCCATAATTTGCCTATGGTGCAAGAGAATAGTGCTTCACCAGCAGAGTTATTGGCTTTAGTGATCTGCAAGTGATTTTTGTTGCTGGATCTTAGTGGTCTGGTGGTGCGATAGGGTTGGAGTAGATTCTGGAGGGATGGGACATTTAGTGGATGGTTTACTAGTTTGTGGGTGAGTGAGAGTTGATACCATTGAAGGAGGTGAGGGAGTTCAAGCCAGCCCAGTTCAGCAAGTGAGAGACAGTGGTGACTACGGTAGGATGCCCCTGTGGCGAATTTGGCAATTTTGTTGTAGCAGGTCTCTAGCTTGTTTAGATCGCATTGCCTTAGGTTGTTATATATTGGAGAGGCATAAAGTAGGGTGGAGATAAGGTGGGAATTTGCTATTGAAATCTTTGCTGCTTTGGTGAGAAGATGCTTATTTCTGTATAACGCTCCTAGTTTTTTGTGGACTTTTTTATGGTCATGGATATGTGAATGTCAAATTTTAGTTTATTGTCTATTTCCACTCCTAGCAATTTGGTGTGTTCAGTTGGGTATATAGTGGTGTTGTCCTTTGCTGTGATGTTAAAGTGAGAGTTGTTTTGAGTATGTTTGGTGGGTTGGAAGATGAGTAGTTTAGTTTTGTTTGGGTTGAGTATTAATTGGGCATCGGATAACCAAGTTTCAACAGAGGAAAAGGCTTCCTGTGTGACTTTTTGCAGTTTGGGTAGGGAGTGGGCTAAGCAGATGATGGTCGAGTCATCTGCGTATTTTATGAGTGTGCCATGTGTGGTGGCAGAGGCTAGATTATTTGTGAAAACAGAGAAGAGTAGGGGTCCAAGGATGGATCCTTGGGGAACCCCTATGGAGACAGGTAGTTGGGGAGATATGTCATTCTGCCATACAACGGATTGTTGGCAGTCAGACAGGTAACTCTGAAACCAGTTGGTGACTGATTGTGAGAAGGATAGGTTATTGAGGACAGAGATAAGTTGTTTGTGTGGGACAATGTCAAATGCTTTAGATAGGTCTAGGAAAGTAGCAGAGGAGAGAGAACCATTGTTGTTATGCTGAAGGATAGTGTTAATAAAGGAGAGTAAGGCAGTGGTGGTGCTATGGTTTGGTCGGAAACCATGCTGAGTATTGGAAAGGAGGTTGTTAGTAAGGAGGCAGTCTGAGACCTGAGAGTGTATGCATCTCTCTAGTATTTTGGAGAGTGGAGAGAGAATAGCTATGGGGTGGTAATTGGTTAGTTCTGTGGAGGGTCTGCCTTTGTGGAGGGGAATTATATGTGATACTTTCCACAGTGTGGGAACATAACTTTCTGACAGAGATCGGTTAATCAAGATGGATACTGGGTAGGCCAGAGCATCAGCTGCGATTTGTAGGTATTCACTTGGGAGGTTGTCTGCTGCTAATTTGGTGGGTTTAAGTTTAGTTAAGAGTTTTTTTATGTTGGAGGTAGGTACAGGATAAAAAGAGAAGGTAGTTGGGAGATTAATAGTTGAAGGTGTGGGTTGGAGGGGAGAGGGGTTGTGTTGTTTAGCTAGTGATAGTATGGTTTGTGTGAAGTGTGTGTTGAATGAGGTAGCAATATTTTCTGAGGAGTGAGGGATGTTAGGAGGAGGGGTACTGACTTTACCTGGGTGGAGGATGGAGTTTATGGAGGACCAGAATTGTTTGGAGCTGTGTTGGGAGGAGTCTAGGGCAGACTGGTGGTACTGGAATTTGTCCTGTTTTATTAGCTTTTTGACTCTATTGCGTAGTTCTAGGAATTTCTGTCTAGTTGAGGGGGTCTTGGTTTTGTGCCAGTGCTCCCAGGCTTTATCCCTGTTTTTCATTTCTGACTTAGTGGTTTTCTGTAGCCATGGGGAGGGTTGTGCTTTGATTCTGGAAAGTCTTATGGGGGCATGGTAATTAAGGATGCTCAGGAAGGTAGTATTAAAAAATTCAACTGCGTCATCAAAACTGAGGTACTTTAGAGGATGCCAGTTACATTCTTTGAGGGATGAGATGAATGTGAGTGGGTTAAAGTTTAGTTTTTTATGTATCTGACGGTAGACATCTATGTTAAGTGCTGCATGAATATTGTAGGAACCGAATGATGCAGTGAATTTGTGTGTGTCTGTTTTATAGTTTTTAATATAAAATACTGAATATTCATATACTTTCTTGTACCATATTCACTCTTTTTCTGAGAGTGTGGTATGTCAATGATTAGTTGCTATGTTTTGTACTTTAACTGGAAATAGCTGCAATAAGAGTGGGGTTACAATAAGACATTAACAGATTAATTTATTCATGTTTGTTTACTAGAGTAATTAACTGTCCCAATAACACAGACAATCTGAAATACTAAATGCGGTTCCAGAAGCAAATGTATCCGTTAGTCTGTTGCAAAGGTTCTCCAAGTGTCACCTTTTAGACTATCTCATGAGAAGCATTGCAAACCAACATACAGTCCTGCGAAAACTCAAAACAGAGTGCTGGGTGTGGGGTGATACACTGCCATTATATGCAAGAAGAACATTCTCCAACTTTTGCTGTTGTTATTACCTCTTCAATTTTTCATGGTACCAGTAGCATATTTAGCAAACTAATCTGGTAGGTCCTGACTTACGAATTGATTTCCTCAGTAATATAGTCTGGAAAGTGGTGATGTCTTCACTACTGTGGTTCACTATACTCCATAATCCCACACAGAAATATTATGTTGTACCTGCTTAATTGATTGTGGAATTTGTCATGTGGAAGCAAACAACTCGTGTGTTGGTATCTTAGCCAGGTTGTGGGCTGCCTACATAATAACTAAATTATGGTTGTGCATTTCTGCTTAAAGCACATCCTGCAAACTATATACCTTTTTCTTTCCCACAAATAGAACTGAAGAAGGACATTTCAATGCCAAGCCTCTTTTAGGAAATATTTCACTGCTGGCATACTTGACTGAATGCCTCTAACAAAAGACATTTGGTAAAAAAAAAAAAAACAAAACAAACAAAAAAAAAGCACTGACCTGCTTTCCAGGATTAGCTAACCTCCACATTTGTGAAAATGAACATTCCATTTGTCACCATTAATGATGCCAGGCTTGTGTCTTCTGAAGATAATGTGGCATCCTCCCAAAGTAAGTACCATGGCTTAAGGTAAAAAGGGTAACTTTCTACAAAGGCATGCAATTGATTGCAGGACCATTCTCATTTATGCTATCAGCGTTATTGTCAGTGCTGCCAGTTTGCACTACTCTTCATAGGCATGCATGACTGGTGTTACCAGGGGCATAAGAACTCATGAGCTGCATTACCATGCTCATTCTTGCAATAATGACAATACCATTCAAGCTGACAAGTATACCAGTAAATCAAACAAGATCTCAGTGGGTGCTGCCTCCTATAAAATGACTGCACTGCAGGTACTATGAATAAAGACACTGTGTATGTCCTTCAAATCTAACACCAACAAAGTTAAATGCATCAAAGCAAGAGGCAGTATGGTGAGTATGGACGAATGACCACTGGGTTGTCCAAAAGTAGCCCAAGTTGTTAAAGTGACAAAAGCATGCACAGATGATCCAGGCAGAGAAAGCTGAACAGGAGTACTTTCTCCTAACATTGTGCTGACCCGAATATGTCACAACAGCATAACTAATCTGGTGAAATTGCTGTGGTTACCAATAAGACGCCAACACTCTAGTGATAAAACAGGTCCTCAAGTCGGTTCTTTGTGACTACTGTCAACAAAACGGACTTCTGCAATAGTTAAATGAAATTCCACAGACTTTGAGGAATACTTACATTTCACATATAAAAAGAACGGTGTGCAGTATTCCTTTTTTTTGTGAAAATACCTAGGAAATGCTGCAGAAAACAACTACCCTGGAGAGTTATCAGAGTGATTGCCTATTTCTCCACTAACACATTTTAATGGACTTTTTTTGCCTGATGATGATTGAGAAATTAAACCACTTGCACAGGGAGCCATCAGCAATTTTGTGATCCACGTCTAACAACAAATACCTCTCTCACATTTACCATTTTAACCTCCCAGTGACATAAGATTCAACATGAAAAAATAATACAAATAAAAAAGCATAAAACAAATGTTCATTCCTGTTACAAGAATCAAAATTGCCCAGAATAATGAAATCCTTCAGTATAAAAATAACTACACTGACCTGACTACAGAAAAGGTCTCTAAAGGAGGGGGCTGCACTCCTATTTAACTTTATTTGGCCATGGACACCTGATAAGCTGATGTGTCATTTAACAACAAAGGAAGGTCTCCAGAGAGAACTGCATGGAATCCTGTAATTGTTGTGCCAAGTGGTGAGTTTTCTACAAGCGGAGGACTGACTGATATAAGTCTTGAAAAACAATTGCAGTCTGTAAGAAATCTAACTCTAAAAAGTCATCTGACAATTATCAGGTGTTATTTAAATGGACCTTTAAATCCAGTGCTGTTCATCACTGAAGCCCTGTGATGTCTCTTGGTGAAATAACATTTAGAAAATCTATTACATCCATGGAACAATTGTCTGAAACACATGAAGTCTACATTAATCAACCAGATAAATGGAGACACTGTCAACCTTATCATTACTGATTTAGGCTGTTAAGAATCTCGGTATCAGTCTTGTACATTTCCATACCCACTTTCCTTAAACAGCAGACCTATATTAGTACTAATCCAAAAACAGTTCTGCTTTATGCACAGATACAAACTGACACAAAAGTTGTACAAGTACTACTTGGGTATGAAGTACTACAACTGCGTTTTCCTGCTTAGCCATCTATTTAATATTCATAGATAACTGACTGTAAGATAATGATAAATCACTTACTGTTCACACAAATTGATATCATTAAGGCAGACAAAGTCAGAAGAGATGGGATCGTAGTTTGACATTAGGGAACATTTAAAATTGAAAGAAAAACAAAGTATCTAAAATGTAGTTATCAGTCACTACTAAATAATAAAAAAGTAGAGAAAGCAAAGAAAATGACTATTGTATTTAATTATTAAAAATCTAAAATGCAAATTTGAAAATATGAACCTCCCCCCCTCTATCTCTCTCTCTCTCTCTATATATATATATATATATATATATACACACACACACACACACACACACACGCACGCACACACACACACGCACACACACACACACACACACACACACACACACACACACACACACACACACACACACACACACACACACACACACACACACACTAATGATAATGACTGTTGATTTTATTTTAACTGGATTGGTACTAATATTAAGAAATACAAAAGTCTATAAATAATAAATGATAGAATTGTGTGCATTTTACTTATTTGTTTCCAAGGAAGGAGAGCTGATTTAAAGAATCTTTTCCGCCATGACCCCAAATGAAAAAAAATAGTCATAGGGGAACAGAAAGAAATCTAGTTAAGTACACAGTACATATACTGCTCATTTGTGAAATGTGGACCACCACAGACAGATGTCACAAAGAACCACAAAGCAGCATTTCAGTGAAGAGAATTTGCAGTTTGTTTGTTTCTTATGCAACCTCTTGTTGTGGTGTTATAAGAATTGAAAATGAGTAGCATATGGAAGGATTTAGTAGTCAAACTGGGCAGAATCCCAGAGTGAACAGTGGTTAGCCATTTTGAGAAAAACTCACTATAATTACTGATGGAAAGGGTTAAGTGCAGGGTACCATACAGAAAGGCAGACTTACAATAAGACATTTTAGGTAATTCAGGGATGGATGGATGAAGAGATGGCTGGACAAAGGAAATAAAAATGAGTCACTTGACAAGTGACTTAATAAACCACTGGACTTATTTACACAGAGAAAGCTGTCCAATATGGCAACACTAATACGTTTGGTGACTGGTAAAGGCTATAGGAGGGTTGGATAACAAGATAAGAATTGTAACTCCCAACAACAGTTTCTATCCCAGGAGAAACTGAAATGGGGGATGAAATCAGGCGAGGACTACTTCTTGGTAGACAGAATTAGTACTACCCATATATAGTAAATCAGAGCTTGCACCATCTCTGGGAAGGCAGACATACCCAAATCACAGAAGTACACATTAGTGGTCAACACTAAAGAGTGCTGTTCACTAGTCCAGCTAGGTTATGTCTGGTATCCAGCATATATACATACTGCATGTGGTAATAGTCCAGCTAGGTTATGTCTGGTATCCAGCATATATACATACAGCATGTAATAATAGTCCAGCTAGGTTATGTCTGGTATCCAGCATATATACATACTGCATGTAGTAATAGCCCAGCTAGGTCATGTCTGGTATCCAGCATATATACATACTGCATGTAGTAATAGTCCACCTAGGTTATGTCTGGTATCCAGCATATATACATACTGCATGTAGTAATAGTCCAGCTAGGTCATGTCTGGTATCCAGCATATATACATACTGCATGTAGTAATAGTCCAGCTGGGTCATGTCTGGTATCCAGCATATATACATACTGCATGTAGTAATAGTCCAGCTAGGCCATGTCTGGTATCCAGCATATATACATACTGCATGAAGTAATAGTCCAGCTAGGTTATGTCTGGTATCCAGCATATATAGCATGTTAGTTGCACCCGTATGGTCTCTGATGCTTCATGTGTTGCTACTAACCTGGAGGTGTGGGTGTCCTTGATGAATATGGACACTCCCCCTCCCTTTGTGGTTCGGCCCAGGTTTTGGGCTGAAAAGCATGATACAAGGTATAGCCTGGTAGCGCTGGGGTGCTCTCAGGAGCCTTGAACCAGGTTTCAGTCACTGCACAGACGTCGATGTTCTCCATGCTGAGGAGTGCATCAAGTGCCTGCATCTTGAGATTTAGACTTCTGGCGTCGAGCAACATTACCCTTAGTTTTTTTCCATTTTTGTTTTCTAAGGAGGTGGGTTTGTCTTTTGAGCCTTGCCTAAAAAAGGCACTATGGGGGTGGCAAGAGCCTTAGCCAATATCCGGAAGCCCAGTGGTGACAGGTGTAAGCCATCCCTTGCGAAGCAGCGTGGCTTGTCCAACATGTCATCCCAGGCAGACAGACATTGGATCCCCTTAGAATGACACCAGTACATACTGCATGTAGTAATAGCCCAGCTACATTATGTCTGGTATCCAGTATATATACATACTGCATGTAGTAATAGTCCAGCTAGGTTATGTCTGGTATCCAGCATATATACATACTGCATGTAGTAATATTCCAGCTAGGTTATGTCTGGTATCCCACATTTATACATACTGCATGTAGTAATAGTCCAGCTAGGTTATGTCTGGTATCCAGCATATATACATACTGCATGTGGTAATAGTCCAGCTGGGTTATGTCTGGTATCCAGCATATATACATATAGCATGTAGTAATAGTCCAGCTAGGTTATGTCTGGTATCCAGCATATATACATACAGCATGTAGTAATAGTCCAGCTAGGTCATGTCTGGTATCCAGCATATATACATACTGCATGTAGTAACAGTCCAGCTAGGTTTTGTCTGGGATCCAGCATATTTACATACTGCATGTAGTAATAGTCCAGCTAGGTTATGTCTGGTATCCAGCATATATACATACTGCATGTAGTAATAGTCCAGCTAGGTTATGTCTGGTATCCAGCATATATACATACTGCAGGTAGTAATAGTCCAGCTAGGTCATGTCTGGTATCCAGCATATATACATACTGCATGTAGTAATAGTCCAGCTAGGATATGTCTGGTATCCAGCATATATACATACAGCATGTAGTAATAGTCTAGCTAGGTTATGTCTGGTATCCAGCATATATACATACTGCATGTAGTAATAGCCCAGCTACATTATGTCTGGTATCCAGTATATATACATACTGCATGTAGTAATAGTCCAGCTAGGTCATGTCTGGTATCCAGCATATATACATACAGCATGTAGTAATAATCCAGCAAGGTCATGTCTGGTATCCAGCATATATACATACTGCATGCAGTAATAGTCCAGCTAGGTCATGTCTGGTATCCAGCATATATACATACAGCATGTAGTAACAGTCCAGCTAGGTCATGTCTGGTATCCAGCATATATACACACTGCATGTAGTAATAGTCCAGCTAGGTTATGTCTGGTATCCAGCATATATACATACAGCATGTAGTAATAGTCCAGCTAGGCTATGTCTGGTATCCAGCATATATACATACTTTATGTAGTAATAGTCCAGCTAGGTCGTGTCTGGTATCCAGCATATACACATACTGCATGTAGTAATAGTCCAGCTAGGTCATGTCTGGTATCCAGCATATATACATACTGCATGTAGTAATAGTCCAGCTAGGCCATGTCTGGTATCCAGCATATATACATACTGCATGTAGTAATAGTCCAGCTAGGTTATGTCTGGTATCCAGCATATATACATACTGCATGTAGTAATAGTCCAGCTAGGTTATGTCTGGTATCCAGCATATATACATACTGCATGTAGTAATAGCCCAGCTACATTATGTCTGGTATCCAGTATATATACATACTGAATGTAGTAATAGTCCAGCTAGGTCATGTCTGGTATCCAGCATATATACATACAGCATGTAGTAATAGTCCAGCTAGGTCATGTCTGGTATCCAGCATATATATATATATATATATATATATATATATATATACTGCATGTAGTAATAGTCCAGCTAGGTCATGTCTGGTATCCAGCATATATACATACAGCATATAGTAATAGTCCAGCTAGGTTATGTCTGGTATCCAGCATATATACACACTGCATGTAGTAATAGTCCAGCTAGGTTATGTCTGGTATCCAGCATATATACATACAACATGTAGTAATAGTCCAGCTAGGTTATGTCTGGTATCCAGCATATATACATACTGCATGTAGTAATAGTCCAGCTAGGTTATGTCTGGTATCCAGCATATATACATACTGCATGTAGTAATAGTCCAGCTAGGTCATGTCTGGTATCCAGCATATATACATACTGCATGTAGTAATAGTCCAGCTAGGTTATGTCTGGTATCCAGCATATATACATACTGCATGTAGTAATAGTCCAGCTAGGCCATGTCTGGTATCCAGCATATATACATACTGCATGTAGTAATAGTCCAGCTAGGTTTTGTCTGGTATCCAGCATGTATACATACTGCATGTAGTAATAGTCCAGCTAGGTTAGGTCTGGTATCCAGCATGTATACAAACTGCATGTAGTAATAGTCTAGCTAGGTTATGTCTGGTATCCAGCATATACACATACTGCATGTAGTAATAGTCCAGCTAGGTTATGTCTGGTATCCAGCATATACACATACTGCATGTAGTAATAGTCCAGCTAGGTTATGTCTGGTATCCAGCATATATACATACTGCATGTGGTAATAGTCCAGCTAGATTATGTCTGGTATCCAGTATATATACATACTGCATGTAGTAATAGTCCAGCTAGGTCATGTCTGGTATCCAGCATATATACATACTTCATGTAGTAATATTCCAGCTAGGTTATGTCTGGTATCCAGCATATATACATACTGCATGTAGTAATAGTCCAGCTAGGTTATGTCTGGTATCCAGCATATATACATACTGCATGTGGTAATAGTCCAGCTAGGTTATGTCTGGTATCCAGCATATATACATACAGCATGTAGTAATAGTCCAGCTAGGTTACGTCTGCTATCCAGCATATATACATACAGCATGTAGTAATAGTCCAGCTAGGTCATGTCTGGTACCCAGCATATATACATACTGCATGTAGTAATAGTCCAGCTAGGTTATGTCTGGGATCCAGCATATATACATACTGCATGTAGTAATAGTCCAGCTAGGTTATGTCTGGTATCCAGCATATATACATACTGCATGTAGTAATAGTCCAGCTAGGTTATGTCTGGTATCCAGCATATATACATACTGCATGTAGTAATAGTCCAGCTAGGCCATGTCTGGTATCCAGCATATATACATACTGCATGTAGTAATAGTCCAGCTAGGTTATGTCTGGTATCCAGCATATATACATACTGCATGTAGTAATAGTCCAGCTAGGTTATGTCTGGTATCCAGCATATATACATACTGCATGTAGTAATAGCCCAGCTACATTATGTCTGGTATCCAGTATATATACATACTGAATGTAGTAATAGTCCAGCTAGGTCATGTCTGGTATCCAGCATATATACATACATCATGTAGTAATAGTCCAGCTAGGTCATGTCTGGTATCCAGCATATATATATATATATATATATATATATATATATATACTGCATGTAGTAATAGTCCAGCTAGGTCATGTCTGGTATCCAGCATATATACATACAGCATATAGTAATAGTCCAGCTAGGTTATGTCTGGTATCCAGCATATATACACACTGCATGTAGTAATAGTCCAGCTAGGTTATGTCTGGTATCCAGCATATATACATACAACATGTAGTAATAGTCCAGCTAGGTTATGTCTGGTATCCAGCATATATACATACTGCATGTAGTAATAGTCCAGCTAGGTTATGTCTGGTATCCAGCATATATACATACTGCATGTAGTAATAGTCCAGCTAGGTCATGTCTGGTATCCAGCATATATACATACTGCATGTAGTAATAGTCCAGCTAGGTTATGTCTGGTATCCAGCATATATACATACTGCATGTAGTAATAGTCCAGCTAGGCCATGTCTGGTATCCAGCATATATACATACTGCATGTAGTAATAGTCCAGCTAGGTTTTGTCTGGTATCCAGCATGTATACATACTGCATGTAGTAATAGTCCAGCTAGGTTAGGTCTGGTATCCAGCATGTATACAAACTGCATGTAGTAATAGTCTAGCTAGGTTATGTCTGGTATCCAGCATATACACATACTGCATGTAGTAATAGTCCAGCTAGGTTATGTCTGGTATCCAGCATATACACATACTGCATGTAGTAATAGTCCAGCTAGGTTATGTCTGGTATCCAGCATATATACATACTGCATGTGGTAATAGTCCAGCTAGATTATGTCTGGTATCCAGTATATATACATACTGCATGTAGTAATAGTCCAGCTAGGTCATGTCTGGTATCCAGCATATATACATACTTCATGTAGTAATATTCCAGCTAGGTTATGTCTGGTATCCAGCATATATACATACTGCATGTAGTAATAGTCCAGCTAGGTTATGTCTGGTATCCAGCATATATACATACTGCATGTGGTAATAGTCCAGCTAGGTTATGTCTGGTATCCAGCATATATACATACAGCATGTAGTAATAGTCCAGCTAGGTTACGTCTGATATCCAGCATATATACATACAGCATGTAGTAATAGTCCAGCTAGGTCATGTCTGGTACCCAGCATATATACATACTGCATGTAGTAATAGTCCAGCTAGGTTATGTCTGGGATCCAGCATATATACATACTGCATGTAGTAATAGTCCAGCTAGGTTATGTCTGGTATCCAGCATATATACATACTGCATGTAGTAATAGTCCAGCTAGGTTATGTCTGGTATCCAGCATATATACATACTGCATGTAGTAATAGTCCAGGTAGGTCATGTCTGGTATCCAGCATATATACATACTGCATGTAGTAATAGTCCAGTTAGGTCATGTCTGGTATCCAGCATATATACATACAGCATGTAGTAATAGTCCAGCTAGGTCATGTCTGGTATCCAGCATATATACATACTGCATGTAGTAATAGTCCAGCTAGGTTATGTCTGGTATCCAGCATATATACATACAGCATGTAGTAATAGTCTAGCTAGGTTATGTCTGGCATCCAGCATATATACATACTTGCATGTAGTAATAGCCCAGCTACGTTATGTCTGGTATCCAGCATATATACATACTGCATGTAGTAATAGCCCAGCTAGGTCATGTCTGGTATCCAGCATATATACATACAGCATGTAGTAATAGTCCAGCTAGGTCATGTCTGGTATCCAACATATATACATACTGCATGTAGTAATAGTCCAGCTAGGTCATGTCTGGTATCCAGCATATATACATACAGCATGTAGTAATAGTCCAGCTAGGTTATGTCTGGTATCCAGCATATATACATACAGCCTGTAATAATAGTCCAGCTAGGTTATGTCTGGTATCCAGCATATATACATACCACATGTAGTAATAGTCCAGCTAGGTTATGTCTGGTATCCAGCATATATACATACTGCATGTATTAATAGTCCAGCTAGGTCATGTCTGGTATCCAGCATATATACATACTGCATGTAGTAATAGTCCTGCTGGGCCATGTCTGGTATCCAGCATATATACATACTGCATGAAGTAATAGTCCAGCTAGGTTATGTCTGGTATCCAGCATATATACATACTGCATGTAGTAATAGTCCAGCTAGGTTATGTCTGGTATCCAGCATATATACATACTGCATGTAGTAATAGTCCAGCTAGGTTATGTCTGGTATCCAGCATATATACATGCTGCATGTAGTAATAGTCCAGTTAGGTTATGTCTGGTATCCAGCATGTATACATACTGCATGTAGTAATACTCCAGCTAGGTTATGTCTGGTATCCAGCATGTATACAAACTGCATGTAGAAATAGTCTAGCTAGGTTATGTCTGGTATCCAGCATATACACATACTGCATGTAGTAATAGTCCAGCTAGGTAATGTCTGGTATCCAGCATATATACATACTGCATGTGGTAATAGTCCAGCTAGATTATGTCTGGTATCCAGTATATATACATACTGCATGTAGTAATAGTCCAGCTAGGTTATGTCTGGTATCCAGCATATATACATACTGCATGTAGTAATAGTCCAGCTAGGTTATGTCTGGTATCCAGCATATATACATGCATGTAGTAATAATCCAGCTAGGTTATGTCTGGTATCCAGCATATATACATACTGCATGTAGTAATAGTCCAGCTAGGTCATGTCTGGTATCCAGCATATATACCTGCATGTAGTAATACTCCAGCTAGGTTATGTCTGGTATCCAGCATATATACATACTTCATGTAGTAATAGTCCAGCTAGGTTATGTCTGGTATTCAGCATATATACATACTGCATGTAGTAATAGTCCAGCTAGGTTATGTCTGGTATCCAGCATATATACATACAGCATGTAGTAATAGTCCAGCTAGGTTATGTCTTTTATCCAGCATATATACATGCTGCATGTAGTAATAGTCCAGCTAGGTTAAGTCTTGTATCCAGCATATATACATACTGCATGTAGTAATAGTCCAGCTAGGTTATGTCTGGTATCCAACATATATACATACTGCATGTAGTAATAGTCCAGCTAGGTTATATCTGGTATCCAGCATATATACATACTGCATGTAGTAATAGTCCAGCTAAGTTACGTCTGGTATCAAACATATATACATACTGCATGTAGTAATAGTCCAGCTAGGTCATGTCTGGTATCCAGCATATATACATACTGCATGTAGTAATAGTCCAGCTAGGTCATGTCTGGTATCCAGCATATATACATACTGCATGTAGTAATAGTCCAGCTAGGTCATGTCTGGTATCCAGCATATATACATACAGCATATACTAATAGTCCAGCTAGGTTATGTCTGGTATCCAGCGCATATATACATACTGCATGTAATAATAGTCCAGCAAGGTTATTTCTGGTATCCAGCATGTATACATACTGCATGTAGTAATAATCCAGCTAGGTCATGTCTGGAATCCAGCATATATACATACTGCATGTAGTAATAGTCCAGCTAGGTCATGTCTGGTATCCAGGATATATATACATACTGCATGTAGTAATAGTCCAGCTAGGTCGTGTCTGGTATCCAGCATACATACATGCATGTAGTAATAGTCCAGCTAGGTTATGTCTGGTATCCAGCATATATACATACAGCATGTAGTAATAGTCCAGCTAGGTTATGCCTGGTATCCAGCATGTATACATACTGCATGTAGTAATAGTCCAGCTAGGTTATGTCTGGTATCCAGCATATATACATACTGCATGCAGTAATAGTCCAGCTAGGTTATGTCTGGTATCCAGCATATATACATACTGCATGTAGTAATAGTCCAGCTAGGTCATGTCTGGTATCCAGCATATATACATACAGCATGTAGTAATAGTCCAGCTAGGTTATGTCTGGTATCCAGCATATATACATACTGCATGTAGTAATAGTCCAGCTAGGTTATGTCTGGTATCCAGCATATATACATACTGCATGTAGTAATAGTCCAGCTAGGTTATGTCTGGTATCCAGCATATATACATACTGCATGTAGTAATAGTCCAACTAGGTTATGTCTGGTATCCAGCATGTATACATACTGCATGTAGTAATAGTCCAGCTAGGTTATGTCTGGTATCCAGAATGTATACATACTGCATGTAGTAATAGTCCAGCTAGGTTATGTCTGGTATCCAGCATATATACATACTGCATGTGGTAATAGTCCAGCTAGGTTATGTCTGGTATCCAGCATACATACATACAGCATGTAGTAATAGTCCAGCTAGGTTACGTCTGGTATCCAGCATATATACATACAGCATGTAGTAATAGTCCAGCTAGGTCATGTCTGGTATCCAGCATATATACATACTGCATGTAGTAATAGTCCAGCTAGGTTATGTCTGGGATCCAGCATATATACATACTGCATGTAGTAATAGTCCAGCTAGGTTATGTCTAGTATCCAGCATATATACATACTGCATGTAGTAATAGTCCAGCTAGGTTATGTCTGGTATCCAGCATATATACATACTGCATGTAGTAATAGTCCAGGTAGGTCATGTCTGGTATCCAGCATATATACATACTGCATGTAGTAATAGTCCAGTTAGGTCATGTCTGGTATCCAGCATATATACATACAGCATGTAGTAATAGTCCAGCTAGGTTATGTCTGGTATCCAGCATATATACATACTGCATGTAGTAATACTCCAGCTAGGTTATGTCTGGTATCCAGCATATATACATACAGCATGTAGTAATAGTCTAGCTAGGTTATGTCTGGTATCCAGCATATATACATACTGCATGTAGTAATAGCCCAGCTACGTTATGTCTGGTATCCAGCATATATACATACTGCATGTAGTAATAGCCCAGCTAGGTCATGTCTGGTATCCAGCATATATACATACAGCATGTAGTAATAGTCCAGCTAGGTCATGTCTGGTATCCAGCATATATACATACTGCATGTAGTAATAGTCCAGCTAGGTCATGTCTGGTATCCAGCATATATACATACTGCATGTTGTAATAGTCCAGCTGGGTCATGTCTGGCATCCAGCATATATACATACTGCATGTAGCAATAGTCCAGCTGGGCCATGTCTGGTATCCAGCATATATACATACTGCATGAAGTAATAGTCCAGCTAGGTTATGTCTGGTATCCAGCATATATACATACTGCATGTAGTAATAGTCCAGCTAGGTTATGTCTGGTATCCAGCATGTATACATACTGCATGTAGTAATAGTCCAGCTAGGTTATGTCTGGTATCCAGCATATATACATGCTGCATGTAGTAATAGTCCAGCTAGGTAATGTCTGGTATCCAGCATATATACATACTGCATGTAGTAATAGTCCAGCTAGGTCATGTCTGGTATCCAGCATATATACATACAGCATGTAGTAATAGTCCAGCTAGGTTATGTCTGGTATCCAGCATATATACATACTGCATGTAGTAATAGTCCAGCTAGGTTATGTCTGGTATCCAGCATATATACATACTGCATGTAGTAATATTCCAGCTAGGTTATGTCTGGTATCCAACATATATACATACTGCATGTAGTAATAGTCCAACTAGGTTATGTCTGGTATCCAGAATGTATACATACTGCATGTAGTAATAGTCCAGCTAGGTTATGTCTGGTATCCAGCATATACACATAATGCATGTAGTAATAGTCCAACTAGGTTATGTCTGGTATCCAGAATGTATACATACTGCATGTAGTAATAGTCCAGCTAGGTTATGTCTGGTATCCAGCATATATACATACTGCATGTGGTAATAGTCCAGCTAGATTATATCTGGTATCCAGTATATATACATACTGCATGTAGTAATAGTCCAGCTAGGTTATGTCTGGTATCCAGCATATATACATACTGCATGTAGTAATAGTCCAGCTAGGTTATGTCTGGTATCCAGCATATAAACATAAAGCATGTAGTAATAGTCCAGCTAGGTCATGTCTGGCATCCAGCATATATACATACTGCATGTAGTAATAGTCCAGCTAGGTTATGTCTGGTATCCAGCGCATATATACATACTGCATGTAGTAATAGTCCAGCTAGGTTATGTCTGGTATCCAGCATGTATACATACTGCATGTAGTAATAGTCCAGCTAGGTCATGTCTGGTATCCAGCATATATACATACTGCATGTAGTAATAGTCCAACTAGGTTATGTCTGGTATCCAGCATGTATACATACTGCATGTAGTAATAGTCCAGCTAGGTTATGTCTGGTATCCAGAATGTATACATACTGCATGTAGTAATAGTCCAGCTAGGTTATGTCTGGTATCCAGCATATACACATACTGCATGTAGTAGTAGTCCAGCTAGGTTATCTCTGGTATCCAGCATATATACATACTGCATGTGGTAATAGTCCAGCTGGATTATTTCTGGTATCCAGTATATATACATACTGCATGTAGTAATAGTCCAGCTAGGTCATGTCTGGTATCCAGCATATATACATAAAGCATGTAGTAATAGTCCAGCTAGGTCATATCTGGTATCCAGCATATATACATACTGCATGTAGTAATAGTCCAGCTAGGTCATGTCTGGTATCCAGCATATATACATACTGCATGTAGTAATAGTTCAGCTAGGTCATGTCTGGTATCCAGCATATATACATACTGCATGTAGTAATAATCCATCTAGGTTACGTCTGGTATCCAGCATATATACATACTGCATGTAGTAATAGTCCAGCTAGGTTATGCCTGGTAACCAGCATGTATACATACTGCATGTAGTAATAGTCCAGCTAGCTCATGTCTGGTATCCAGCATATATACATACTGCATGCGGTAATAGTCCAGCTAGGTTATATCTGGTATCCAGAATGTATACATACTGCATGTAGTAATAGTCCAGCTAGGTTATGTCTGGTATCCAGCATATACACATACTGCATGTAGTAGTAGTCCAGCTAGGTTATGTCTGGTATCCAGCATATATACATACTGCATGTGGTAATAGTCCAGCTAGATTATGTCTGGTATCCAGTATATATACATACTGCATGTAGTAATAGTCCAGCTAGGTTATGTCTGGTATCAAGCATATATACATACTGCATGTAGTAATAGTCCAGCTAGGTTATGTCTGGTATCCGACATATATACATACTGCATGTAGTAATAGTCCAGCTAGGTTATGTCTGGCATCCAGCATATATACATACTGCATGTAGTAATAGTTCAGCTAGGTCATGTCTGGTATCCAGCATATATACATACTGCATGTAGTAATAGTCCAGCTAGGTTATGTCTGGTATCCAGCATATATACATACAGCATGTAGTAATAGTTCAGCTAGGTTATGTCTGGTATCCAGCATGTATACATACTGCATGTAGTAATAGTCCAGCTAGGTTATGTCTGGTATCCAGCATATATACATAATGCATGTAGTAATTGTCCAGCTAGGTTATTTCTGGTATCCAGCATATATACATACAGCATGTAGTAATAGTCCAGCTAGGTTATGTCTGGTATCCAGCATATATACATACAGCATGTAGTAATAGTCCAGCTAGGTCATGTCTGGTATCCAGTATATATACATACTGCATGTAGTAATAGTCCAGCTAGGTCATGTCTGGTATCCAGCATATATACATACTGCATGTAGCAATAGTCCAGCTAGGTCATGTCTGGTATCCAGCATATATACATACTGCATGTAGTAACAGTCCAGCTAGGTTATGTCTGGTATCCAGCATATATACATACTGCATGTAGTAATAGCCAGCTAGGTTATGTCTGGTATCCAGCATATATACATACTGCATGTAGTAATAGTCCAGCTAGGTCATGTCTGGTATCCAGCATATATACATACTGCATGTGGTAATAGTCCAGCTAGGTCATGTCTGGTATCCAGCATATATACATACAGCATGTGGTAATAGTCCAGCTAGGTTATGTCTTGTATCCAGCATATATATATATATACTGCATGTAGTAATAGTCTAGCTAGGTTATGTCTGGTATCCAGCATATATATATATATATATATATATATATATATATATATATATATATATATATATACTGCATGTAGTAATAGTCCAGCTAGGTTATGTCTGGGATCCAGCATATATACATACTGCATGTAGTAATAGTCCAGCTAGGTCATGTCTGGTATCCAGCATATATACATACTGCATGTAGTAATAGTCCAGCTAGGTCATGTCTGGTATCCAGCATATATACATACTGCATGTAGTAATAGTCCAGCTAGGTCATGTCTGGTATCCAGCATATATACATACAGCATGTAGTAATAGTCCAGCTAGGTTATGTCTGGTATCCAGCATATATACATACTGCATGTAGTAATAGTCCAGCTAGGTTATGTCTGGTATCCAGCATATATACATACAGCATGTAGTAATAGTCCAGCTAGGTTATGTGTGTTATCCAGTCTATATACATACTGCATGTAGTAATAGTCCAGCTAGGTTATGTCTGGTATCCAGCATATATACATACAGCATGTAGTAATAGTCCAGCTAGGTTATGTCTGGTATCCAGCATATATACATACTGCATGTAGTAATAGTCCAGCTAGGTCATGTCTGGTATCCAGCATACATACATACTGCATGTAGTAATAGTCCAGCTAGGTTATGTCTGGTATCCAGCATATATACATACTGCATGTAGTAATAGTTCAGCTAGGTCATGTCTGGTATCCAGCATATATACATACTGCATGTAGTAATAGTCCAGCTAGGTCATGTCTGGTATCCAGCATATATACATACTGCATGTAGTAATAGTCCAGCTAGGTTATGTATGGTATCCAGCATATATACATACTGCATGTAGTAATAGTTCAGCTAGGTCATGTCTGGTATCCAGCATATATACATACTGCATGTAGTAATAGTCCAGCTAGGTCATGTCTGGTATCCAACATATATACATACAGCATGTAGTAATAGTCCAGCTAGGTTATGTCTGGTATCCAGAATATATACATACTGCATGTACTTATAGTCCAGCTAGGCCATGTCTGGTATCCAGCATATTTACATACTGCATGTAGTAATAGTCCAGCTACGTTATGTCTGGTATCCAGCATATATACATACTGCATGCGGTAATAGTCCAGCTAGGTTATGTCTTGTATCCAGCATATATATATATATATATATATATATATATATATATATATACTGCATGTAGTAATAGTCTAGCTAGGTTATGTCTGGGATCCAGCATATATATATATATATATATATATATATATATATATATATATATATATATATATATATATATATATATATATATATATATACTGCACGTAGTAATAGTCCAGCTAGGTTATGTCTGGGATCCAGCATATATACATACTGCATGTAGTAATAGTCCAGCTAGGTCATGTCTGGTATCCAGCATATATACATACTGCATGTAGTAATAGTCCAGCTAGGTCATGTCTGGTATCCAGCATATATACATACTGCATGTAGTAATAGTCCAGCTAGGTCATGTCTGGTATCCAGCATATATACATACAGCATGTAGTAATAGTCCAGCTAGGTTATGTCTGGTATCCAGCATATATACATACTGCATGTAGTAATAGTCCAGCTAGGTTATGTCTGGTATCCAGCATATATACGTACAGCATGTAGTAATAGTCCAGCTAGGTTATGTCTGTTATCCAGTCTATATACATACTGCATGTAGTAATAGTCCAGCTAGGTCATGTCTGGTATCCAGCATATATACATACAGCATGTAGTAATAGTCCAGCTAGGTCATGTCTGGTATCCAGCATATATACATACTGCATGTAGTAATAGTCCAGCTAGGTTATGTCTGGTATCCAGCATATATACATACAGCATGTAGTAATAGTCCAGCTAGGTTATGTCTGGTATCCAGCATATATACATACTGCATGTAGTAATAGTCCAGCTAGGTCATGTCTGGTATCCAGCATATATACATACTGCATGTAGTAATAGTCCAGCTAGGTTATGTCTGGTATCCAGCATATATACATACTGCATGTAGTAATAGTTCAGCTAGGTCATGGCTGGTATCCAGCATATATACATACTGCATGTAGTAATAGTCCAGCTAGGTCATGTCTGGTATCCAGCATATATACATACTGCATGTAGTAATTGTCCAGCTAGGTTATGTCTGGTATCCAGAATATATACATACTGCATGTACTTATAGTCCAGTTAGGCCATGTCTGGTATCCAGCATATATACATACTGCATGCGGTAATAGTCCAGCTAGGTTATGTCTGGTATCCAGGATATATACATACTGCATGTAGTAATAGTCCAGCTAGGTTATGTCTGGTATCCAGCATATATACATACTGCATGTAGTAATAGTCCAGCTAGGTCATGTCTGGTATCCAGCATATATACGTACTGCATGTAGTAATAGTCCAGCTAGGTTATGTCTGGTATCCAGCATATATACATACTGCATGTAGTAATAGTCCAGCTAGGTCATGTCTGGTATCCAGCATATATACATACTGCATGTAGTATTAGTCCAGCTAGGTCATGTCTGGTATCCAGCATATATACATACTGCATGTGATAATAGTCCAGCTAGGTCATGTCTGGTATGCAGCATATATACATAGTGCATGTAGTAATAGTCCAGCTAGGTCATGTCTGGTATCCAGCATATATACATACTGCATGTAGTAATAGTCCAGCTAGGTTATGTCTGGTATCCAGCATGTATACATACAGCATGTAGTAATAGTCCAGCTAGGTTATGTCTGGTATCCAGCATGTATACATACTGCATGTAGTAATAGTCCAGCTAGGTTATGTCTGGTATCCAGCATATATACATACAGCATGTAATAATAGTCCAGCTAGGTCATGTCTGGTATCCAGCATATATACATACTGCATGTAGTAGTAGTCCAGCTAGGTCATGTCTGGTATCCAGGGTATATACATACTGCATGTAGTAAAAGTCCAGCTAGGTTATGTCTGGTATCCAGCATGTATACATACTGCATGTAGTAATAGTCCAGCTAGGTATTTCTGGTATCCAGCATATATACGTACTGCATGTAGTAATAGTCCAGCTAGGTCATGTCTGGTATCCAGTGTATATACATACTGCATGTAGTAAAAGTCCAGCTAGGTTATGTCTGGTATCCAGCATGTATACATACTGCATGTAGTAATAGTCCAGCTAGGTATTTCTGGTATCCAGCATGTATACATACTGCATGTGGTAAAAGTATTTTATGAGTTTGTTAATGTTTTACATAATCAGTCATCAGTACAGATGTTAAAACGTTTATACCAGACAAATGCTAAAGTCTAAAATGGTCATACAGTAATGATGGGGACATGCAGAAGAACAGTAATTTGCACACATTTCTTGTAATACATAGCTTTTGTTTTCCAGAATCCTGTTATTGTTCGTGAAAGCAGATTATGTTGGAGAGGTAAAAGTGCACATCACTACTTTAGTACAGGAGGCAGTAAAGTACAGTTCTGTCTAAACTTACCACAATTGTAGATGTTTGAGTAGATCAATGTTGCATCACTAAATCTTGGGTTTTCCTGCTATGGAGAGGCCCAAGGCCAGTCTGAATACCAGTCTTTTTACAATCTCCCAGCTAGCAGATGAATGGATCTCAATGTATAAAGGGGCATCGGCAGGTCCCATCTTTAGTTCCTGATTTCCATGTAGTCTGATGCACCACAATGTGTTCCTTTACACCGTCAGTTGCCTTGAGGTCCCAGAGTTCCAGATGCTTTACTTATGTAAGCTGTCAGGGACCTTTTTTCTTCTTTCACTGTGAATCGTACTTATTCATATTCAGGAGAATTAATAGTAGCCCTTTTTGTGGGAACCAGATTCCCCACAAAGATTTTCATTCTCATTACCTTTTCTTATTTAGTCCCTCAGCATGATGTTGTTGTCAGTTTTGTGTTACATTTAATTCAGAAACAGTTAAGTATTTGGCCGAGTGCCTTCACTTACATATTGAATCTAGTAAGAAATCCAATATGGCAGGTCCTTCGAACGCTTCAGCATCTGCTGGTTCCCATGTCACCTTTCCCAAAAATTGTAAGGATAAGTGTCTGAATGACAAGGGCACTGCGGACATTGAGAAAGTTTCTTTCTCCAGGCCCTTGACTAGACATGAGGTCAGCCACACAAGTAAGGCTTCTTTGCAGCCCCCTTGTCTGACTCTTACTAGGCTGGAGTCCTTTGGCGTGACCCCTCCAGTGGCCTTCATGGCTCATACACCTACTTCACAGTCCACCACCAGACTGATGTTGACTGGGTCTGAAGCCACTGAGCAGACCATGGCTTTCGATATCTGACTGCTAGTGACCGAGGGTGAGGGCAGTATACCCTTGGTTATTGTTAAGTACAGTTGGAAGACAAATCCATTACTTGCATTTACAAACAGTAAGGCTCAGACATGACAGTTTTGTGAGGTGTGACTGAAATGCAAACTTCAAAGGAGTAGGCTAATTAGGCTAAAATCTGCTAAAAGTTACATTTCAGACCTATTAGCCTGCTTGTTTAAGTATAACTTGATAAATAACAGAATTTTAATGAAAATTATAAACATCAAGAAGAATACAGATGTCTGTACCCAGATGGGCATGGGGCCCCATCAAGGGTTTTTAGAATTGAATTCCGACTTCTAAAATGTAGCCCCCTCCTCCCATAACTATAGCTCACAACCTCACACATTACATGTTTCTTGAGAAATACTGTATCTGTACTGAAAAACAACCCAAAATGACAATCTAAAGAAAAAATAACCAGGCATTCCTAAAAAAGGCCTTTAAATGCACAGCATATAACCATCAACTATGATACTGTGCCGAGGGTGTTTTAATTTAAATTTGGGTACATCTTACTATGCAAAATAATTACACTGTTTTAAAAACTGCACAACATGGCATTATGCCTCACAGCACTCTTATATATTTGACTTTAGAGGTCCCTGTGAATTGATGGTGACCTAAAAATATGACTTAACATTATCTTTACCAATACACATATCTCTCTTTAAGCACCAATCTGTAAATTGATTAATATAAGTTTCATATGTTAAAATTAATAGATAAATACCTGTTCTGTTGCTAGTGCAGTATTCTGTTAGTGAACAGATTAAACAAATTACCTTTCTTATCTTTTGGGTTGTTGATCTCTGGTATAAAATATGTATTGTAAATATGTGAAATTCCGAAAGACTTAAAATGCTTTACAAACACTCACCAAAATAAGACATTCAGACTAGAGATCGGTGCATGTTTTAACAGTTAACTGTTAAAACAGAGCCCTGTGAAACATCACTTGTGGCATTTTTCTGACTATAGGAATAACCTTCTACCTTTAAATTTTGAGTTCTATCAGTGAGTCACTTAGTTATCCAAAGGACTAAATATGGGCTTATTTTGAGTTGGGTGAGTTTATTAATAATTCCAACACTAGAAACGATGCTGAAGGCCTAGACAAGGTGTGGACAAGCAGTGAGAATAACATGAATGTCATCCAAGTTTTTGGTGAACCTTTCAAAGACACTGACTAGACAGAGCAGACACAATCTGCCTTTTATGAATCCAAACTGACTGGGGTAAAGACACTGATGGCCTCCTATGTTGGTGTTAGCTGTGCAGTTATATTTTCAATAAGCACTGCTAGTGAGATAGTCGGTGCAGAATTATCAGGGCCAGGTGTAGGGCTGCTCGTCTACAATAGTTGTTTTTCATGCAGCTGGGAAATAACCTGTAGACACACATGCTGAGCACATTTACAAAGGGATTGGCTAAATGGTGTTTTATCACTTATCAACAGACATCTGGGGGATACTATAGGTCCCAAACAGCTACTTTTATTGGTTTTGAAAAATGAAATGCAGACAGGATCTAATCCAGAATGAGGGTTTGGGGGAAAAGAGTACAACGGTGGGAAGGATAGGTAAAGAGAAATTAGAATACAGACACACTGCACACTAAAAAGCCAATTTTTTTAATGCATAACTCTCAAATAAATGTCTACAAGAACAAACGGTTTGCATACCTCTCAAGTGTCCAGATTTTTGCCTCATATTTTTGTTCCGTTCCTCACAAAACTTTTTTTTGGCAACTCACTGAAGATTGAAACCACTAAATAGTGGAATATATTTAAATTTAAGACTTCATATCTTTTAGAAAATACATGCTAACACAAATCAAGTCATTTTAGCAACTTTCCAAGTTTATAAGAGCTGTATTTAAAATATGTCCTTATTTTTGGGCCTTTGTCCCCCCACTGTTTTAGGATTTGTCCAAATTTCTTGCACTAAGAGGTTGAGAGGTATGGCTTGACGTGATATGTTTCATAGCTTCTGGGTTTGCAAAGTGTCTGGGTTCTTACTTGTTAGCTGATACTTTTGTAGTTTTAGACTGTACTGCTAGTAACTGTGGATTACGGAAATGAAATTAGAACTACATTTGTAAGTACAGACATTGATGGTAGTTTGGGGTCAGTGTAGGACGATTCATTTTCATATAAGCTCTGTACAGTATTGTGTTTTATTTCTAACTTTAGAAATGTAATTAAAGAAGGCCTTGTAAATATATTTTGTAATGGTAACTTTGTTTTGAATGTAACCCAGGCTGAGCCTGCAATTGGTCATGCTGAGATCAGTGCTTTACTCAGGAAGCCAAAATTTAAATAAATAAAAAATATAATAATAATAATAATAATAATAACAATAAAATTCCACATCTTGATGGTCCAGTTCAGAGTTTTGCTTGCCTGACTTAAATCCATTCGATGCTAGATAAGCACAGACTTATTATAAATAGAAACTTTTTTATTTTTTTGTACATTTGTTTATATGAGAATTCAGGCACATGGGTTTACGTTTGAACTTGCCTTTGTATTTATAATGGAAAGGAACATTCATTTTGATACAACTATCAAGAAAGGAGTAAGTATCAGTCAAGTATTTACTAGCATCATATCCAGGCTTACTTAGGGAAGTGTTACCAGTGGGTAACCGCAGTGCTGAACCCTGGTATAGCGTAGTTACAGCTGCCACACTACCTCACAAATATGACTGTCTTTGAGGGGAAGGAAGGCCTCAGGTTCTGTTATTTTGCTGTATATGCTGTGCCATCACAAATGCTTCCTTGATGCTGTCCAAAGTGGAATTTGCTATGTCCGAATGCCCATAAGCTGAAAGTTACCTAAAAAAGATACTGCAAGGCAGCAAACGTTTTAGCCTACATGTGAAAGCTATAGGGTGTATCTAGAAAAACAGACAGGACTGTTGACAGTGCCATCCCAAGCATTCGGATACTGGATCACACATGAGGGACACTGATTTGCTACCTAATTATTAAATCCAGTTTTTTCACTTTTTATTTTAGGCATTACTCTCAGGAAAGGTAGGATATTGCATAACACTAGGGTATTAACCTTAATCAGATACACGAGAGTGCAGTTGTACTTCTCTACATCTCCCTTAGGTGGAACACCTGAGATCATTCATGCACACCTGGACAAACAATTTGCATACTTAGAGTGGTGAAGGGGTCTAAGGACTCTAGTAACATTCCTAATTCTATCACCTGACAGGCACTTTATTGTTTATTTCTCCTTGTCTGGCCCAATAAGTGAAACACCTGTGTGTCTGGCAAAGGTATTTACAAGGATAAACTACAGACCTAGAGAACATTAGGGGTGCAGTACAGGTAATTCACATCAGTAGGTACAGGCGTGGGGAAGACAGTTACAAAACCATTTATAGATGGCTGAAGTTTGCTAAGAGGGTACCTGGAGGGCCTGTGCAAAGACTTTTTTTGCTCCACAAAACAACATCCAGACCATAAAATGCTGTGTAATCCAAACTTAATTATAAAAAATCTGTGATAACTGTATCAGTCAAATAAACACACAGGCATGACTGTTGCAGGTAACCAAACAATAGAAACTGGTTTTGGTACTAAAGTACCTTCCCTTCTGCTCAAAAACATAAACCAGTTTTGGCATTAACATACCTTCCTCAGTAAAACCTTGCTGTCTTTGTCAAAGATTTTTTTTTTTACTACGTCAGGCAGCATATGCAGGTGTGGTGTTTTGGTGCTGTTTAATGACATTAGGTGGTATGGGAGATCAGCCTTCAATTTAAATAAATAATTGCACTTCTAACAGGTGGAATCAGCATGTGACAGGAGTGCATCGTCAGCACACTTGAGGCAGTTGTCCCATGCCTGAAAACACGTAGTAATAACAGTCTGGTAATCTTCTTCTTCTTTCGGCTGCTCCCGTTAGGGGTCGCCACAGCAGATCAACTGTTTCCATTTCTTCCTGTCTTCTGCATCTTGCTCTGTCAGACCAACCACCTGCATGTCCTCTCTCACCACACCATAAACCTTATCTTAGGCCTCCCTCTTTTCCTGTTACCTGGCAGCTTCATCCTTAGCATCTTTCTCCCAATATACTCTGCATCCCTCCTCAGCACATGTGCAAACCAATGTAATCTTGCCTCTCTGGCTTTGTCTCCAAACCTTTCAACCTAGGCTGACCCTCTAATATACTTTTTCCTAATCCTGTCCATCCTCGTCACACCCAGTGCAAATCTTAACATCTTCAACTCTGCCACGTCAAGCTCTGACTCCTGCCTTTTTGTCAATGCCACTGTCTCCAACCCATATAACATAGCTGGTCTCAATACCCTCTTGTAGACCTTCCCTTTCACTCTTACTGGTACTCGTCTGTCACAAATCACTCCTGACACTCTTCTCCACCCATTCCATCCTGCCTGTACTCTCTTCTTCACCTCTCTTCCACACTCACCATTACTCTGAACTGTTGATCCCAAGTACTTAAACTCATCCATCTTCGCCACCTCTACTCCCTGCATCCTCACCATACCTCTATCCTCCCTCTCATTCACACACATATATTATGTCTTAGTCCTGCTGACCTTCATTCCTCTTCTCTCTAGAGCATATCTCCCACCTCTCCAGGGTCTCCTCCACCTGTTCCCTACTCTCACTACTGATCACAATGTCATCTGCAAACATCATAGTCCACGGGGACTCCTGTCTGATCTCGTCTGTCAACCTGTCCATCACCATTACAAATAAGAAAGGGCTCAGAGCTGATCCTTGATGTAAACCCACCTCCACCTTAAACGCATCTGTCACTCCCACCGCAGACCTCACCGCTGTCACACTACCCTCGTACATATCCTGTACCACCCTTACATACTTATCTGACACTCCCCACTTCCTCATACAATACCACAACTCCTCTCTAGGCACCCTGTCATATGCTTTCTCTAAATCCACAAAGACACGATGCAACTCCTTCTGACCTTCTCTGTACTTCTTCATCAACACTCTCAGAGCAAACAACGCATCTGTAGTGCTCTTTCTTTGCATGAAACCATACTGCTGATCACTAATCATCACCTCCCTTCTTAACCTAGCTTCCACTACTCTTTCCCATAACTTCATGCTGTGACTGATCAGTTTAATCCCTCTGTAGTTACTGCAGCTCTGCACATCACCCTTATTCTTAAAAATTGGTACCAAAACACTTTTTCTCCATTCCTCAGGCATCTTCTCACTTTCCAAGATTTCATTAAACAATCTAGTTAAAAACTCCACTGCCATTTCACCTAAACACCTCCATGCTTCCACAGGTATGTCATCTGGGCCAACAGCCTTTCTGTTCTTCATCCTCTTCATAGCTATCCTTACTTCCTCCTTGCTAATCCACAGCACTTCATGATTCACTATACGCACATCATCCAACCTTCTCTCCCTCTCATTCTCTTCATTCATCAACCCCTCAAAGTACTCCTTCCATCTGCTCAACACACTCTCCTCACTTGTGAGTACGTTTCCCTCATTATCCTTTATCACCCTTACCTGCTGCACATCTTTCTGAGCTCGGTCCCTCTGTCTAGCCAATCGGTACAGGTCCTTTTCTCCCTCCTTAGTGTCCAACCTTTCATACAACTCTCCATATGCCTTATCCTTAGCCTTCGCCACCTCTCTCTTTGCCATGCACCTCATCTCCTTATACTCTTGTCTACTTTCTTCATCTCTTTGACAATCCCACTTCCACTTCTACCTCGCCAACGTCTTGCAGAGGCTAAAAGCAAGCTTGGTCTCCATAATGTGGAAAGTACTACTTAAAAGTTAACTAAAGGGTTACATGGAAGCAACACATGAGGTTATTTAGATAAAAGAAAATACTGGAGGCTAAGGGAGGCTAGCTATGTTAACTAGTACGGAGCCTAAATGAGGACAGCTCAAGTTCCGCTAAGTGCTATTCAAAGGGATGATATGTGAGGTAGCAGATAAGGTAATTTAGGTGGAATTAAAAACTGGTGGCCTAGCAAGGTTATCTATGTTGACCAGTACTGAAACTAAAGAAAGGTGGCAATGTTACCTTACCTAGTATGAGCATGTAATAAGAAAAGGTTATTCTTACAACAAAGAACTGCAATGAAAAGGCTGCTGCTGGAGCAATATACTCCAGGAAAGATTTTAAGTGAGATAGTGTAAAACACGATATAGGCAACGCTGACAAAAGTAAATTCCAAACCAGTGTTTCTGATCAAGCATAAGACATAATACAAAACAGATGACCAACATGGAGCGTTTCATAATAAAAAGAAGTGATTTACCTAACTCTCATCTTCTGAAGCAAAACAACTAATGGCCAAACACAGTGCACAACTTAAAGCAGATAGTCATTACAGGTAGACTAAAAAACAGAAAAGGTGATCCCCAAATGGGCAATTACCATACAAACATGTTAGATCAATTAGTACTTACTCTTGAATACCAGTTTAACATAAAGTATGAATAAACAGGAGTCAACCTTACCTTACAGGTTCATAGATTCATAGACCTTGCTGCAGAATGTAAAGGGAAGACTTTTGATAATGGTAAGTAATACGATGTTACACTTAAGAGAGATGAAAGAAATCCAATAGACAAATGAAAAAAGTGGGAAGATTTAGTAGAGATGGCGATTTCCTGCACTGTGCTTTGGAGTACTGCGCAAAGTGCAGCTTACTGAAAAAAAGACAGTATCAGACAGCACAAGAGTCTGGAATTTAAAGAGTAACAGCTCCTGCTGAAACGCCAACCAATGAGGGGTAGGTGCTGGGAAACCTCCTACACTCCACAAGGACTAGAAAACAATTTCGTCAGCCTCTCACAACAGGCAATCAGGGACACCAAATCCCATGCTGCCCAAGATGAGCAGGTCCATATGTGTACCATGAATGTAGGTTACTTCCCAGTTCATCTTTCAGGGATACTGTAAAAAATAATCACTTTCACTAAGAAAGAAACCAACCAATCCAATTAGGGGCAGCCAGTAGAAAACTGCTATTTCTCCATAATGACAGGAAACAACACCTTCTTCCTTTCCTCTGTCAAAACAACAACCAGGAAAATCACATCCCATACTGCGAGTTGAAAAGCTAAAAAAGAAACAAAACCACAAACTGCATTTCGAACATATTCATAACTATGTAATTACTGAAATTTGGTTTAAATAGGTTCGTAGGTTCATAGCTAGGTACTAGGCTATAGGCCCAAGGGCCTATGTAAGCCTAGCCAGCAAGGTTCCATAGCTTACTCCACCCAAGAAAGTTATTTTCCTGTGCCACTATCCAGCAGAGACACAGAAGTGATCCCCGGGGTGTATTTCCTATTTCCCATCCACTCATCAAGATTTTTCTTGAAGAGTGCTAATGAAGAACTTTGCTTGACATAGATGAATAGCTTGTTCCGGAGTATAGGAAGTCTCTGGGACAGGAATCTATCCCTCCAGCGTGTCCTGTTTATTGTGGTGACAATGTTTAAGTCCCTAGAGCTTGTAGCTTGGAGGGATTTGGATTTCTTTAGGTGTAGCATGTCCAACAGCTCTGGGTTTGACATAGCTTTATATGTTAGGCAGAGATCACCTCGGAGTAAGCGATATGCTATGGAGTAAAGCTGGAGTTTTTTGAGGTGATCAGTGTAGGGCATTTGTTTGAGGCCAGTAATCCTCTTTGTGAGGTACTTCTGTGGCCTTTCCAGCTGTTGCAGATGTCTTGTGAGGTACATTCCAAAAGGGGCGTTGTACTCTATAATGGGTCTAATGAGTGACGAGTACAGGGGAATAATGACCTCTTTTTTCCTGGATGAGAACCCTTTTATGATAAGGTGTGCCATGTAGAAGGACTTCCTGACTACTGTGGTGATGTGACTATAAAAGGAGAAACTACTCTCCACCTGGGTCCCAAGGTCTCTTATCACGCATCCGGTGTTAAGTAGATTGCTGCCTATGTGGTAGTTCAAGGGTACACAGTTTTTACCAAAGGGAATGACACTGCACTTTTTGGCATTGAGCTTGAGGCCATGGCTCTGACAACAGGCATCTGTCTCAGTGAGACCCTTCTGTAGGATGTCCACATCATTTGGGGACTTGACTATGGCTCCTAGTTTGCAGTCATCTGTGAACTTCGTTAGCCAGAGGCCTTCTGTGTTAGCCTGTACTTCAGAGAAGTAGATACCAAACACGAAAGGTCCCAGGACGGAACCCTGTGGTACTCCACTTGTCACTGCTTTGAGGTCAGATTTGGAGTATGCAACTTTTACAGTGTGGGTTCTGTCAGTGAGCCAGTTGGCAACCAATCTTGTGATGTAGGAATTTATACCTAGTTTAGTGACTTTAGCTATAATTCCAGAATGGGGGATGGTGTTGAAAGTCTTGGTGAGGTCAAGATAGGCTGTGTGAACCACCTTACCCTCATCCATGTTTAGAAAGCACTGCCCCCATGCTTGGGTTTTGCACCTACCATGCCTTCATGCCTGATGGCAACTGTGCTAACGTTTCCACATTTTTTAGGGACCATATCACCTCTAGACACATTCCCAGAGACCCACAAAAGAAGGTCATTGAGCTCTGAAGCACACTTAATTGGACCAGCTATCACTTTACAGCATGTTGCAGTGGGTACTCTTCATTTGATCGAACTTTTAAAAGTTCGAAGCGCATATGGCCGAGACCATATGATCGAACTTTTAAAAGTTCGAACGGTCTGAATAGAGATCCCCGTATAGTGCGGAATGGGAAGATTTCCCTTTTCCGCAATGTAGTGTGATCTCGGAGTTGGTATAGTTAAGTAGCAGGGGGTATGGGGGTGGAGGGGGGTTTGCCCCCTGCTACAAATGTTTAGTTTTTTTTTTTTTCTTCCTTTTTTACATGTTCAAACTTTTAAATGTTCGATGTTATGGTCTCAGCCATATGACCTTCGAACATTTAAATGTTCGATCTACTGAAGTAGATCCGTTGCAGGACACCTTCTATGTCTCCAGAAAATCGTGTAAGTTTCCTAAATGTATTGATAAATTCCCTAAAAACAAGAAGTTCATTACTCAGAAGACATTAACTACCCCTCAATAAACTAGAGTACCTCTGCCTCCAATGTAGAATATGCCCAAAAGTTCTCAAATTTAATAAAAATACTGCCTGGACCAGATTGTTAACAAACTCAGTACAAGACACAATATTCTTGAGTTGATCCTTATGAATATAGCTTTGTTATGTACTATTCCTGTGGTATCTCTTTTCCCAGTTAAATTAGATCATAAATTAGTTACCTTCACCTTCCAAATCTCTTAAACCAAACATACTAATTGCATCCCATTCTATGATGAAGTTTCACAATTTATTTATAGCGGCATCACCCCAGACTTTGCTGTAGCACAAAGGAATTCTATGCCCACTTAGATAAATGTATAGAATTAGTACAACCAACTGGTTCTAAATGTAATAGGAAATCTAAAAACAAACCACCCTGGTGGTCCACCAACATAAATAAATGTACAATAAAAGGCAAAAAAACTGATTAAAATACACAGCCAATGAAAAGGCTCAGATAACATCAGAAAACTGACTAACAACTTGAAAAATACTACCAGGTTTACTAAAGCAGCCCAAGAACTTATGTTAGCATTTGAAGCTAAGGACAATTATAAATCCTTTTTTTAGCTGCACTAAGAAATTAGGAAATAACACCCAGCAGTGCTCTGAACTTATTCCTAATGGCATATCTACTCTAATCCAGAAGACACTGCCAATATACTAGCAAGCAAATTCATAGCAGATTTTACTCGAGACAACAATCCAAAACCCACTTACTCCTGATGCTCTTAAATGACTCACCATCACTAAAGAACATGTACTGAATGTCCTATCCAATACTAAAAATACTTCCACCATGGAACCTGAAAATCTACCAGGCTGTACAATAAACAGTACTAAACAAGTTCTTGTAAAGCCACTCTTTAAACCATTTAACCTAAGATTAGCCACTGTTTTTTTTTCCTGATATTTGGTGCACAGCAGCAGTGCTGGCACTCCAAAAGGGTGGTCCAACCACTAACTCCAAGAATTACAAACCTATCAGTCTGATAAATCTTATCTGCAAAGCCAAAGAACATTTTATAAATGACCTTATAAACTATGATATTAAAAATCTCATCAGGCAAGACCCACTGTGGTTTGGTTCTGTTAAGGGAAGATCTTGCCTAATGAATCTAGTTAACTTCTTTGAAAAGGAAGTACAAGCTGTTGACAATGGTCATGTGGTCCAAACAGCATAACTTGACCTGGTCAAGGCATTTGACACCCCCCCCCATGCTAACATAGTTAGTAATCTTAATCCATTACAAACAGATCCCAATATAGTAAGACGAATAGTAAATTGGCAGAACCCATATAGTGTGGGTGGCAAATGCCTTATTGAAAAGTATGAACGTGACTAGTAGTGTCCTGCAGGACTCAGTAATGGGACCGCTTTTGTTCAGCATTTAATTTTCTGATCTCCAGGCCATGAACCAAGATCTTTGTCAAGCAAGTCTGCAAATTGAGAGTCATTTTCAAGTCTGCCTCTGACTTCCAAGCCCTTCCGCAACAGTTATACTTGTAAATATCTTATGTACTAAACATGGGCTCATATTAAATGCTAATAAGTGCAATATTGTCACATTCGGTAAACAACCCTCTCCCCAGCATACAACATAGTCAATACCCCACTCCAAAATGAAAATGTTGTTAAAGACCGTTGAACTTGGGTTGATAACTCTTTTTCCTTTGATCATCCCTTAATGGCAATAGTCATAAAGTCCTTCTTCAAGCAGCTAATTGCCAATTTCCCCCATTTTCTACACGGGGTGGTGGTGGTGTTGTGTCAACTGTCGCCATCTCTCTATATTCAATGTTACTCTCCTACATTCTTTGACAATTATGCCCGACTGCCACAGGTCTTCTCTCACATAATCCATCCATCTCTTTGCTAGACGCCCTAATTTCCTCTTGCCTTTTTCCTGTCTGTCCCAAATCATTTTCACCAGACTGTCTTCTGCTTTTCTGCAAATGTGCCCTAACCGCTGTAATCTGTTCTCTATGACCTTTTTTGCAATCGGAGCTACTGTGGCTTCTACTCTTATGTCCTCATTGCTTCATCTGTCCCACAGTGTGACATCCCACCACCCATCTCAAGCACTTCATCTCCATCACTTCCAGCTTTGTCAACTGCTCTGCCTTTACTGCCCAGGTTTCAGTAGTACTGGTCATACCACTGTCTTGTATACCTTACTTTTCAGCTTCTTTGGCATTCTTCCGTCACATACTAAACCTGACACTCTGTGCCAGTTGGCTGGAGTAACTCTGATTCTAGCTTTCACCTCATTATTCAGACTTCCCTTCTCCTCAACCATCCCTCCAAGAAACTTGAAGCTGTTAACCTGTTCAACTATTTCCCTTCTATATCATTTCTAAGCAACTTCTGATTTCCCACATTTGCTGCAGTTATGACTATCTTATCTGTACTATGTGCCCTCAGTTTTGCATTACATTCTCTTATCCTTTGCTGAAGTTCTTGCTCAGAGTCTGTCTGTAATACAACATCATCTGCATATAACAACTTTGTTGATTTATCCCATTTGCTAATGTAGTCCATCACCAATATGAGCAGTAGTGGCCTCAGACCTGAGCCACGACTCACAACCACTCTCAATGGAAAGCCCTCAGTGAGACTGAACACTATTCACTCTTGTGTCACTGAGCCCTTGTACATAGTTTGCATAATGTTTCTGGGACTATTAACTACCACAGGACTGTCCAAACAGCTTTCTTGGGACCTTGTCATATGCTTTCTCCAAGTCTAGGAATGCCCAGTTAGACTCCTTTCTCATTTATAGCTTCTTCTCAAGTATCTGTCCACTGCAAACATTGGGTCAGTTGTGCTGCATCCTGATCTGCATCTGAACGGGTCATCTCTCATCTTATCTTCTACTGCTTAGTGTATTTATTAATCATCCCTCTCCAGACCTTTCATGCAATATGTGACAGGTGGTTGATACCTCTGTACTGTCAAGAGCTGTGGATGTCCCCCTTATTGCTGTACACTGGCACTATTATGCTTATTATCCAGTCATCTGGGATTCTCTTTTTTTTCTCCATACTGTTATGATTACCCTCAGGAGCCATGTCTCTCCTATCTCACCCAACATTTTTGTCATATTTGCTGTGACTCATCTGAGCCTGCTGCTTTCCCTGACTTCATTTTCCTTAGTGCTGTTCTTACTTCGTCTAGGGTGGGCTCCTCTTCTTCTCTCATCATAGGCTGAGTATGGCATAGTACAGCTTCTGCGGGGTTTTCTTCATTCAGAAGCTGCTGGAAATACTCCTTTCATCTGCCTTTGATGTCCTGTGAACTGGTGAGCAGGCTGTCTCTGGCATCCCTTATGAATGGTCCCAGATTATCTTCTTTATCTTTCTGTATTCGCCTTGCCACCTGATATACTTTGGTTGTGCCATCTACTGAGTCTGTTTCCAGAAGTAGACAGAGTGCCTTTGATGCCTCGTTTTTTGCTATTGCAATGTCTCTCTTACCCTCTTTGTTAGCCAACCAGTATTCCTTCCTATCTCCAACGTTTTCCTGCATTCCTTCTTTCATTTGATGACATCCTGGACTTCTGCATTCCAAAACCAGCTTTCCTTATGTACCTTGTTTCCATACCAGGCATGGCTAATTATCTGGTCTGTAGTCCTCACTGCAGTCCACACTGTTTTGAGGCACTGCTATTCTTCTTCAACTCCACTTATTCTCTCTTCTTCTTGAGATTTTAGAGCCCTGAGTAATGCCTTCAACTGTTGTGCTTTCTTTTCAGTCAGTTTCCATGTCTTTGGCCTGGTCTTTGTTGACCTTGGAGCCTTATCTAACCACTGCTTGGAGGAGATTGTGGCAACAAGTGGTTTATGCTGTAGGTGACTGTTTCACTTGGAATGACTTTGCAATCACTGACTCTACTAAACCAGTGCCCTTTCCCTACTAGGAGGAAGTCCACCTGAGTTGCGTGTTGGCCAATCTTGTATGTGATCTTGTGGCTGTCACTCTTTCTGAACCCTGTGTTGGTTACTATCACGCCATTTGGCAGACAGAAATCTAGAATGGCCTCTGCGTCTTTATTCCTGTTGCCCCACCCGCGTGGACCCAGGCAGTGCTCATATCCCATTCTGACTGTTCTGAAAAGTGCATTCAGATCACCCATTATCAACACCAATTCATATTTTTCTGCTTTATCTAACAGGTCTAAATGAACCCTTTTCTTCACTATCACAACCCTGCTATGGGGCATAGGCTGAGATTATGAATACCGCCCTGTCATTAAGTTGAAATCTGACTGCCACAAGTCTCTCACTAATTCTAATGACATCCCATCACTGCCTTCTGAATTCTCCGCCTCAACACAATTTCCACACCATTACCTTGCCAATATATAATATTATAATTACATTATATTGCCTGTCCTCCTCCTGAGTTGTAAAATCTGGATCCCATACCAACTGACTTTGCTGAACTGCCCTTCCATCTCATATCTTGGATACATAGGATGTCCAAGTTCCTCCTTAATATCATCATGTTATCCACTTCCAAGCTGAGCCCTGACAGTGAACCTACTTTAAAGAGGTCATTGCCACCTTAAATTCAGCACTGATTAGGCTAATCACTGAATACAATGCCCTCTTTGGGATGTACCTCACTAGACACATCAGACAGACAGAATGACCTCAGAGGTTCCTAAATAAGATGATCACTGGCTTAAAAACTCTTAAGTTATGAGCAAAGACTGGAATCACCCTCTCTTTATACATTATCTTATAGACTTCTGTGGGGAAATCTATGCCTTGAGTTATATGGCACTAAGGACCCAGTGGTGCTGGATCTCTTAAATCTTGACAAATTAAACAGTGCCACAAGTACCAGAACCAAGGTTCTAAATCTTCAACAGCTAATAAAACACTTTGGTGAGTTAGGTTTATTACATAGTGCCTTCCCCACCTCTGGAATAGGTTCCCACATCAAAAAAGATGGGAACTGGATGACCAGATGGGCATTCACAAATTCACCTCTGGCTCAGCTGCTCTAGCCCTCCATGAAAAAGGAGGTGCAACATAATGATGGGTATTTACAATGTGTAAATGGTAATCAGACTCAATGGCTTTATGTTTCC
The DNA here is from genome assembly GCF_019279795.1 of Protopterus annectens. NCBI lineage: Eukaryota > Metazoa > Chordata > Ceratodontiformes > Protopteridae > Protopterus > Protopterus annectens. The sequence continues at coordinate 32,131,723 of NC_056730.1, read as the reverse complement.
TATGATTCCAGGGAGACACAAACAAGAGGAAATAGAGGGTATTTATTCAGGAAATTTGATTACAGAGTAGATACCACAACAAACATGACAGTACCATATTAACCTATAGATCGATTCAAAACTCTGCATCACACGGGAAAAAAAACTTTAGTAGAACAAGCAGCCCTAGGAAAAAGCTTCTGAGAGGTCACCATATTACCACAAACTTTCTAAACTATGTCAGGAAGCCCAGAAAAGACACGGCTAATAAACTTAAACCTGAAGATTTTGGAATCTTAGTCATGGAATGGTAGACACAGTCCATCCCACCTGAAAAACTAAAAGCTTCATGAACAACAAGCAAAAAATGAGGGGATCACAGGTGTCTGTGCCATAAGGGATCCTGCAGAAACAGCCTTGACATTGTTATGCTTTGATACTACATGATTGCATTATTTATTTATTTTGTATGAGAATCTTTGAGATCACTAAAAACAAGAGTAGGAAGCAGCGTCTACAAATGTAGTCTCAATTTAGGGTCAGATAATGAATTACACTGTAGTGGTATTTTTTTTCTGCCATCTCAACGAATAAAATCAGTTGGGGACTACTTTAAGATGAGATTTAAGATCCTGAAATATCCACAGCATAGGACAACAGTTCTGATTCCTGATCTCAGATTGTAAGCAAATGAAGGCTGCAGTTCTTCTTTGCCTGTGCAGGTACTACACCACCCCTCACTGTCCTGTCTTGGAAAATTCCTATGTGTAGGGTTTCCTTAATGGACTGTCAGCCATAAATAAGTACTCTCCTACCCATAATACTGATACCACAAGGCAAATCCTTGAAGGTCATAGGATCTCTCAACTGCCCAACTAACAAGGTACCCCGATCTGTATATGGGGAGATCCACTTAGAGAATAATCTTTTCAAGGAAACATACTGCAAAATTATACTAAGGCCCAGAAATGACAACATTACCACCATCAGGATAACAAGTGCATGGCTTTTCTGATTTTTAACCCAAATGATGAATTGTTGTGGACTGTCCATAAATGTACTTCGTACCAGATCATCCAGAGTTAAAGGTCAATGATTGACTCTGTAGTCATGATACGGGACCTGAGGCCACTTGCTCTGAACACTCAGGTCAGGAGAGATGGTCAGATGTAAAAGGATTATTAGTTGGTGCTGAGTTGTGTCATATCAGGGAGGCAGATGGACACATCCTCACATCTAAACATATACTAAGGATATTCCTGGGAATGCTTAACTGATAAAATGCTTCTCCCATACATATGGAGGGGCTTGGGGACATGGCATTTAAATGGACACTATTAAAGACCACCATAATTGAGTGCCTCAAAAGAGCTCTCACCAAAAGGTATGTGGTATGTTCATGGCACTAGGCATACAATGCCAGTAGTGAGGGATGTTATCAAGTTAAAGAAAGATGCCCTCTGTGTGGTGCTATCTATGAGGTCTCAGAATAGACCATTTATTTTCTTGTTCCATTTGATAACTGGGTATGTGAACTGGTCTGCTGACCCTTTTAGGGAATGGCAGGCCAGAAAAATACATTGTGGCAGTTACAGAAGGGAAGGGGAGGTCTGTACATAAGAACAAGGTGCTGGCAATGACATTTGGATGGGTTCAGTTTGGTAAACCACTAAGTGATTCGGAAAGGTGAATGGAGGACACTGCGTAGGCAACAACTCGGCAAGTGGAGGAAAATGCTGCCCTGATCAGTGGACAGAGCTAGGAGGTGAAAGGATTACTATCAGGAAATCCTAAACTTGGTGGGCAGCTCTACCTTTAAAGCAATTCTGCAGCGACAAGGAGGTGGGAGTGAATGAGATTCATCAAGAAACACAGAAGGTGCTGGATACTGAAGCAATGGTTAGCATGCCTTTTCATAGGTGTGGGAAAGGATGGGACAATATCTCTGCTCTGGTAAATAGGGTGGTAGCTCCCATTTTCACAGAGGAAGACAGACAGTTGTGTTCCTATTACAGACGGATCATTCTCCTTAGTCTCTGTGGGAATGCTGTGTTCCTATTACAGAGGGATCATTCTCCTTAGTCTCTGTGGGAATGCTGTGTTCCTATTACAGAGGGATCATTCTCCTTAGTCTCTGTGGGAATGCTGTCTTCCTATTACAGAGGGATCATTCTCCTTAGTCTCTGTGGGAATGCTGTGTTCCTATTACAGAGGGATCATTCTCCTTAGTCTCTGTGGGAATGCTGTGTTCCTATTACAGAGGGATCATTCTCCTTAGTCTCTGTGGGAATGCTGTGTTCCTATTACAGAGGGATCATTCTCCTTGGTCTCTGTGGGAATGCTGTATTCCTATTACAGAGGGATCATTCTCCTTAGTCTCTGTGGGAATGCTGTGTTCCTATTACAGAGGGATTATTCTCCTTAGTCTTTGTGGGAATGCTGTGTTCCTATTACAGAGGGATCATTCTCCTTAGTCTCTGTGGGAATGCTTACATCAAGGTGCAGGAAATATGATCTTCTGATTCAGGTATAGCAGTGCAGATTCAGGGCTGGTTATAGAAAAGTGGTTCAACTCCTTGTTCTTGTACAGATACTTGGTGCATGGGGGTCCCCAGCATGATTTACATTTTTTTTCTGTATATAACTATGCATTTCAATATATCCTGTGGGAAGTGTTACACCAGAACAGGATTTTTAATGTTATTGCTGCATACCATTCAGTTCCTGTACTTGCAAGGTAGGAGCGGCTTGTTCTTTTCAGATGAGAGGAAAGCAGCTGTAGCATGTGGAGATATTTGAGCATTTTGGGGCCCTAATCACGAGCGGTAATAGAAGGGATCAGAAACTGATCATTAGACTGCCCACAGTGTACCAAACTAAGGCAGTGAAGGTAAGAGCTGAGTCACACGATGGACTTCTTAAACTACCATTCAGTCTAAGTTTTCATCCTCACCTATTCTAATGGGCTTTGGGTAGAGCCTGAAACAATGAGCTCATTGATTAATGCATTGGCAATGAGGGTCCTCTGCAGGGCTGCTGGGCTCAGTTCGCATAATACAGTAAGCAAACAGGCAAACCAGGAGGACCACACAGTATAACGCCCGTGCCTCTAAGCTGACAGACATCTTGGGCATCTAATGAGGATACCCCTGGATGCTTCCCCAGTTTTGAAGGCAAATGATCCCCTGCAGGCAACATTTGTGGATAATCTGTACTAAAGCAACACTCATGAAGTAAAGGTCATTTCAAAGAGAGCTTTATAAGCTACAAAAAATCCTGAGGAAACATTCTCAAGCAAATATTTCTCAGCCTACCCTCTTCCACTGAACAAATGCCTTTACTGACTCAGTGGAATAAAATGTCAGACTTTCAATATGATTCAGGCAAAGAAGAAAGGTGAAAAGGCACTACCTGCTTCTCTCAAAAGAGAGACATAATATGCATCTCCAGTGCAGCAGCTGGTATCTGTTATAGAAAAGGGATCTGTAGTGTTTGGTCACACAGTGACATCAGCAGAGTGGAACAGTCTGTATGCAGAATAATGAGTAGCCCTTGGAACTCACAGGTGATCTAGCCCCAGTCTACTTAGTCACATGATCTGGTACTGTAATGCGATTGGCCAGGAGAACAGACCCGGGTTGGGACTTGGCAGGGCAACATGTCCTGTGGAGGCTCAAAAAGCCCTAAGTAGTGAACAGTGAAAAGGCACCAGAGGAGACAGGTGTCCAGAGTTCCAGCATGGTGAATCCATCTTATCCAATGGTTTCATGTTATGAGCATAGACAGGGTACCCAAGAACTTGGGTCCGGTGTCAAAAGACTTAGGCTATTTTTCTGAGATCATAGCATGAATGGCTTAAACATGTCTAAATGAGAATAACAAACCTGCTTCCAGTACACTGGCACCCCCAGAGGAGGGCATTATTAATGAGTCAGTAAGGCTGTGCTTTGGTGACAGACACAGCATTTGGTATCACTACAATACTTACCTGAAAAGTAAGAGCATTACTTACAAGGAAGTATAATTGGGCAGTTGGTCCTTCCCTTGGGGTTGCACTGCATTAGGTAACTTTATTCACTGTGTCTTTCTCTCATTAGGTATTACAGTAACACCAGTATCCAGTAGGTAGCACCATTATAGACAGAAGCAGGTGGCAGTAAAAACTAAGGACTGAGAGGTCTCAGCAGCTGATATATATTGGACCGAAAGCAGACAACCTGTTCAAATAAAAAATGGCACAAAAAAAGTGGCAACTGAACAGGGTGTGGATTGTTTAAAAAAAAAACGCTTGAATACCTGAGGACATAAATGACATTATATAAGAGGAAATGAACTTGGTCACTGTGGGAAGAACTGAAGAGGGTGAGGAGGGACTTTCCAAAACTCTGTCATCACATAGGTGGTGTTGGGGGTGTGGCTGTTTCTGTGTTAGTATGGATGAAGTAGAAATGTATTGCCACAACTTGGGAGGAAGATACTCCTACATATGAAATATTTTAAAGAAGCTCTCTGAAATAAAAATCCAGATACACATGGTTGACAGACCATGTACAATACAAACATACCAATGAAGTTCATTGTAACCCTTATTAAATAATGACAATACATGACAACAGCCACTCATACAGTCAACTCCTTCAAACACAGACCTGATGGGCAAATGCCTCAGCCCCTTTCTACGTCCTTCTATTACTGATATATTTAAAAAAGCCTCAGCACTCTGAAGATCCATAACTACTTCCATGTTCCTTGTTTATGTTAAGAAAGTTTTTTTTTCCTGGGACTGTACAGTCCAGCTCTCCAAATACCAATCCCTAAAGGAAGAAAAAAGGTAAAAAACACAATTCTGTTTGTTTGGGGGGTCCTTTTTGTGCATCCTACCTCTTTTCCCCAGGTTTTACTGCACAATGCCTGCTAATGTGATTTTCTGTGCTTCTCATGTCTTCATAACACAATACATTAAATCTGTTATGTTTTCATTTCTACTTAATACTGTAACCACCAACTGTGTCTCTGGACTACTGTACTTACCCAGATAACAAATGTAAAACAAACAAATAAATTATTTATCTGTTTTACTTAATTAACATTTGTTTACCAGGGAAGTCCGAAATGAATATCCCACTTACTGAGTGAGATTTTTCTGCCATAAATTTATCTTCAGCTCTGCTTTAGAGTGGAAACTGTATCTGCAGAGGGCCATGTGAATGCATTATTACAAACCGAAGCAATCTGTGGCATGAAGCAGTGGGTACGTTTGTGGGTACATTTATGCTGCACAGCAGTGCACGAAAAAGAACTGTAACTTGTACATTACAATGGTAATGTCTGCCATTAAAGGAAAGGGACACTTTCAAGTAGTCTCTCAAACATAAATAGCCTTAGAGTTCATTATGCAACCCAGTGGCATATTTTCTTTCACAAACTGCTCGAGGCCACTTAAATCTCACAGCATAGAAACATTAGTGATATTTCATTACAAGATGTCAAAACACAAAGAGTTGTCAAGCATCTTGCTATTAATATCTGGAATGGACTTCTTCACAAGCTAAGAAATTTGCAAACTTTTAAGCTATCATTAAAAACATTTTATATGCAAATGTCTACTGCAATAGTGCTACGTGATTAGAGTTTTTATTGATGTTTTCATCTCTTGATGTAATCTACTTGCTTTCATTGTTTTGCAGAATAATTTGCGTACTAAAGATCTTTATGCATATTTTATCTGTTGAATATATTTTACATGGAAAACTGTAGAAGGCCATATGGCTTGGTACTTCTGCCTGTTCAACAAATTTTCAAGAAATAATTGCTCAGTTTATAGGTACATACAGACAAAGGTAGCTCACCTGAAGTTTTAATGCCAAAGAGTCCCTCTGTTCCTGCAGCTCCCTGGCATGATCGATTTCCATTTTTAACCTTTCAATTTCCTTAGATGGTGAAAGAAAGTAGGAGATAAAACAGATGTTATGCTGACACACAAGACAATGCATGCACATGAAACACACCTTTGTCATGAAATTACAATTTACCTCTTCTCTTATTTTTAGTGTAGATTCTAATTCTTCTATTGTCTGGTTTAGCTCTTGTTTGTGGTTTTTGATAGCATTTGCTTGACTGCTCAGGCACTCCAGTTCAGTGACCTGCAGAGTTCAAAACAATATTAAAACACTGCATTCATTTATTTTACAATAAAAGGGCTCTACCGACTCAGCTTTAGAACTGTTTCTAAGATACACTGCTAATATACAAACTGCACCAAACAATTATGTGAGATAGGCTCTGGAACCCTTGCAAACAAAATCTAGGTCTGCTTTTAAGATAAACTTTTGAATATGGGTTATTGGTTAGGCTTCTAAAGGTCTGCAGACTGATCCTTTAGTACTTATGAAACAGCTTTATGTGAAATCCACCAGACAAAAATTCTATGAAACTTCCTGATTGCTTATAAGAGAAGCTGTTATATGTGTTATCTGCTGCACAAAAATTATATGAAGCAGGCTATGGGATATCTGCAAACAAAACAATCTAACAGTGTAAGTACTGTTTTTGAAATGTAGTGTAACTTAGTGTGAATACCACAAGGTCAACATTTGGCTTCCTCTTGTAATTCCAAGACTGGTAAGTGTAATCCATGGAATTATGAAAAAAAAAAGTCAAAACCGCAGGAGAGCAATGAATGTTGAACACTGCTGTTATCTGCTGTTCCTTTAAAGTAAATTACTGGAGGCAGACAAGCCCCCATTGCATCTCCCAAACTCATACATACCAAGTCTGCGACTGACATAACTTGGAGAAAAAGAAAAATTCTGAGAAGTGTCACTTTCAGACTTAATATATGCAAGCCCGCATTTTATGTCATTCGATCTCGTTATACCAGGGCTTGGACTAACGAGTCTCAGAATTGCAGTCAAGCGGTTATCTCAAAATTATCTGCAGTTCTTTCACTGAAATCATTCCTTATTTATTTGGTTAACTCCCTGGCAGTGTATTCACTCTGGCATGGTAAATCCCTCAATGAGTAGACCTTAGAAACAGAACTTCTCAAGGCAATTTTACAAATTAGGACATATACATACGAATAAAATGAAGAAGAAGGTCCTCACTCAATAATCTCACAACAGTATATTGCAAAAACTGCACTACCTTATACAGCACAGACAGAGCAACAACAACCCAACTGTTAGTTAATGGCATTAGTGGTAGGATTCAGGTTGTACAACTATGTCAATATACCGCATAGTTCAAGCAACAGTGGATTTCTCTGCTCTAAGACAAACATATCTCCAATCAAAAAAAAACATCAAGGCATATATACTTAGCATATTTCAACACGTGAATGCAGTAGCTAAGGTAATATAGAGAGCCAGACATATTTTTTTCATTTTATAATTCAACTCAGAATTTATACCAAACACGGGCACATTCTTTGTTATCACACACCATCAGTTTACCTAAGCTACTACCTCCGATTTGTGTCCAAAAATGCTTCTAAACAAGATTTTACCTTCAAATATCATGGTGAGCTTGTTAAATGCTCTCAAAAGAGCAGAGAAAAACTGTCAACTTTGTTAAGAGCAGGTATCAAAAAGAAAAAAAAAATTTACGTAAGGAAAAAAATGCATAGAGTCATTCACAGTGCATTCTGTGAACTTTTACCTGAGTTTTTGAACCATGCCAGTGAAGGATGATTTGGGATTATACAGTCATTTTGAAGGCACACAGGTGACAACAGACTTGATCTCAGATTTTACAGTTTTAACTGTGAAAATGCAGTAGGAGTTTTTTGTGTCAAGTATTCCAGGAAGGTCAGTATCTGAAAAGGTTGAACAAGCTAGTTGAGTTTTCAAACGTGGAGATTATTCTTTTGAACACCCGGGCTATATATATGCTAGAGACAGACACACTGTGTTCACAGTCTGGACTACAGAAAAAAATCTACATAGTAACGACCAGAAAGCTTGCTGCAAACTGCTTCTTGCAAAAGTGTTACAAACCAAGTGCACTCCAGCAAAAGTCTCAAATAAGTCTGAAATAAAGGAATTCACTGCAGACTTAACAATCACTGTGTAAAGAAAGAAAGTTAACATTTTGCATAGAGCTTCAGTAGTTAGTATGACATATTACTTCACGAAGTGCTTTTAGAAACCAATGGGTGGAAGTGTTCTTAGTAAAGCAGTCTGCCAGCTGTTTTTTTTTTTTTTAAGCTGACCATAAGATACTGTGATAACGCCTTTCTTCAATGGCATGGTTTGTAGCGTTAAGTCCCTTAAAAAAGAATAAATATCCACGACACTGATAACCTGAAGGGTGTGATATGTTGGGTTATCAGGTGTAAGTTCAGAATACAGCACAGTTAGAAAAAGTGTACTGTCAAGGCTCTCTGAAACAGTGAGAGTTTCTCCTGTGGGGGTACAGCGTATTGCTCTTCAAAATCTTTTTCATTGCGAGAAAAGAGGTTAGAATCTTCATTTTTCTCCCATCAAAGCAAACAAGTGCCCCCTTGAGTGACGCCATCAGGTGGGTTTCCATTTGAAGAACTAGTTTCAGGGTTTTACTGTTCCATGGGGGCTTGACATTTCAGAGATGCATCTGCAGAAAGTGATTCCTGAACAGTCCTGTTTGTTTTGTGCATACCCTGTACAGTGACATGTTCTACACTTGATGTCAAACAGGAAGCAGCAAAGTCGACATTTGGTTTACTTTGCATATCAGAATACAAAATTTGTCCTGTTTTTGACCTAAGTAAGTCCATATCAAATGAACTAAAGGCAGCTTCCTGGTCTACTGCTCTAGATGGTTCCATTGTGATGGAATGAAGATCTTTATAGAGCTTTCTTCCATCAGGAGTAGCACAGTCTGATCCCGATGTAACAGAACTGATCATGCTGTTCATGGCAAATTTGAAAAGTAGGGAATAACTGAAGTGGCAAAGCTTAGTGAGTTACCCCATACAAAATCATATACATCTTGCGCAAGCACTCCAGTGATGTTACTACTCCCCTCCTCAGTATAACACAGCAGATGCAACCTTTGAATTTCTTCCTCCTGACTAAATTAAGTCTTTCACTTTGTTATACTGGTAAAGCAATGCTTTTGCAAGAGAGTAAGCACACTTTTTGAGCTTCCATAATCATCCCATGCATCCTGTCTTAGAAGGACAGACACAAACTTCATGAAAGGGTTCCTTATCTTGCAAAGGTGCAAACTTAATGCTCATGGAATGAAGTTTCCACTGCTCTTTTTTTTCCACCCCTCTCAGGCAAATGACCCATTTATTCTCTAATCAGCCATGACGAGAGTTACGTCAGAGGGTCTATCAATTAGGCAACATCAGTGGTGGTTTGAGGTTTTCCTTGTTGCTGCCCTACATCCCAGTACAAGCTCAGTTTTGCAAGGGAAGAGCTATGCACTGAGGTGTCTGTGCTGGGTGTTCACTTGCTTCCAGAAGGGACACACACTGCCAGCAGGCAGCCAAATCTATGACCTCCAAAGCACAGCAGAGGGCTTCCCCAGTCTCTACTGGAGAAACTGCACCATCTCTGAGTGCCCCAGGACCTACTTAGCCCTCACCCCCACAAGAGAGCTGATTGAGCTAAGCTCTTTCATGCCTCTCCCTCCATGCCTGGCTCATCCATTTCTGAGGCTACTAATCAAACCCCAGTCTTCTGGGTTACAATCAAGGCTCTAACCCTCTGACCTACACAGCCAAACTTAATTTTCTACTGCTTCTAACAGATTACGGAAAGGAAATGACGACATTCTAGTAAGCATGTTGGTGAATCTTTTGGAAGTTCTTTTCTGAAAAGTTCCAAAAACCCCTCCAACCAGAAAACTTGATTTGGGTAATATTCTTTTTCCAGTTTTTCAACAATGGATACCCACCTAGTGGAAATGCATTTTTTTGCCAACATTATGAACTTCTTTAAAAAATGCTGTTATCTTCCCAGCTCCATATCTCATCTCGTTTTGCTGTCTCAAATGGCATAACCTCAGCCAGGAGTACATGATGCAATATATGGGAGTCAGAGGGTTGTATCTAATAATTTCCTTGTTCAAGCTGAATATTTTCCAGTTGTGACATGTCAACAGACCCTTCTGTGCTTGCAGTATCAACTAAAGTTAAAATTTCAAATTATACTAATTACTCTGTCTTCCTTTAGCTTTTCCCGTGTATCTTAAGATTTCAGCTGTAAGTTACACCCCCTTTTCTCAAGCTACAAATAGTATGGTTTGACCTTTTTTGAGAAGGAGTCTGCTGCATCATGGCACCTCTGGCTTCTTCACTCCGTTGGTACCAAAATTCATCCTTACTCACTTTGGAATTCTCCGTCTCCTCTTCCTTTCCATTTTCTAAGTTATTAGTTACCACGTCTGATATGTTTCTTAACTCAGCATTGTCATTTAGATTGATGTACTTGTCCTCTGTTTCCCTCTTGAGTTTATGAAGCCTGGAATGATGTAACCTTGCACAAATACATAACTCCATCCTCTTCAGTGATAATGCCAGCTTCTTTCCATTCTGTACAGTCAGCCCTTTTGTAACATACATTGTGCCCCAGTTCAGATATTTCCTCTGTAGTACAAAGTTGCTCATTAGTTCATAGATCATAGAGTAGAACTAGGCTAACTACCCTTGTGGGCCATTTTAAGTCTAGCCAATTACCCCATGTGAGAATCAAACCCAGCACCTTGTGTCTGTAAAGTAAATATCTTAACCATTACACCAGCCTCATTGTGTCTATAGTACCCTTTTAATTCCCTCATGTAATGAAATGCTGTAACATGTAATGCTGAAAAAAGTTCTTCTACCACAATGATACTTGTGGTCCCTTCTAGAGTAAGCAGCTTATCAGTATGAAGAGAAGACAGACTTAGGTTCTGACCAAATACAAACTGATATGGACTGTAGCCACTGCCATTTTCCATTGATTTTTTGCCATCAGACACCAACTGAATACTATTTCCTAGTCACACTCACTACTAGATTTTACTTTTCCACAACTCCATTGTTCCAAGGACTACATTCTGCCATGGCCATAGTTTCACTACTGAAGTTCTTTGCCATATCTCTAATTACATCTTTGTTGAATTATCTACTGTTGTCACTGAATAACAACTGAAGTGAACCATGCTTACGTACCCAGCAGTACAAAAACGTCATTACAGTTTTTGACAGTCTGCTTATATTTTTAATGCTTCCAGCACTGACATACGTCAGTGACAATAAGGTACCAGGAACCAAGTTCAAGTTTGTGTAAGTCCATAGCAACTGTCTGACTACATTCAGAGGCATGCCAATAATGGGCCTAGGCTTAGGTCTGCTATAGCTAGGCAAACCTCACAACTGAACAATCTGCTTCAAAATACATTCAGAGCCCTTGTTTCCTCAACTACAAAGCAGTTTCTACAGTCCAGCCACAGAAACATGCCTAAAATAAAGATGCAGTTTCTTTAAAACTGACTGTTTCTCCTCCCTATGCATGTTCTCTGAAACTGTAATGGCATTATTCTCAGAATGACTTGCCTTAAGGTCTTTGTCTAGAATGCTGAGGCAATGATGTTCAGAGCTAATTAATTCAAGAATCACTGGTTGTTTACACATCACTTCTTTATGTTCCATCCTCAGGAATACTTCTGTCCTTTTTAAAGATATCTTACTTGGCATCAATGGTATCACAACCGGAACTGCTGCCCTTTCAATATTGCTCTTAAGCTGTTCTAGTTTTACTGGTATTTTCAGTTTTTTTGTTGGAATGCAAAACTTTTCCATATACCAACTTGAAAGTCTTACTATCAGATATATCAGTTTTCAATACCTTTTCTATCGCACTTTGACCCACACTTCCATACCTCTGAACCTCTTGGCTTAAGAAATCTGGACAAAGCCTAAAATAATGGGGAGACAAATGCCCAAGATATGGACAGCATTTAAATATTGTTCTTATCAACTTAGAAAGTTGCTAGAATAATAGCATTTCTGTTACTTTGCATTTTCTGAAAGATATGAAATCTGAAGCTTTAATTCATGTAATTATTTAGTGACTTTAATCCTGAGAGATTTGTCAGAAAACCCCAATTTTTATGAGGAACAGACCAAAATATGAGGCAAAAATCTGGGCATTCTGTGAAAATCTGGACAGTTGAGTGGTATGCAATCTTCTGATATAGTTGTATAATATTTTTTTCTGCATGACTGATGTGTACTCACTGTCAATCACAACTGACCCAGAAGATTCTATTACAGAATCTCTGCAAATGAAAGTATTTCTTTGGCAAATAAAGTTATTGTGCATATTCTTTGAAATCGGTTATTTTGCTTCTCTTTATGTTTTGTAACTTGTTCACATTTTTCTGGAGAGCCTTTAGCCTAGTGGCAGTTGTTTTGACAAACATGACTTCTGGATCTCCTGACATACTTATCTAGTGGATTCATACCTGGCAAGGGCAGTTTCATTCAGCTACTTACTTCCTTACGTGTTCATTTAAACACCTTGCTTTCTTGTCAACAACTGCTACTTTCGTTTTTATTCTAAGCATATCCAAATTAAGTGAGGTCGAACACTGACCCAAGAGGACCTGTTTTAGGTTCAGCATGAAAAATTAATGAAGACAAAAAACTTGGTACTTTGTTCCTGCTATGTGAAATATGCTTTGCCCTGAGTTATGTTAATGCCCACTGCATTGCCTAATGCCTTTTCTCTGAAAATGTACTTTAGAGATGAACTTAATGAGGCAAAAGTAATCTGAATGCATGCTACTAATTCTGTCCGACTTTTACATTTAAGCAGGCAATCTCTAACAACATAAAAGCAGACACACTGCATCTGAAAATATCATATTATATTTATGTATCTAACAATATATTTGTGCAAAATTAATTATATAATCTGCCATAGAGACAGTACCTCTGGTAACACTATTAAGGTATACTTCACAAATCCAGCCTTCTTCCTGTCTTAAGTAGAATATCACTGGTTCCACCAAAATACTTGTGTGTCTCTGTGGTCAAACAAAGTACACTTACTGGTACCAATTAATTCCCCTACGTTTTCTAGTTGTATACCTACAGGACTCATTGTTCTGCACTATTTCATTTTCTATTTATCGATTCTCTAGCCTGCAGTAATGCTGAACATATGTTTATGGGTTCCCTTAGTACTATAATTTATAACTTGCAGTTTAACATAGCATGTTGTACGTTTTCATTAAAAGGGAAGATGTGCCTTGCACTATAATGCACTTACGATTAAGCTGTCTGCTTTATAAACAAGCATGCCACATGAGAAAGTAGGCCTCAAAGTTTACTGCTTTCTGCCTAACTGGAATACTAGAACCTTATCTCATGGAAAACTCGCCAGTTGTTCTGCCCTTAAATTTATTCCCCTCTTCATTGTGTCACACTTCATTTTGAAGCCAACTATTTTCTCCACCTCTATGGGCAGACTATTCAATTTTCCTATCTATTTTGTTCTGAAGAACAATCTCATTTCCACCTCTTAAGTTTCATCTCTACAGTATGACAGTCCTCTCTTTTCTTTACCCTTTCCTAATCAGAAAACACCTATCCAAGTCTTTATTTCTTTAACACAGCTAAAAGTTTCAGGTGTATCACCTTCTATTTTCCCTAAAGAATACATACATGCAGTTGTTTTGGCAAGCTTTTCCTCTACGGGTTTGTTCTCTGTTCCAGAGATAATGCCTGCATTTTGAGCGCTACCACATCCCCAAAAACAGACAGATAGACATACAGATTAAATAGATATTAAAAATAAGTAAATTCTTGTTTAAAAGTCTGTCAGGATTGCATACAAAGGATTGGGTTACCATCCTAGTGTTAAACAGTGCCTCTGCTATGCACCTTATCACCTTGCTGGCACTGTTACTTCCTTTTTATTCTACGCACAACAGTTTATTAACTTTTTTAATCAGGTAGTGGGTGGTGCAAAACTGTTACTAGCTCCACCTAAAGCACAACAGGTATAGTACAAGGTGTAAAATATAATCTACAACTTTTCAGAATTATACACAATATATAAAATCACAAATTCCTGAACCTTAACAAAAACTACATAGTTCAAAGGATAAATGCACAATTATTTTCCATTCTCTGATGAAGCATATTTTTAATTACAAAGGTATAGAGGAGGCAGCTACTCACATTTTACACCCTATAAGCTAAGTGGAAGAAAAGTGATTATAATTAGGAGGAGAGGTAATTTAAAGGGAGGAGCTGAAAATGGGAATAGAAGGGTGCATTTACAGTCAAAATCTGTATATGCAAAAGGACAACGAAGTAAGAAGAAAAAGGTGCTTTTAATCCAGGGTGCTAAATGGTTACAGTAATCTTTGCCGAAAGCACCCCACCCAGTTTTTATGTTCCAGTGTATACTATAGTGCAGTTGATGGCAATGAAGCATATCTGTTATACACATTTTTGTAAAAAGCTGCACCACAGGATATTTTCTCTTTCTGTATCATCACTCACTACATGCCTTTTCATATATTCATATAAAATGCAGTCACGCTGAGCTTTACTTTGGCTCTGATACACAACACTGTGCATACATAAACCAACCATCTGCCTCAGTGCTGTTGCTATTACCTGACTAAATAATGCTGCCTGAAGGGGAGATTTGCCCAACACTGATGCAGACAATTTTTTTTTTTAAATGAATTTCCCCTTGGCTGATAAAATATGAAAGTTACTGGGATTATACAGGTGACACAACTAGCTCTGAAAGGTGATGTTAGTCAACATGACTGAACCACCCAGAGCCAATTGTTACACTGCTAAGTGGCTAACCCTGATATGGTGTACAATCTCTGATCCACATTCTCCTCTTTAGAGATTAATGCATATCACAGCTAATGCTTAAAGTACTGAATTATACAACCCCCCCCGTATGGCACCATCTAAAGTCTGTACTGTCCACACCTCCATTTTTGGATGAGTTTGAGGAGGAAACAGTCAGTATGATTCTAACAGGTGAGAAGAATCCCAGAGACATAGGGAAAACATGCAAACTCCGTTCAGGCATTGTCTAGACATCAGGCTTGAACTTTACTCCTTGTGAGTGGGAGGCAAAGACCTTAATCATTAAGCCAACTGGTCTCTTTTAGAACTAGCTGAAAAGCTTGACCAGAAATAAAACTCTCTATTTTATTGATATCACCTTAGTTACAAACCTTAAATAAATCTCCAGTCAGACCAGTATGTCACTATCTGTTGTGGCTTACATTACTATGTGCCCTCCTGCCTTTTGCCCAAACACATCTGCAGCTCTACTAACCTCAACTATCTGAAAGTCCCTCATTCTAACTCTAGCTAAAATTGCTAAAACTACCCCATTGCCCATCACAACCTCTGAAATATCCTTTTAGGCCAATAAAATGAAGTTTGTAACTATTGAAAGGAATTCACTGCTGACTGGTCACACAATGCCAAGCCTCCTGAGAAAGGAAAAGATTGCAAGGGACCTAGACAGATGAAAATGATAAATAAACCTCTCTTATTTATTTTTATTATTTATTTAACATTTGTTGACTGGGAAAGTCCAACTAGGTTCCACAGATCCTGTTTTCAGCAGAGGCCCGGGGAGAAAAGCTCCAGAAGCATGTCTTTAGAATGTGGGAGGAAACCGGAGTACCCGGAGGAAACCCATGCGAATGCAGGGAGAACATGCAAACTCCACACAGAAGGCACCCCAGCCGAGAATCGAACCAGAGAGCCTCTTGCTGTGAGGCGACAGCATTAACCAGTGCAACACTGCGCCGCCCTCTCTGTCATCCACTCTAAGAAATCAACCAAGCAATATATTATATATATATGTGTATATCCATGCATTGGTTTACTTTTACATTGTTGAAAATCAAAATATCGATCATCCTGTTGTGCGAACTGTAAGGCCGAATTATGAATGTCGAACATCACTGGAGTTCAAAAATCAGCAAACTGAACAGCAGATTCGCTGATTTTCGAACTACAATGTTGAACACACAATGTAATGCAGGGGGGCAAGCCCCCCTGCACCCCACCATCTGGGGGGCTGCGCCCCCGACATCCCTCCTACTTTAATATACTAACTCTGAGATCGCACTACAGTGGGGGAAAGGGTCCATTTCCCGATCCCCACTATAGTGCAATCCGCACCCAAAATTCCGAATCTGCAATGAGCGAATTTCACTGTGAGTTTGCTCATTGCACATTTGAAGCATTTTTTTCCTACTTTTCAGAACTTTGAAAAAGTCCTTTCAACCTTATGGCGTTCTCCCATGTGCAGAACGCACATATAAAGGTAAACCATATATACATACACCATTTCTCACAGTATGGCAAAAGAGATCAATGGCTAGCAGTCCAAACCAGCACAAAAAATGCATACAAAAGCCCTTCTAGTTTATCATCACCCAGTTGTTACTATTAGTTGCTTCCATAACAACACAACACACACTATGTGCACACCTTCACTGACTGTGATGTATCACCACACACATACAGGCAATGATGATGAGGGAACACCCTGCCTCTTCTGCTTTGAGGTAGTTCCTATGTTACTGTCTACTTTCACTTACTCTGATGCGTCACAACACACATACAGGCAGTGATGGTGAGGGAACATCCTGTCTCCTTTGCTTTGTGGTAGTTCCTGTGTTACTGTCTACCTTCACTTACTCTGATGTATCACCACACATGCACAGGCAGTGATGGTGACGGAACACTCTGTCTGCTCTGCTTTGTGGTAGTTCTTGCGTTACTGTCTACCTTCACTTACTCTGATGTATCACCACACACATACAAGCAGTGATGGTAAGGGAACACCCTGTCTCCTCTGCTTTGTGGTAGTTCTTGTTTCCTAGAATTTGTGTTCATTAAGAGTACTGAAAGCCATTAATGCCTGGTTTACCCTTTCCGTCTCCTATTAAACCATCTATTTGCTTTCAAAATGTCCTTTGGCATAAATAAATGGGTTATAGTATATAAAGTCTTAACAGGCATTGTGTTACAAACATATCCCTATTTTCTGACTACTACTGACATTCACTGTTACACCACCTGATCTTATGTTAGTCCCAGGTACTTTGCAGATAAATGGATTCAGGTAACACCAAATCACACACACAGGATCTTAATGACTATGGGGTTGTTGTGTCTTTCGGCTTTTCCCGGTTAGGAGTCGCCACAGCGGAACTCCGGTCCGCTAATGATTGGCAGTAGATTTTTCACTAACGCCGAGGTGCCAGCTCAATGTTCAACCTTCAATGAAGGCACGCCCATTACACATGTCTTTCGAACGCCCACCCAACCGTGGGGAAGACATGCAGACTCTACACAGAAGGCACTCCCCGCACTCCAGCCGAGAATCGAACGGGAGAACCTCTTGCTGTGAGGCAACAACGCTACCACTGCACCACCACGGCAGTCACATCTTAATGACTGTGGGGCAATCCTCATTAAATAGAGTGCAAGATACCAAGTATGGTGAATGCAGACACTATGTCTTTTTCTTTTAACTTCTTGAGCTCAGCTACTCATTGGTGGCATTAAAGCCATTTAATTACGACAGATCGCACAGTTTTCAGTAATAGGCCTCAGTAGAGACTTGTAGAAAGAACTCAAGATCAATGATACCCATGAGAAATACCACGAAGGATGAGATACATCACCCTAATGTTCTCAGTATGTTCTTAACATCTTGGCCTTACACAATTTCTCGACACATATTGACACTACCATATCTAAAGTGCCCAACTTAAACTTTGCTATCATATATCACATGTTCTCTCTTCTTCGGTGTGTACAGCCATTGCCAAAAATGTCTTAATCACCAAACTTGAACATGGTTTGCCCTTGCTTTGCTTAAGCTCCAACCAAAGAAACTGCAAAAAACAGGATAGTTCCCTTTGCCCTCTTAGCAGATATTAACACATGTCACTGCATCCTACTACAAAGGTTTGATCAGTTAGTACCACATTACTCAAAAATTCAGCATCTTCTACGCACCACTACTATTCAAAGTTATTAATCTAGGCTACTTTCCCCCCTAAAAAGAATTCTCTTCACCAAAGATCAAACATACACGCAAAGGAGTAGCCAAAATGACTTTCCCACTATAGTCTGTCCTAAATTCAAAACCATAACTGGAGAAAGAGCATCCTCAAGAAATGGCCCTGCCATACAGAATCGTCTACCTACAATCAAACATTACAGCTACTCAAGGATACTTTATTCTGTTTTTTATTATTTTATTTTATTTGCAGTTTCTTTGCCAGGATAGTCCACTGGGCCACAAAGAGCCCATTTTCAATAGAGTCCTGGGGAGAAAAGCTCCAGAAAAATACAAATACACAAGTACTGCAGATTACAACATGATTCAGGGCTCCCGAGAGCACCCCAGCACTACCAGGTTATACCTCATACCATGCTTTTCGGCCCCAAAACTTGGACCGAACCACAAAAGGAGGGGGAGTATCGATATTCATCAAAGATACCCACACCTCCAGGTTGGTGGCAAAGCACGAAGCATCAGAGACTATCCATGTGCAAGTAACAGTGGGTAAAACTGCCTTCCAGTTTATAGCCTGCTACAGACCACCCTCCCAAACTCAGGAACCCCACTCGGCCTTCCTGAGAACACTGGAAAATATGAAGGTCTCTCCAAACACCATTATATTGGGCGACTTCAACTACCCAAACATAGACTGGGAGCATTACTCTAGCTCCAACACCCTAGCCCAAAGGTTCCTAGAATTTATAAACTCAAATGCTATGGAACAACTTGTTACCACTCCCACAAGAGGGGAAAACATACTGGACCTGATCATCACCAACATGGGGACTCTATGCTCCAGACCAGAAGTGTATCCCTCACTGGTAAGATCAGACCATAAACTAATCTCACTGGATATTCACATCCCGACCCCACCCCCTGCCCAGAAAACCACAGTGAAAAACTTCTCTAAAGCAAATTTTACACTCCTCAAAACTGAGGTGGAATCCTTCAAAGCCCGCGGGCCTGTGGAAAATACAGCCCAGACTGCAGAATCCTTTATAAACGCATTCTATGAACACCTTCAGGAATGCATGGATCATCGATCCCAAATAAAACCAAGACCCAATCCTCCAAAGGCAGACGTCCTGTCTGGTGGACCCCAGCCATAAACAAACTATACAATAGAAGGAGGAAGCTACTAAATGATAAAGCAAAATCCCAAAAGGGAAGGCATCACTGATCAGTATTAGCAAAAACTACGGGCACACATAAAATTGTCTAAGGCCAGCTTCGAGAGAAAAATTGCACAGGACACTAAGGATAATCACAAGGCTTTCTTTAGTTATGTTAGGAACCTGGGTAGTAATTCCCAGATATGCTCAGAATTAGTCCAAAATGACAAAAAATACACCGAACCCACAGACATTGCCAACATCCTAGCTGACAGGTTCAGCGCAAACTTCTCCCCCCCCCTCCCCACCAAAAGGGCAAATATCTATCCCAGCAGAGTGCTGCCCCCCTGACATCTCAGATACTCAGGTAAGAGCCGCCCTCTCCAAAGCAAAAAACACAGCATCAATGGGACCAGATGGTGTCCCGGGCTGCGTCACACATGAACTCAAAGAAGAGCAAAACCCAAACATAAAACTACTGTTCAATCTCAGCCTTACTACAGGATATGTGCCCAAAGAGTGGCGTACAGCAACAGTGGTCCCTCTCCATAAAGGTGGTGCCTCAACGGATCCTGGAAACTATCGCCCCATAAGCCTGACTAGCTTGGTCTGCAAAGCTATGGAAAGGATCATCATGGACCTCATAAATAAAGATATTGGGGACCTACAAACACTGGATCCTACCCAGTTCGGCTTTGTTAAGGGCAGATCCTGCCTCTTAAACCTGGTTGATTTCTTTGAAACAGTCACCAAGGCCATTGACGAGGGAAGGTGGTCCACACAGCCTACCTGGACCTCGCAAAGCCTTCGATACAATACCCACTCGGGCATTATAGATAAGCTCACCAGCTTAAATATAAACCCCTATGTCACTAGATGGATTGCAAACTGGCTCAAGGACAGAACCCACATGGTTAGAATTGCTGGAGCCATGTCAGACTCCAAACCAGTTACAAGTGGTGTCCCACAAGGCTCAGTCCTGGGACCTCTCTTGTTCGGTATATATTTCTCGGAGGTACAGGCCAACACGGAAGGACTGTGGCTGACCAAGTTTGCAGATGACTGCAAACTGGGTGCCATAATCGACTCTCCAGCCGACACAAGCATCCTCCAAAAGGGCCTCATAGAAACAGACAACTGGTGCCAGTGCCATGGCCTCAAGCTAAATGCCAAAAGTGTATAGTCATCCCCTTTGGCAAAAACAAAGTGCCCACAAATTACCACATAGGTGGAAATCCATTAAGTACAGAAGAAGTAATTAGGGACCTGGGGACCCAAGTTGATAGCAATCTCTCATTTGACAACCACGTGGCCAAAGTGGTTAGAAAAACATTTTATATAGCCCACCTAATCATGAAGGGATTCACATCTAGATCAGGTGAGGTCATCGTGCCTCTTTACTCATCCCTCATCAGGCCCATAATTGAGTACAATGCCCCTTTTGGAATGTACCTTACCAGACACCTGCAGCAACTGGAAAGACCCCAAAAGTACCTCACCAAGAGGATCAAAGGGCTCAAACAGATGCCATATGCTGCCCGGTTAAAGAAACTCCAGCTCTACTCAGTGGCATACCGCCTGTTCAGAGGCGATCTGTGCCTGACGTATAAAGCCATGTCCAACCCGGAATTAATGGACATGCTGCACCTCAGAAAATCCAAATCCCATTGAGCTACGCTACCGAGAGACTTGAACCTCAGCACTGAAATAAATAGGACATGCTGGAGGGACAGATTCATAACCCAGAGGCTCCCTTCACTCTGGAATAAAATCCCAGTCCAGGTAAGGCAGAGTCCCTCATTGACTCTCTTCAAGAGGAATCTTGATGAGTGGATGGGAGATCGTAGGTTTACCCCAGGTATCACTTCTGTGTCACTGTTAGATAGAGGCACAGTATACTAACCTCGAAAAAGGGCATAGCAAAATAAATTTAAAATGGGTGGCGAAAGCCAAACACATTCTGGCTAGGCTTATAAATGCCCTAGGGCAGATAGCCTAGTATGAACGTAAGTTGTTGTGTCTTTCGGCTTATCCCGGTTAGAGGTCCCACAGCAGAACTCCGGTCCGCTAATGTTTGGTAGTGGATTTTTACGTGCCGAGTTACCAGCCCTGACGCACAACCTTCAACGAAGGCACTCCCATTCACGCGTGCCTCCACACAGAAGACGCTCTAGCTGAGAATCGAATGCGACAACGTCTTGCTGTTAGGTGATAAGTAAAGTTAACAATTATAGAGTATGAGAATATAAGAACATAGTATAACGCAATAAACAGAAATAAAACATTTTTTTCAAGAGTAATAGTATTTGAGCTTTATGCAGAATTCTTACAGTTTAGTTAATTAGCGGTATCTACAGTTTAACTAATTAGCGGTATCTACAGTTTAATTTAGTGGTACCTACAGTTATTAGTCAATCAGCTCACTAGAGATGTGGAACTATAGGAGGCTATAATGGCATATTTAGGATCAAGAGAGTAAGAAGTGGTATAGGAAGGATTAAGTAGGATGGGGACAGGAGCATTCCCATAGTGAAGTTAGGTGAGAGTGCAGCAAGGTTTTGAATGAGGAGAGACTGCTAGTAGTGCGGATAGGAGATGGTAGAGAATTCCAGAGGCGTGCTAGAGAGAAGGACATTAGATGATTCCCAGCTGGACGTGTGGGTTTATGTAGTTTAATTAGCTTTTGGGAATTGGATCTGAGAAGTCGATCTGGTTTATACTTTTCAAAGGTAATAGCAAGGGAGAGACAGAGAGAGGGGTTGAAAATGAGTTTGTGTGCTTGGAAGAGTTGGGTATAAGTAAGGAAGTTGGTAGCTCAAGCCAGTTTAGTTGCTGAAGGGAAGTACAATGGTGGGAAGTGGCTCTGTGACCTGTAGCAAATTTTGATATCTTGTTGTAGCAAGAGGAGAGTTTTGTCTTGAGGGAGGATTGCAGGTTGGTGAGGATAGATGCACCATATAGGAAGGATGAGATATGTGTTAGCTAGTTTGAACCTGGTGGAGGGAGAGATGTAGCGATTATGATGGTAAAGCAATTTTCTTATTTTTTTTTTTTTTTATATTTACTTGTAAATGTTTTTCAAATTTTAGTTGATCGTCAATGAGCACTCCTAGTAGTTTAGTGTCGGAGATTATTTCTAGGGGATTATTATTTTGGCTAGTGATTACGAATGAATGTTTATTTAGGGAGGAGTTTTTGGAGGTGGTGAACAGCATAAGTTTAGTTTTGGTTGCATTAAGAGCTAGATGGTTGTCTAGCATCCATTGCTCAGTGGAGGAGAAGGTGCTTTGAGTTAATTTGATTAGAGTGGGGATAGAAGAGGAGGCACAGATAATGGTAGAATCGCCAGCATATTGGATAAGGCTGGTGTTAGGAGTGGCTTGGTAGAAGTCATTTATGAATATACTGAATAGTAGAGGGCCTAAAATAGAACCTTGGGGAAGACCAGTGAGAGTATTAAGGAAAGGTGAGGTGGTTTTTTTCCATCTAACTGCTTGTTGTCTATTTGTGAGGTAACTGGAGAACCAGTTGATGCAAGAATGGGATAGATTTAGTTTGGACAGTTTACTAAGAAGCAGGTTATGAGAAATGGTATCAAATACCTTACAGAGGTCGAGGAGGAAGGTGAACATGAAATGGCCATTGTCACGGGCTTTGTTAATTGTTTCAAGGAAGGAGAGGAGGGCTGTGGAGGTGCTATGACTGGATCTGAATCCGTGTTGTGTGGGAGTGAGTAGCTGGTTATTGATGAGATAGGGTAAAAGTTGTAGGTGGATATATTTTTCAAGAAGCTTAGAAATGGGGGATAAGATAGCGATAGGGCAGAAGTTAGGAATGTTGTTGTTATTGCCTTCTTTGTGGAGAGGGATAATAAAGGCTTTTTTCCTGAGCTGGGGGACCTGGCATTCTGAGACAGACTGATTAATTAGTATGCTGACAGGGAGAGCAATGGCTTCTGCTGTTACTTTTAGAAAGTAGGAGGGTATTTCATCAGGGGCATTGGAGCCAGGTTTTAATTTTAGGAGAAGTCTTTTTATGGTGGATATGGGGATGGGATTGATGGAGAAGGGGTTATTGGGAGCAGGGGATGCTAGGGGAGGAAGTGATGGGTGCAGGCAGA
Organism: Protopterus annectens; assembly: GCF_019279795.1. Classification (NCBI taxonomy): domain Eukaryota; kingdom Metazoa; phylum Chordata; order Ceratodontiformes; family Protopteridae; genus Protopterus; species Protopterus annectens. The sequence goes on along the minus strand of NC_056730.1, from coordinate 32,108,459 downwards.
GGAGGAGGTCACTGAATTGTTGGTGAGGGATGATGTTAGCTTGCTCATGGACTCAAGGAAGAAAGAGTTAAATTGGGTGGCTAAGTCCGAGTCTGAGTCATCCAGGTCAGGGGAAGGGTTTTCATTTTTCCCAGGACTGGGGAGAGATGAGATTCCTTTCCACAATAGTTTGGGATTGGTGTTGTGGTTGGTTTGGAGAGTAGAGAAATAGGCTTTACGGTCTGAGGTAATAAGTTTTTTGACTTTATTGCGTAGTGTTTTATATACATTAAGGGTGGTGGTGGTTTTATTTTTGTGGCAACGTATCCAGGCTTTGTCACAGATTCGCATAGTAGCTAGGGTATATCTGGTTAACCAGGGTACAGGGTTACTTTTTATACGTTTTGTTTTTAGAGGGGCAAAGGAGTTGAACAGGTTTGTATAAGTTGAGTTAAAATAGGTGACAGCGTTATCTAAGGGAAGAGTCTCTAATGGGTTCCAGTTTGTGCTTTTTAGTGCATTTGAGAAAGTATCAGGATTCAAGTTTTTTATGCAGCGAGTGGAAGTATAGGTGTGAGTTAGTTGTATGGAAGAGGGGAGACAGCGGGCGAAAGTGGGGAAGTAGTCACCTTGGTCACTTTGAACACCTGTGTAAAGAAGCTGATTTTGCATCTATTTTCATGATGCTGGTTAAACTCCATGCACTCTGGTGCACATCATAATCACCAAAATAACAAAGATGTTGCATCACTGAAAAATTTCTAAATGACCAAATATCTACTTGTACATATTTTGTATATTTACCTATGGATCTTAGAATGTGTTGTATGTTCTGTATATTCCTGTATTTATATCACTGCAATGTATTCCTGTAATTGTACTTCATCATGACTAAAACATGTCAGTAGACCCAGTGTACTTGGTTAACAAACTGAAATAAATAAAAAATAAATAAATACATAACTGGCATTTTATGAACTTATGTGACTACCTTGGCCTAACAATCTTGCTCTACATCCTTTGTTCAACAGAACACTTAATTTGTCCCATCTTGCTTGTTAAACCAGGTAGTGATGACATGAGCAGGGGCCATTGTAGACGTCTTTAACTGCTGGGTGTGTGGCATTTTTAAGGCAGCTCTGCCCCATGGCAGCTGATGAGCTCCCTTCTGAGTTACAGTCTGCATAGTTGTGATATTTGACTAGTGTTCTACATGCTGAACCCCAGATACTGTGCTACACACTGCTTGACAGACCTATAGACCTATAGATTTGCCAACTAGCTGATCTGCCTTTACCACCTAGATTCCCTTAGGTGGTACCCATGCAGCAGGCCTTATTCCCTTCCACAGGTGGGGCAAGTGATGTTGTCAGCTCAGTCCCATCTGCCAGATGCCTCCTCTTGCACCAAACCTTGCTGGCATAATCTGAGCAGCTGGGGCCACACTCATGGCTCGACTGTTTTGTGATAGTTTAACACAATGATTTTTTAATTGGTTGGTATTTTACTGTCAAAATGTGGGCATTCCTTGATAACAGTGCCTATGATTTTACTCTTAGCTTTCTTTTTAAAGTATAAGTGTCTCTCATGTAGGTGGTATCCTCAGTATTCTTGTTGAATCCTTCCTCAATGAACTGGAGCCACCTTTCCCTGTTCGGGCAATCAGTGGTCATGGGACACCATCATCCAAGCAGCCATAATCAGTTTTGGTGTACAGGGCCTCAACCCTTCCCACAGGCAGTTATGTGTGTGTGCTTGTGGATGCAAAGTTATTGAATGCCTTTCCTCTGAGGGCATGCATGTATCCATATAAACTCCATGAGGCTACCACCTACATTGCTTATCAGGGCCAAGTGCATGCCTGGCCAGTAACTCCCATCCTTACCCACATGACTTCCCCAGTGCTTAAGTTACTAATAAAACTCAGGTTGTCTGGGTCACAGTCATGGCTTTATCACTCTGCATCATGGAGCCAGAAACTCAAACCCAAGTTTTCCATATGGGTCTCTCAGATTTTGCAGTGCTACAAAGACAAACATTTGGTAACTCAGATAAATGAACTCTCTAGTTAGAAAGAAAGTATGAAAAGCCTCACTATTTCCTTGAAATATGGCACTTATCAGCTACTTATAACACTAGATAACTGCTGACATTTTTGAGGACTTAGTCAGGGTCCTGGGAAAGGCCACATTTTAAGTCTGCAGTCATTTTAAGCAACTTCACTGGTCACCCAGATGAAAAATAAAAGGCTATGAAACATATCACTATTCCCAATACCCAAACGAAGATACCTATTACAGCTACCTGAACAAAACATCTCTGAAAGTAATGAGACAAAGTATTGCACCCCAGCATGATGATAAACAAAACTTTTCTACTACTGATTCTGTGAAAACACAATGTTAGGAATGCAGTCAAACTGGATAGGTAGCATGGAAGTCAGTCTCTTTGCCCCCCTCACCAACAAAAATAACATGGTATATCCAAAAATCTTTTCTAACTGGAAATCCTAACGCATGCACCAGATGTGTCTGCACAAAGTCTTAGTGTTGAGTTTTCACAGCTGTGCGCCATAGGCCTGGAGATTAAAATTAGCAGTCCTGGTGATAGTTATGATGCCAAACAAGCCGAGAATCCAACAACGCATATAGAAGCACACAAATATAAAGAGGAGGAAGAGGGTATTTACATGTCACATATTGTTCCACCAACACTAGCAGATGTGCAACCCATCAGTTAGAATTTAAGAATGAATAAATCAATAAATAAAACACTCCTGTAAACTGACTACTGCACTAAACCAGACAAAAATAAAATGTAAGAAAATGATATACCACCGAGGTTTAATATTAACTGTTTTTAAATGTTAATATGTGTGTATATTTATTTATTGAATGTTATTGGTTGAATAATGTCACATGTTTTGTTCAGAATGTTTAAATTCAACTTATCTTGTTTGGGTTAAATGTTCAGATGAAGCCTTGTGATAATTAATGATAAATGCACTATACATTATGAAAGCTGACTTCTTCTTTGCATTTTTTAGAATGTAAGAGTGGCTATGGAGTAGCTTTTATACTGGGAATGTTACTGGCCAGTGCTGATACAGCGTTTCATGTCAGTGATGTATAGTACTGCGGTTCACAAATTAAATGGCTTCATCAATTTCTTAAAAAGGTAATTATTTACTTTTGATCAGAATAAGTGGACTGGCCATTCTCTGACCATTTTCAGGCACAGCCCAAGACATGAAAGCAAGTACAATTGTAAAACATACATTTGGATTATTTATTCTTGCCAATTAAACATGTTTTGGTGAGGTGGAAGGAAAGTGGACTAACTGGAGAAACCATAAGTAGACATAGGAAGAACATATATAACTCTACATAAACAGTGAGGGGAAACCAGGACTGAACTCTGAACCCTGCATTTGGGAGACAGAGATCTTTCCATTAAGCTACTATTCACTAGTTGCACTGCAAGCAGTACTAAACTAATATCATTTAGAAATTTTGCTTTAGAATAACAAAAACATACAAGTTCAGAGATTAACCTTTTTCATGCCTCTAGCTATAACATACTATTACTTTGATTCTGTGTGTGTTGATTGTTGCTAACTGTATTTTCAGTGGGTTGCTGCAACCTCTGCAACCTGGACTTTGAGATCTAGTTTTACAGTGGGTGCAATATGCAACAGACATTTTGCATTTCACATGTAGTATCCACTATAAGAAAACACTTCTGGGTTGCTTGTTAGTTTTGCTTTCCTGGGAGAAATAATTACAACCACAGAGTTAGTACATCACTGAAAATTATACTATAGCATTTTCTTTTTTAAATATTTTTTATTTATTCTAACCAAATTCAAATTAATATTAGCGACAATACAATAAACGATTTTCAACAAAAAAGGCAATGGACAGTTATAAAATGTCAACTTTGTACACTAGATGCATTCATCATGTTGTGGCCAGTAAATTTGCAATATTGGTTACATGTTCCATAGTAAACTCAAATATCAGTTAAGAGCAGAGTTTCTATCAGTTGTTGTAGCCTAAACGGTTAGAAGTAATCATGGATTTCTGATTCTTGATATCAAATTCTTTTAATGACACATTTTTCTATACATGCAAAAATCTTCAAATTGAGGACAATCTACCTTTTCCATGTTCTTGAAATGGTCTTCTGCCTTTTTAAATGCACAGCTGGAATCCCCCAAATATTAGACTCCCTTTCATATTATCAAGAACATATTCTAGGTGCTTCTTATCCTTCTTCGTCCCTATAAAGTACAGTTGTGCACACTTACCATAAATGTAGATGTTTGAGTGTATTCACTGTTGCAGTCATTACATTTGGGTAATCTGCTGGCAGGTTGCCCTCAGTCGGCCTGATTAACAAAGTCTTGGGTCCTGCGTGGGTTGTTGTCCCTTCTTCCATGACGTCAGGTCGTCAGGGGTATAAAACATGCAGCTGATGCCATTACATCAGTTTTTCTTGCCCCAGATGTCAGGTGCCCCCCTGATAGGAAGCAATTAAATATAAAAATACAATGATATACCTCCAACAAAAAAGCAAATACACCAAAAAGGCTTTTAAGCATAGTAAAGGAAAGCAGAGGTATATGGGGAGAGGCAAACAGGTCTATATCTGGCAAGGAGTGGTGTGAAAGGTAGTCTCTTGTTTTGGTGGCCGGCCTCCGCCCACCAAAGGAACTCTAGGCGTAGGCAAGGTATGATAGGAATCATTGCTTCTAGATCCTGAGAATGTTGACACCATAGGCTTTTTAGATACCACTGTAGTTTCCTCATATGCAGTCTTGCATATGGAATTAGAAGAATGCAGGAGGCCATGAACCCCAAGGCTTGCAGTATTTGTCTTGCAGATAGCAGGGTTTTTGTGACCACTTGTTTGAAGTAGGTTGTCAAATGAATTTGTTTCTCTGGCGTGAGGTAAGCCATCTGGGAAGCTGTATTCAAGCTTGCTCCCAGAAATATAATTTGTTGACAGGGTACCAGGTGTGATTTCTTTTCGTTTATGGTGTACCTCAGGCAAGTTAGAACCCTTTGTACAAAAGCCAGATGATTCAAAAGTATGTCCTGGCTTTCTGCCTGAATTAGACTATCGTCCAGGTATGGGCATATTTGAATATTTCTTTGCCTGCAAAATGCAATAACTGGAGATAGGCACTTTGTGAGCACCCTGGGCGCAGTAGATAAGCCAAAGGGCAGTGCAGAGAACTGATAGTGCGTGTAGCCTGCTTTGAAGAGTAGGTATCTTTTGCAAGATTCCCTGATTAGGATGTGCAGGTATGCTTCTTTTAAATCTAGAGTTGCCAACCAGGCATCTTTGCCTAGCATAGGAAGTAATTGGTGAAGAGTCAGCATCTTGAATTTTGGAATCTCCAAAAAGGTGTTAGTAGACAGGTCCAGGATAGGACGCCATGAACTGTCTTTTCTGGGTACCAGGAAAAGTCTCGAGTAGAAACCTTGTCCCTTTTCCTCTTCTGGTACCAGTTGAATAACCCCCATGCTTAAGAGAGAAAGTACTTGTTTTTGAGCCTCTGCCCACTGATTTGGGGGTAGGTCCGGCCACCTGCTTGGTGTTGGCAATGTGTGGAAGTGAAATCTGTATCCCTGGGACACTATATTTAAAACCCATTTATCCTGGGTAATGAGTTCCCAGTTCTTTGAATGAAGAGCAATCTTTCCCCCCAAAGGGGCAGTCAGTTGAAAAGTGCTTGGAAATTTTAAAAGGAAGTCACTGAGAAAGTTTACCGTGGGGGGGGGGTCTTATTATTCGCAGATTTGGAAGTGGAGACCCCAGATTGCTTAGTCCTGTGTGTCCCCTGGGACTGAAACCTGGGGTTTTAGTTGTGTCTGGGTTTGGCTTGAGAAGACCTGGAAGGGGCTGGAAAGGACCAGTTCTTAGAGGGCCAGTGCCTACTAAATCTAGGAGGCTAAACTTGTAAGAAATCTTTAACAGTTTGCATAGATTTAGCTTTATCTTCCATCTTTTTAAGGACTTCCTCAACCTTGTTGCTAAACAGGCGGTCCTGATTTAAGGGAGCATCCAAAAATTTAGCTTTAACATGATCGGGCAAAGATTGCTCCTTAAGCCAAGCATGCCTTCTGAGCACAGACCCAGTAACAGCAGCCCTGCAAGAGGCCTCTAATGAATCAAAACCACATTGCAAAATATGTTTTCCAACTTGTTCAGCAGAATGCATTAAATCCTGTAATTCTTTACTTTCCACACAGTCAGGAATCAACATAATTTTCTGTTTAAGCAATCCAATAACATGTTGCTGATACTTTAACATATGAAACTGGCAGTTTAATGCCCTAATGACCAAGGTTGCAGAAGTGTAAACCTTCTTACCCCATCTATCCAGCACCCTGGAGTCTCTATCAGAAGGGGTAGGATTTTTAGCAGTAGAAGCCTTAATGCCCTTGGGCCCCTGTGAAATAGTCTCTGGATCTGCAATAGGATTTTTAAAAAGGAACTTGTGGGACTCAGGGACCCTGTAGTATCTGTCAGGTTTTCTGGGAGCAGGAGGCAAGGAATCAGGGGCCAAACTACATTCCGAAAAAGCATCATCAACAATGTCTAGTACAGGAGGAGTAGCTAAAGGCCTATGCTGAGGTAGGAGAAGGAAATCCCTAAACCTCTTTTTTGAATCAGAAAAATCCTGGCTTTCCCAGTGGAAATGCTCCCTTACAGTATGTAAGGATCCCCAAAAGAAAAATCCTCAGGAGGGGAAGCAGAAGGAATGGAGGCCTCTGCAGCAGAATCTTCATAAGTAGATAAGGGCAAATCCAGATCATCACAAGAATCAGAAAAAACAGAATCCTGGTCAGAAGATTCATAATCAATGTCAGTCCTAGGCCTCTTAGAAGGGGGGGGAGTTTGGCTACCCCTGATTAGAGTTATTAGATCTTCAGCCATTCTTATCATTTGTTTTTTAGGCATAGAGGCCTGAGTATGTAGCCTGGGCATCGTTTTTTTAGGCATGGTTCGAAATTTAGGCCTAAGTAAAGAAGGAGGCATTGGTTTAATATGCAAGTCCGTAGGCCTGAATACACCCTCAGAAGCCGGTGCCTGCATAGCGGCTCCGGACCCATCCAAGCTAGAGACATCCGCGGGTTCCATAGTTGAAGCATCTCGCGGCATACCGGACTCCGAATAGGTCTCAGTAGAGGCCTGTGAATCAGACGTAGCGGGTATCAGGGGCTGTGAAAGCGCCTCACTGAGCACCGGCGAACTAGCGACTGGCTTAGGAGAAGCGTCGTCGGCAATTTTGGACCTCGGTGGCCTGTCTCTGTCTTTATCTTTGCGGTTTTTTGGAATCCCGGTAGTCGGGTGGCTAACCGACGATGTTTCTGGATAATTAAACTGAGAACCGAAATATTTAGAGGCTGACAAAGAGGTTAATAGTTTACTGGTGTACTTTGGGTCTGATGATGCCTATCAACAACTGTTTATTGAAGTTGAACATTATATTAATGAAGTAGCCACCCGTAAGCATACTAAGTTGTTACGTGACGTTACAGCTTACGAGAATGACAGTGCTTATATCAGCTTGTAATTCTTTTGCCTCGATCACTGGTTCCTGATTTTGGTTAACAGATCTATTGCAGTTTAAATACTGCTTTTGGTGCCAAATTAAGATATTTTAAAGTGACATGTGCACCAAAATTACATATATAAAATCCATTCAAACAGTTTGTTCAAAAAATTATTTCAAATACATATGTACAGCATATTATTCCAAGTATACATCCACTCCAAACATTAAAATATATTCAAACACATTTAAAAATAATGAAAAATAATAATGTCAAATGTTGCCTAAAACTACTCTCAAACTACTGACTATTACACTGTGTTGAACCCAGATCTTCATTCAGATTCACCATATGCGCAGAAATACTTCACTCACAAATAATATTCAAAATTAATATTCGAAATTAAGAATAAGAATAAAAAATACAATTAGATAAAAATCTTACTGAAATAATTTTCATATATATGACTATGCGACAGAAATAGCTATACAACAACAACTGTCCATAAAACATCTTTTTGTGTATCATTGGCAATGTTGTGTCAGTATATGATAAATAATATACACAACTTAGTTGATAGTTAGTAGAAGTTTAATAGATATATAATCATTAAGCCCCGGTGGGGTCGAGGCATCAGTAAATAATTGCCACCAAAATTCTTTGTAACCCAAGGTGGCCTTAATGTTGCTCCCTCTAGGGTCTGAAACGATGTTTTCCAAAATGGCAAATTTAAAACTATGCCCGACCCCACACTTCTCTATATGTCTGTACATGGCATTGTTTACATCCTTTCTCTTG